>NC_079501.1:71137825-71447695 GCF_030052815.1 Hevea brasiliensis
TGAGATTTGATTGTACCCCGATGCCCCATCGATACACGAACACCTGCCAAATCCCGCAGCATTGTCTACTAACACATCAATGTGAGGGAGAGGGAAATCATCTTTCAAGCTCACTTTATTAAGATCCCTGTAATCAACGCACACCCTGACTCTCCCATCCTTCTTCATTACCGGGACAACGTTAGCTATCCATTGGGGATATTTGACTACTTCCAGGAACCCAGCATCATACTGTTTCTTGACCTCATCCCTAACTTTGAGCAGTGTGTCAGGATTCATTCTTCTTAATTTCTGCTTTGCTAGGATCGTCCCGGGAATTAAGGGAATTTTGTGCGTCACTATATGAGGGTCTAAACCAATCATGTCATCATAGCTCCAAAAAAATACATCTAGGAATTCCCTGAGCAAACTGATCATATCTTCTAATTCTTCACTTTCCACAACCTTAAGTTCCCTTTTCACTTCTTCCGTTCCTAAGTTTATGGTGCGCGTTTCATCCCCACAAGGCACTAGGGAAGGTTCATCTCTTTTATCTCTTTCTTCTGTGAGTTCCACCTCAGAATCACTTGAAGTAATGGCAGTTATGGGGATTTCAAAATTAACCAGAGGAATTTCCAAGTCTATTGAATTATTAGGTGTTAATTGATGAATGGTCCTGAATGAACGAAAATGGAATATATTATAAGGATGGAATTCAAAAGGAAAGAAAAAAAAAGAATTGCATATAAAATGCACTATTAATTCATTAACATTTATGACATAAGAAAAGGGTCCATTTACAATATTACACTTGCCACCATGGACAAAATGATTAAGTGTGGATAACCAAAAGTACTTTACTCGAAATTAAGTACAGGGATGTCCTCTGCTGTCCAGTTGTCCAGTTCTTGCCCTTCAGCTATTGGCGAGACCAGAGCCTCATACAAGGAATCCAAGTGGATGACATTGATGGATGGTTCATTGGATGACTCTTCAATCTCTGCTGGATTTTCAATGACCGGTTTAGTGAAGACTTCCGTGATTCTCAGGACTACCTTCATTCTCTCGATTTTCTGATTGAATCTTTGATCCCAAAGTCTATTCCTCATCCAAAATCGCCCATCCATGAGGGCGTCTTTCTCATAACCCAAACCGCAACGGCATATCTTTTGGATAGCCGGTATAGGTTCGACAATCCCTTGCAATGCGGCGCCTAATCCTTTGCCCTCTTCATACCCATTCCTCGACATCACCTTGGCTACCATAGCCATAGCCCCTTCATTTCTTGAGATGGTTTCTTATAATTCGAGGGCTTGGAAGGAGCTTTCCAACGACTCCTCAGCAGCTTCCACATAAGGAAGTGATTGTGGCTTGGTAACCAATATGGCTTCTTCCCCTCTCACAGTGATGATTTTGCCGTCCATAATGTACTTTATCTTCTGGTGCAAAGTTGAAGTAACGGCATTCGCTGAATGGATCCAAGGTCTCCCTAGCAACATAGTATAGGCAGGTTCAATGTTCATCACTTGGAATGTGACGTTGAAGGTGCATGCGCCAATTTGGAGGGTTAAGTCAATGTCTCCCAGCACTTCTCTCCTTGTACCATCAAAGGCTCTTACCACCATAGCACTCTGACGTATATTGGACCGGTCAACCGGCAGCCTAGCCAGGGTGGCATTGGGCAGAACATTGAGTGCGGATCCATTATCAATAAGGACCTTAGCCACTATGCAACCTTTACATTTTACCGTCACATATAGAGCCTTTGTGTGTGCTAAGCCTGCAGGGTCTATCTCTTCTTCAGAAAAGGTGACAAAACTAGATGCCTGGATTTGTCCCACTATCTTCTTGAACTGCCCCGGTGTGATGTCGGGGTTCACAAAGGCTTGATCCAGGATTTTCTGCAAGGCTTGACGGTGCACCTCAGAGCTCAGAATCAGCGATAACAGTGAAATTCGAGCAGGTGTCTTTCTCAACTGTTCCACCACATCATACTCACTTTGCTTCATTATTTAAAGCAGCAGCTCCTCTTCCTCTCTTGGTCCGGTAGGTTCTACTTCCTCCGTTTTCTCAACCTCCTCTTATGTATTCTTCTATGACTCTCCCATTTTTACTTTCTCTTTCTTCTTTTCTTTCTCTTCGCTCCCATAACATCTCCCACTTCTGGTTATAAACTCAACCTCTAATTCAAGCGGGGAAGATTTTGTGGCAGCTACGGGCTGAGGATTAGCTTGGGGAGTAGTACTGTTGGTAGTGCATAAGTCATCTTGAAATGCTCATGAGGAGTGAAGTACGGTTTTGGAGGTGCCGAAGGTAAAGCAAGATTAGGAGCCGATGTACTGCTTGACGCTCCTTGGGTGAAAACTTGGAAGTTATAATTCCAAGGTATGGCATGGGTGTTTGTGACAGGGAGCTGAGGCGGGGTTCGTATAATTGTCACTGGAGGTGAGGATACTGGGGGTGAGAAAGTAATTCTGTGATTATGGGTGGAGGCGTTTTGGCCGAGTCGGGGTGTTTTTACTCCTTCCTCCATTTTGGACCTTGCCTGGCATCTCAGAACTTTGAGGGACAATAAGTTCTGGACCTCTTACTTAAATTCTTCACAATTTTGCAGCTCATGGCCAGCTGCTCCTCCATGATAGGGGCATCCCGTTTCAACCTCAGGTTCTGGGGCTTGAGGGTGGAGGTAACCTTCCCTTATTGCCATTCTAAAAATTTCCTCAAAGTGAGGAATCAGCTCGTCTACCTCTGGTGTCGACCCCTCTCCGTCTGACTCTATCATGTTTACACCATTGCTCGTGTTATGATTGGGCAACGGGTTTGAGGTAACATTGGGGAGGGAACCATTTCCCTCAATCTTCAACCACCTATTCCTAATTAAGGCGTGCACTCTCCCTCTGAGTGCCTCACAATTGTCAGTCGAGTGCCCCTGTGCCCCTCCATGATACTCGCACCGGGCAGTGGCATCATACCACCTGGGGTATGGCGGCTGAATTGGGTCAAGGGGAATGGGTACTATCTGGTTTATACCGACGAGATATCGGTATATTTCGCTGAGTGGCAGGGGTAGAGGTGGATCAGGATTTCTTGGTGGTCTCAGGTTTTTTTGAGGTGGTCTGGGTTGAGTAGGTGGAGGAGGCGGTTTGGGTTGGTAATTTGTAAGTGGTGGATACTGTGGGCGTGGGTGAGGATAATTTGGGAAAGGGGGTGGAACGTTTGCAATGGTTTGGCCATGAGGGGGAGGATATAGCCGGTAGTTATTTTGAGGAAGTGGGGAGTGATTGTTATGCCGGGTGATGAAATGCACATCACCCTCCTTTTTTTTGCCAAAATTGGCATTTTTCTTCGCAGAGTTCTCAGTCAACTCCTGCAGTAGTCCCATCCTCAAATTAGCTTCTATCCTCTCGCCAGCTTGGATAATATCCGAGAAGCTGTTGGAGGTATTTCCAATTATCAGATTGAAATAAGGAGCCTTTAACGTCTCAATGAACAAAGAGCATAGTTCATTATCAGTCACTGAAGGATAAACTTCTGCAGCCTTCTCCCTCCATCTTTGGGCATATTCCTTGAAGCTTTCCCTGTCTCTCTGTACTAGGTTTTGGAGGTCTCTCCTCGTGGGGGCCACATTACAGTTAAATTTATACTGCTTCAGGAAAGCATCTGCCAAATCTTTCCAGGAGCGTAGTTTGCTCCTGTCCAACTGAATGCACCATCTCAAGGCTGCCCCGGAGAGGCTCTCGTGGAAGAAGTGGACTAGAAGTCTGTCGTCATTTGTCAGGGCGGACATCTTAGCAATATAGGTGGCCAAGTGAATGCGAGGGTCTGAATTCCCAGTGTACTTGTCGAAATCTGGGACCTTAAACTTAGGTGGCACCACCACATCAGACACCAATCTTAGCGATGCCACATCAACTGTTCAGCCCCTCTATAGCTCTCAATCTCTCTTCCAGAGCGGACAGCTTCGCGTTTTCTCTCGTCTTATTTTCCCCTCCTGCTGCAAGAGGTACTCCCCCAGTTGGGAAATGAGGGGCGAAATGAATTGGAGGGATCAGGACTGTAGGGGATGGTTCGGCATTTGAGATAGCCGGATAATAGGAGAAAGGTGGTTTGTTATTCAGTGGGGCCGGATTGACAGTGATTGTCGGATCCGGGATCGATGGCTGGAAAGTGAAAGAGGTTGAAGCATAGTGAGGATCAACCATTGTAGGAGGCAGGGGAGGTAGTGGTAAGTTAGGGTCTGAAGCAGGCTTATTACGGGACATTTCCCTTATTAGTCTCATGAGCTCCGAGACTTGGTCTTTCAATTCGGAAACCTGTCCTTGTAGGTTCTGGACTTGTTCCTGGTCTTCTTTGTTCGTGATCTTGTTAAGTACACTCGCTTGGGTTGAACTGTGTGTCTAGTCAGACTTGCTTTGTTTGAAGCAATGTTGATTTTCTGTAGAGAAGTAAAAAAAGTTTTTAATGAATTTTGAATTTCGTAAAAAAACTAAAGGTCCTGGTTCGGACAAAGGATACAGTGGCATTTGGGAGCCAAAATGAAATCTGCAGAAGGATGATTGCATCAATTTTATCATGGCATCGTTCGATAGTCTGACTGTGAATGACTGGATTGAATGTGCATCTATGATACCTGTCCATATGGCACATTCAATTTTTCGCATAACCCTAGCGAGGGGGTTCCTACGAGAGTTATACTATTCATTCACAATTTTGCTAAACAATGGCCCAAAAATTATTCTATTAACTGAATAATTCATACATAGCATTCTTTACATCGGCCTAGGCTCAGGGAGGTTCTTTATAATGTAATGACATTTTCTGAGATACTCATATAACCTTTCTTCTTGTCTGGCAGGGTTGAACACTTTTAGAGCATACTCGGATTCAGGTAGGAGTTCTTGTTTTCCCTGTGCTATCATTCTCTCCAGCTGGTCAACATTCTCTTTCAGCTCCTGATAGAGAGCAACTTGTCTTTCTTTTTCCTTCCTTTCTTTAGCACATTCCTTCAGAATATCGTTGATAAGCAGTGCTTGTTCCTTCAGTTCAAGCTTCTTCTTTTTGCTTTCTTGTTTATATTCTTCCATGAGTATCTCCTGATATTTCATTTTCTCCTGAAGCTTGCTATTCTGTACTTCTGCTTCTTTTATTATAGCTTGGAGAGAGCTTTTTTCCTTTTCCCACCATATCTCTTGCTCTTCGAACCCCATCTTTTCGGTCCTTACCTCTTCCCTGAGCCTTCTTACTTTTCTTTTGAGGATCTGTTGTTGGTCCTCCAACTATTTTATTTGTTCTTGCTGTTGCGATTTTTCGGTGTTTGCCTTTTGTAGGGAGTCGGCTAAACGATCGCCATCTTCTTCTGAAAGGGCATTTCGGCGAGGGTTGCTGTCTTCGAGTTTTGTTGGATCTGCGGTTAAGTGTTCTTGATCCCTGTCAACCCTCCATTTAAGATAATCGCCCATAGCACTCGGGCCTTTAGGCGACCTCTCCATCAGAGTGATGTTTTCCCAAGATCTGCGAGCTATTTTCAACCCTTCCTCTTCCTTGAGCTCATGGTAGAAATGACCTTGGTGGTATTCTTCAATGTTGATTCTAAACTGTGTTGAGCCGAATTGTCTCATTACTAATGCCGGAGTGTAACTTGTGTATCCAGTCACTCCGATTAGGGATACTGATTGATTACCTCCCGTGCCGACCAAAATAAATTGACCCGACGTCCACAATTTCCTCCAGCAGTAGTCATGGCTGTTGAAGCTCAAAATCCGTTTTTGCCACTGTGGCTCATCCTTCGGGCTGATTACTAATCTGGTCATTTTCTCGATGAGAGGTTGGTCAAGGTACCAAGTTAATCCCTTCATCTCCACAGGACACATATGACTGATGATCCAGAGGTGCAATAATTGAGAACAACATTTAATGGATCCCTTGCCTTGTTGTCTGCAATAAGTAAGGGTTAAGAAAGTCTCGGCAAGAATTGCCGTGCATCGATTGACCTTCTGCTTCTCATCGCCTGAACATTTCCACAACGCCGCAGGTTATGATTCCGGAAGGTCCAGGGAACAGGATCAGGCCGTAGATTGCTAAAGCGAGCATCAATGAAGCTTGATCCCACTATTCATCTTAGATGCATTGATCTAACCACTTCTTGAGATAAGTCCAATACCATCCATGTATGTTCCCTTTGACAGTTTCCCTCGCCCTTGCTTCTTCTGGTGGAATCCCTAGCATATGTGCGAACCGTTTCCAGGTCTGCCTATACTCGAGGTGTAGGTAAATTTGATTCTGTGCCGCATAAGGAATTTCTAGCAATGCTTGATATTCTTTCATAGTGGGAGCAGTATCGATATCGTTGAAAGAGAACACCCCATACTTAGGATTCCAGACTGGCAACATGGCCTTTAATTCCGGGACTTGAACTTTAACTCGTATCAAGGTTGCAATCCTCCCATATCTCTTCTCAAATTGGGCTTTGACCTGATAGGGAAATGACTTCCAACCATTGGCCAGACCCTCGAGACTGTTCATTCTGACTTCAATTTTGCTCAGGTCCAATGGAGGTAATGAGCTAGTGTCACTTTGTGGAGGCATTGGACTATGAGGCGGTTCGGGCCATGGTTTAGCATTATATTCTGATTTAAGAACTTCTTCTGTCGACTGGCTCGAGGATGCCATATTAAAAATGATGCTTATCCTTTTACAGACCTTATTTTGGTGATGCCTGTAGGAAAGACTTGTTAGAAGGATAAATTCAGGTAGTCTTGAATTATACTATTGGCTGAGTGACACCTACACATTTATCAAAGTAGAAAAGTGTGTAGGTTTTTTTAACAGTATGATTCAAGATTACCCTTAAAAATAAGAACAAAATAAACACAAACGGAATAGGGTAAGAGTAAGTATGCCCCTTTTGTCCTAAAATAAGGAGAGTCCTAGTACCGGCTAGGTGCTACCTAATTGGATAGTTCTATCTTATAAGGTAGCTTATTACGGCTTCCAGCTATCGTGACAGTTTAGCTCAAGGTTTAATTTTCTAAAAGCCACAGGTTCCCAAATTGCTCTTACTGTAAACAGTAGAGCCCCATTCTATCCCCCATGATACTGTCGGGAAGGTTCCACGAGTATCACAGTAGATAGAACGAGTTTCAATCTGAGCAGAAGCCTTCACGGATACTAACGGGGTAAAACCCACGGGTACCGCTACATGACCCCCTCCTACTTTCCTAAAAGGGTAAGAAAGCCCGGGTATAGGGCTGAAGTGTGAGGACATCGTGTGAGTGTTCAGTGTGTGAAGGGACACCTTTACCTCTTCCCAGTATGGGGAAATTTTCTTTTTTTCTTTTAAACGAAGAGCGCTGTAGGAAGTAAAACAAGCAAGATAAGCAAAACAGTTAGCAGGAATAACAATAATTAACGTATAGAATTTTTGCGGAGTGAGCCCACCTAACTATAATTTGATCGCAAAATTAAATCTACTTTTGGACCTCTGGACCAGGGTTAAGTCATAATCCCCAGCGGAGTCGCCAAGCTGTCACAAGGTGTTTTGCAGTCGCCTGGACGAACCTTCACTGAAGTGGGAAAGAGTGAGGAGTCGCCACTTTAATTTTGAGGGAAATTAGAGAAAACCATTTGTGAAAGTAAATTTAAAATGAAACCACTTCAAGAACAAAGATTCTAGGTTCGGGGTCCGTAAACAGGTGGGGAAGGTGTTAGGCACCCCACCTCGTCCCTCAATGAGGGTAAGCAGATTTAACTTCAAGCTCTTTATAAACTAAAATTAATAGTTAGGAGGGTTCGAAGGGAAATGTTAATCCTTTTGGTAAAAGGGAATATTTGATTTTTCACCAATTCGGGTTACCCAGATACACGAATAAATGACATGACCCTTAGTGAGTTGCTGTTTCGTATTAGTTTTATTTTAGGGGGGGGGGGGTCATTTTACGTATTTGTTAAAATTTGATTTGAGAATCGGATAAGAACTCTCCTCCAATCTCTTTTAATTATTTATGAAAATTTTGGTTTGAAAACCGGATAAGAACTCTGCTCCGATCTCTTTTAAATATTTATGAAAATTTTGGGTTTTAGAATCGGATAAGAACTCTCCTCCGATCTCTTTTAAATATTTATGAAAATTTTGGGTTTGAGAATCGGATAAGAACTCTCCTCCGATCTCTTTTAAATATTTATGAAAATTTTGGGTTTGAGAATCGGATAAGAACTCTCCTCCGATCTCTTTTAAATATTTATGAAAATTTTAGGTGAGAATCGGATAAGAACTCTCCTCCGATCTCTTTTAAATATTTATTAAAATTTTTAGGTGAGAATCGGATAAGAACTCTCCTCCGATCTCTTTTAAATATTTATGAAAATTTTTATGTGAGAATCGGATAAGAACTCTCATCCTATCTCTTTTAAATATTTATTAAAATTTTTAGGTGAGAATCGGATAAGAACTCTCCTCTGATCTCTTTTATTTTAATGGGAGTCAGATAAGGACTTTTTCGATCTCTCGAAATTTGATTACAGCTACACATCATAAGAGCCTAAGACTAAGGGTTCTGGCATTCAAAGATGCCGGGGATCGGAATAAGGCTTCTTTTAACTCATTGGTACCTCGTGACTAGACAGGGGATACCAGACTGAATTTTACCGACCTCCTATGTGGTCGCCTTACTAGTACCTTTTGATACCCGATCTGTTTCATTTATTTATCTGAAATTTGGTTTTATTTCGCCTTATGGCGTCTTACCCGATTGTCTTCTGTGTTAGCCTAGTGATTCAACTTTACTATTTTCCCGACTTATTATTCAGACCTTTTATTTTAAAGAAACGCTTAAGATACAGTTACCTACATTTTATCCAACTACTTATACGCTACTCAAGACTAGGACTCTTGCATTTAGAAGTAACAAAGAATAACAAAAAGAATGGACTGATTAACAAAGAAATAAACTCGGGAATAACCTTCTTCACGTTTTTTTTTTAACGCAATATAATCTTGGTGAAAATTAAAAACATAAAAATAAAGGAAATGCCTAAAATAAAAACGAGTACTTGATAAAGCAGCGATATAAGCACTCACCTGTAGAGAGCTGAATCTATTGAACTAACTACGAAATCACAAAACGTAATAGGACTGCGGGCTGATAGCCTGAGGACTAAGGTTTGCCTTGAAATGAAGGATACTTTGCTAAAATGCAGTCAGATCAAAATAATAACCGAGTTTGAATGAAGTTGAGCTTGAACAACGGGAGTGGAAATAAAGATAACAAAGACAGAAAGTGAGATTGTCACAGGATAATGAACGACCTGAAAATGGAGAGTTTCAGTATTCAAAAATCCCTTTGCAAGAAAATACTTCAGAAAATTGGTTTCAAAAGTTTTTCTTATGAAAGCTCAAAAATAGCAGAGTAACGAGCTGAATTAAGTTTCAGAGTCCTTCCGCTATAGTCACTACCCTTTTTTTTCGTCCTCTCTTGAACAGTTTTCATGCAGGTATTTATAGGAACCGGGTGCTCCCCATAAAGGGTCAGGATTTATTTTGAGGGAGATGGAAGGTTAGGATTTTAAAGGACATGATCTGAGGCTCGGGAATTAAAGAGAATCAGAATGAACGGCTGAGATCCCTTTCAGAATATTTGTCCTTTCTCTCTTCTAATTTGACGTCCCAAAATTTTCTTGCTAAGGGCGATCCGAGGGCTAGGAGTGAAAGGTGCTGGTCTTGTCGTCTTCTTCTTTGATCCAAGGGCTCCGGGCTCGTCCTTACAAGTAAGATCAACGGTGGAGATCAAGATGTACAGCACTGTCATGACATACTCTGGCACATGTCAGTAATGCGGGCGATTCTGGGGCGTGCGGTGGAAATTTCATCTGCAACGCTTTAACTACCTCGGCTCTGATTATGACGACAGTCAGTGGGAGTTGTCTTATTCCCTTTGTTTTCCGACCTTCCCTCCCTTCTGGTCTTTCTAACACGATCCTTTTTCGATCTCTCATGCCTGGCTCCGCTCTTCCGACCTCTTCAACTCCGATCTTCTCCTTCATCCGGTCTGGTTCAGTCAAAGCATTTATTCCTTCAATTTCCGAGGCATCTGCTTCGTTTTCTGCTCGCAATAAATGCTCGGATTTTTCCTATATATATACCTTCAACCGGGAATCCCCCCACATTTGATTTTCTCCTCTTCCTTCTCACAATTCCTGTTCTAACTGCTTCGGCAGTAGTCCCGGCCATGATAGTGGCTTTTGATCTTTTTCCGATTGTTCTTTTTATTCCCCGACTGAAAATTTACGATCCTGGTGATCGGGAAATTATGATAACCTCATTTGATGACAGTGAGAGAACCGGACTAACTTACCGACCTGGATCGAGGACTTCGATCGTGTTGATCTCGAATCATTCAACCGATATAATCGGCGTACTGATTTCGAGCGAGAAGACTGCTAATATTTCCCTTAACATCGATGACTGCCCCATGAAGTTCATTTGGCTCCTCACCACATTGGGCGTCCCGACTACAGCTCGGTTCTGGTCGATGACAGTGGAGATGACTCTCCATCCTCATGAGAGTCATAATTACCCCATCTAAGCTGTACATCTATTCGATGTCAATGGCCGGTCTCCTGATCAAACACATCTTTTGATTTAACCACGAGACTAGGCTTTGAAATAGGTCTTTATTAGAGATCGCCCCTACAATGTAATCAGACCTTTAATGTAATCTGATCTCTAAAGATTGCCCAAATGATGTAATTCGACTTTTAATGTAATCCGATCTCTAGAGATCGCCCAAATGATGTAATCCGACCTTTTCGAAAATAAAATTTTATTTTGACAACTATCATTTTTATTATTATTGCATTGACTATTTTTCGATCTCTGATGTGTTTATCCGATCCGGTTCCTATCTAAACAGCCCTTAATCGATCCGCCTTAATTCACCGATCTGTAACTAGCCGATCTCTTTTATTATGGAATTTCTGGAATATTCGTGAGACGTGTCAGAAAAGCTAGCGAGTCCCGCTAACCGATGCACCGCCTGGAACACTGTGAGCATTAAATGCTCAGATGGGTATAAATAGGAGATGGGTCAGCTAGTTGCTCTCTTATGTCATTTTCAGCATCCCACGAGCGATTTCAAAATTCTCTCGATTTCTCAAGTTCTTCCAACACCGATCAAGCTCCGGTAAGGGTTTTGATCCTTCTTTTAGTTTAAATTCTCTATTTCCTTTGAAAATGAGCGACGCCGAGGGTCAGAGAGTGGCAAGCCCCCCTTCCGTTCAAATCTCGTGGTCGTCTGATGAAGTGGAGGTGGTCAGACCAAGTGTGCGACCTGAACCTCCTAGGGCCTCTGTTCCAGCTCGGGGGCAAGGAGCACCATCAAGGCATGTACATTCTTCAGGGAGAGAAAATCTTCCCATGGACGAGCTGCCATCAATCCTTCAAGAAACTGACCTGCAGTGGTTCAGCCAAGAGTATAACATTCGGCCTGATTCATACGAGCTGATTAAGTGTCACGGCGATCTTCGTGCCGATCACTTCTTCGAGGAGAACGATATGATCATGGTCTACGAAGAACAATTAAAAGCCGGGCTGCAGTTCCCTCTTGACGACTTCTTCAAGGAAGTTTTAAAATTTCACCAAGTGTGCATCGTCCAAGTTCACCCGAACTTGTGGCGGATCCTAGTAGCCTTCAGAGGCCTCTGCCGAGCTAAGGGACTCAGTCCCACAGCTAAGGTGTTCGCCGAGCTGCATAGGCTGACTCATCGAAAGGACGATGAGTATGGTTCTTCCAGGTGAAGCCACATTGTGGGCTCTTTACTGATCTGCCCTCCTCCCTGAAGAATTAGAAGAATCGCTTCTTTATTCTGAGGAGCAAAATTCTGAACGGCTTTGAGGGTTTCCCTCGCAGCTGGCTGCACCAGGGCCCCTTGCTTCCAAAGCGCATCACCCTAAATAGGGAAGAAGGCCCGATGGTGATTGAACTGAAAGATCAAACGGCTAGAGAGAAGTTTTCTTGTTTGGATGCAGTGACAGCCGAACTGCATCACTGGACAATGGAGTTGATTACTGGCGAAGATCGCTGGCTTCAGCTCTCTAACCTCGACATCGGTATTTTCTATATCTCTGATCTTTGCACCTTAGCAATCTCACTGAACTCTTCTTTGTGCAGGTATGGCAAGCGGCGAGGCTTCTAAGGAGAGCCGAAAGCGGAAGAGGGAGGTCTCCGGGAAGGTGCGGGAGATGAAGCGTTCCGAGCTGCTTCAAACCCTCGATCATGATCTCGGAGAGATGCAAGGAGGCTCGTCTCAACCCTCGGGACCGCCGGTCATAGAAGTGGTCCGGTCTCCTCCTTGCCAAGAAGAGCCGCCTCCTCCTCCTCCAGTCGCTTCGAGTGCGGAAGGGGGTCCTTCCTAACCTCCTGTGAGGACCCTTTTTCGCGGCGCTTAAGTTCTGATCCACTCGCTGGAGAAGAACCGGACTGTTCAGGAAAATCCGGGCTTGGCCAAGGTCTTGGGGGCCTTAATATGCCTTCAAGAGGATCGGGATAGGTTATCCCCGAACAGTCTTGATGACATCCTGACCCGGACAATGAGCCTGAACGTGGAGAGTTTGGTGAACCAGCACATTGTCTGGGAGAAGGCTCACCGTCTGGGTAAGGAGGTCGAGAAGATGGGTCACGAAGTGGCTTCCCTCCGATCCCAACTTTCATCCACTCAGAACTACATATCTGAAATTGAGGGGCGAATGAAGTTCTATGAGGATAAGCTGGCCGAGCAAGCTCAAGTTCTGGCCGAGCGAGATCATGTTCTTGAAGAAGTTCGGGCACTCCGAGCCGGTGAAGTTGCTCACCTCACTGAGGAGCTCAGAGTAAAAGAAGAAGAGGCGGTGACAAGGGAGGCCGGCGCTTATGTGAACGCTCATAGGGACCTCTTGGCTGAGCTCAGAAAGTGATATCCCGAGGAGGACTTCTCTTGGATGGTAGATCTGGCTCCCCAGGACGAGGGTGAGGATAGTGAGGGGGAGGCTGAGGGTGAGAGAGGGAACGAACAAAATGTAGATCAGGCTGAGGGTGATCCTCCAGCCGAATGACTTGTATAAACTTGAAATAAAATGAAAGTTCCCCTTTTTGTTCAATGATTGGATGTGATCGGAAAGTTTTTAAATTGCATAAGCACTTGATTGTCTGAGCATATTAGAATAACAACTAAAAGTGATTATTAATCTAAGTGTAAGAGGTCGGAAAACACAATAAGCATGAGATCGGCTGTTAAACGGGACTTGATTAAAATTGGAAATTTAACTCGAACACTTAAGATCGGGATCATCATTAAACTGGATCGAGACCTTAACTTTATTATTCCCAAACTTTTAAAAGAGAGATCGGCAATAAGACTGGTGGCACGAAGGCCTAATGTTGGTTCAATCTCGTTTGACAAGAAAGATCAGAAATATAATTGACTGATCAGGGGACTTGACAATTGGTTTGAGAGATCGGTGAGGCTTTAAATGATATGAGGACTTAGTATTGATTCGATTCCTTCTGAGGAGAGATCGGAAATGTGATTGGCTGGCAAAAGGAGACTATGTGTTGGGGATCGGCTTCAAATTTTATTGATTTAGGGGATCGGCCAAAATATGGTATCGACAACGTTATACAAATGAATAAACTTAGTTATTCCTAAAGGGTAATTCAATGGGGTACTCAAAGTCAAGAATACACTAAAATTTCAAGTTTAAAAATTGGATAACACCTTTGTCTTGATTTGTCTCCAAATTTTAGCATGCCAAATGATTGAATTTGACTTTCTAGTCTCATAAAAGTTGCAACGGTCTTAGCCTTTTGTAGCTTTTTTAATCACCTAAATCAAATGTTTATAGAGAAAATTAAGGTCAATTTACTAAGGAGTGATCAACTAGAATTTCACTCCTAGGCCATGATTTTTATTGCTCATCACCAATTTCATGCCATTTTTTAGGGACTTTGATCCACCTTTGTCCTCTTACCCTTCTAGGTTCAACAATGGTGTCTAATGTTAGGCTCTAACACCAAATTACCCTTTTTGGCCTGCCATAACACCTTTCAAGCTAAACGCACCTCAATCATTGCATATCACATTTCAAATTTAAACTTCTAATATATAACAACCTAATAGTCTATAACTACATAACTTTCCCATACATCCATACCAAACAACATTTTTATAATATAATTGAAGAATGGAGAGAGTTTTAATAAATATTAACTTAACAAAATTAAGCTCAATTGTTTACCTTTGTTTTATAAAGTCAAAACCCTAAGTCTATCTCCCAATGTTATTTAAGCTTGATTTCTCCTTAGATATGAATTCTTTTCTTAGGAAGGTATGGGAAAGCTTTTAAGACTGGCAAATTGGAAAGGAGGGAGAAATTTGGAGGTAAGGATTAGACTTGAAATGGTAAAGGAATGGAAGAATTAAGAAAGAAAGTGGAAAGGATTAAGAAAGAAAATAAAAAAATGAAGAAGAGTGGAGGATGGGAGGAAAACGACCTCCCTCTCTTCTTTATATATATATATATATATATATATATATATATATATATATAAAATTTGTTTCTTAACACTTCGCCTTAAGAGTGCTATGTGTCAAATATCTATGGTGTAAGAAAAATTTCCATCTTACTCCCTCTTGTATGCCATCTTACACTATAAATCCTTAGCCAAACATGTCATTACCTACAACATCATATTTCTTAATTTTAGTAGCCATTAAATATTTATTTTGATTATTATCAGAGTCTAAGGTTTAATAAAAAAAAAAAACCTCGATACTATAGACTTTTAATTTCATAAACTTTATTAACTAACCCAAATTTCCCCTAGCACCAAGGTAACTCAACTAACTATAATTCCATCCATTTACTAAATGTAATTTAATTAACAAAAATAAATGTACTATAATCTCATAAATCATACATATACAAGACATTTAAATTTTTGGTGTGTTAAAAAGATGATGGTCGACATAAGATCCCTAAAGTTTGTAGCAAGCATTTCATGTTATAAAGACCAAAATAAAGCCCAATATCCAATATGTCCCACCCTAGTGGTTTTCTGCTTTTTGTTTTTCAAAAACCAAAAGTTGTTTTTTGTTTTTCATTACATATTTTCTAAAAACTATTTACAATATCATTATTTTTACAAAAACATTTATAGGAAAAAAAACTAATAAAAATTATTTAAAAATGTATGACAATAATAAAATAAATAAGTATATTTTAAAAAAATAATTGAATAAATATATATTTAAAGAAAGGTTTGTGATATTAACAATAAAAAAATTTATGATAATTGTCACAACAAAAGTTCATAACATGTAATAATAAAAATGTAGTAACTAATACATATGTTAAGTTTATCACAAAAGTGTAAAATAAAATTACTGAGTGTTATAATTTTGCCATTAAATTTGTGCTATCCGATCTTGAACATTACTCATTTGACGAAGTTGTCTTAGATTAATACTAATGATTTCACGTGCCCTTGATGTGTTGCCTTCATTATTTTGTTGGTCATCATCTCCCAAAGTGATATTTTTCATCTGCATATATAGCAAATAGAGTATCTATGCACTCTTGCATTCTAATAAAATTGTGAACAACACAAGAAGCTAAAGGTATATATTTTTAATGCTTAATTTTATATGAAGGCATGTATCTAAGGATAGGAAATCATTCTTTCAAAACCCCAAAATAACACTCTATGACATTGTGTAATAAAAAATGCATGTAATTAAATACTTTTTTGGACCATTTGGATTTGGTCCCTCTCTGTAATCATGTAAATGATAATGTTCTCCATGGTATGGACTAAAAAAACTAGGCATATTGGTGTACCCAAAATCAATCAAATAATATTTACCTCGTGGGGCACAGGTAATGGTTTCTAGAAAAATTCTTGAATCATTTACAATCCTTTCCCAATCAGTCATAACAAATGTAAATCTTATGTCAAAAGAGCACACACACATTATGTTTAGAGTTGGCTCAGTCTTTTCCCAAAGTATGAAATTTGTTGGTCAACTGAAATAGATGTAGAAATATGAATTGGAATAGATGCAGAAATTTGAGTACCATCTATAGCTTCTACAAAATTCTGTAATAAAAAAATAAATAATTCAATAATAATAACCACATAACACAAATTATTAAATGAAATAAATTCTAATATTTGAGTTTTAATAACTAAGAAAAATAAAGAGATAATACCTTAAAAATGGAAAGTACTTTGGATTATTATTTATCTCCGTAGGTGTTACGTCAAATGATAAAGGAACAATCACATGCTTGGCAAGAGAGCAAATAACATATAAAACCTTTCTACAATGTCTAAAAATTGTGTTTAATTATTTGCTGAAATCAATCCCCAACAAATTTTTACTGATCATTTTGACATATAATCATCAGAATTATTGCTGGTTATTCTTGTACTGAAATAAACTTAGACTCTCTTAATTTCATTCTTCCTTTTAATTTTTCTCAAAGGTTTATAAAAAAATTGTTTCTCCATATGAAATATTTCATAGCATGTTTTTGACTGACAATTCAATATTTTAACTACCCATTCTTGACCTGTTAGTTTCGACATTCTTGGTGGACAAGGTTTATTTTTACATATGGGATTATACTCATTGTTCAAATATATAGTCATGAATTGTTCAATCTCCTCTTAAGAATCGAAAAAAAATTCCTCTATTTTGACAATTGTGTATGGATGGCAATCAATATTAGAATGGCAATCAATGCCAACAAATTTGACATTCAAAATGTGGTATGTGAGTGCATTTAGGACTGGCATACCTATTAAACATGAAAAATTCAATATTTTGACTTGAATCGTGCAATGAATAGTACCAAATACAAATAATTCTATTTTAAGCAAATTTAAGGATACATTCAAATATGCATGAAATTAATTGTTAGATTAATTATGAGACATGATATTGAAATACTATAAATTGTGTGTTTCAGTTAAAAAAGACACTGGAAAGGACAATAAGGAAAAGTGAGTCAAAGCCTGGAGGCGACTCATACAAGGTTTGTGCACAATACCTGTTCAATTTTGATTTGCTTTGAGAAAATTTATTTGAATATATTTTAACATAATTTATACTGAATAATGACTTAAGAAATATTGTGTTGCCCACTTTGTGAATTAAAATTTGAAATGGAAATTAACTTAATGTTTGAATGAAATATTTGAATAACTTGATTTTAAATTGGTTTTGGATTAACACTTAGCATAACAGTATCACAGTATTTCTTCTCCGTTTACGGGGTTCAGATCGACTATATTCCTCCCTCTCTGGCTTTCCAGTTGAGGTTGAGATCAGATGAGTACTCATATAGCTAGCTAGCCACCTCCCTCATTGATTTCGATTAGTGGGGTTGAGATTGCTTTGTCGTGGTGTACAACACGACATTGATCGGAAATTTTGTGTCATGACCTAAGTTGTGTATGGATTGGTAACACTGTGATTTATAAATTATTTGACAAAATGGTATTACAAAAGTTGACTTGAACTTTATGAATTATATTGTACAATGGTTTAAATTTGTGTTTATGGATGTATGTTTTGATATTCAATATCTTTAAATTTGTATTGTGCACCACTAAGTAAACATTACTCAGTGATAGCTTTTATTTGTTATCGCAAATAAGGGAAAAGATAAGGCAGCAGAGTGAGCTGCTAAGTTATCAGGGGAGCTACTTTGAGGATTTTTGTGTGGGTATTGCTTTATACCCTTGTAAATTAGTTGATGTAAATATTATTTTGTTCATATATATCTATGTAGTTAATTGAGCAGTTGTACCTTAAAGTTTGTAATAATATTATTTTTTTATTTTCTTTTTGTAAATGGGGACTTATTTATGTAAATTAAGTTAAATGAAATGATGATGAGTTTTACTAAAGTATCTTGAGATTATGTTGAATTATGTTGAAATGAGACTATATTGGAGTTTGGGGTTGAAATAAATTTATTGAAAGTGTATTTACAGATGTTAGAAGAACTGTTTTTCCCAATTATAGATGGCACTCTGTCGAAAATTTTATAAAATTTGCGGAAAACAAAATTTACCAAATTTCTCACTTAGTGTTTAAACTCCAATTAAAGGCTTTTAAATAATGCGTTAACATTATTTTAACAATTAAAATGAATTGAAATGGTTTAAAATCCCTTATAGTGTATTTAATGAATTTTCGGTAGACGAAGTTTGGCAATTCATTGAGTATACTGCAGGATCATGTTATGCCTTACGAAGGGGTAAGATGTGACATGTTTTAGTGGTATCAGAGCCATATTTTGAAATGAGTTTTGACTATGAATTAGAATATTTCCTTTGATAAGTATAACTGCTCAAGTGTCCTTAATTGATACATATGATATATTTACATCATGAATATGAGCTAACAGAGGTAAATCTCCATATATTTGCTATCAGGGAGTAGATAAATTATTTGAATTCGTAATGGAAGAAGGAGATCATTCCGTCGAGCAGTCTATTGAGGCTGAGGCACCAAGGGAAGCCTCAGCTCTCCAGAAAGTGAGTGGGCTAGCCACTCCAGCTCCTCCAATGCCGCAGTTTCCTGCTCAGTTCGCTCAGCAGATGGCTGCACTATTTCAACAGATGGTTGGGAATCTGCCAACACAAGCTCAAACTCAAGCACCCACAATACAACCACAGCCCCCAGCCAGACAATATGAAAAGCTAAGGAAGTTTAGGGCAACATAGTTTAAAGGGACTGTGGATCCACTTGAAGCAGAACAGTGATTAGAGAGAATGAAAAGAGTATTTAAGAAGTTACATTGCACAGAAGAACTAAAATTTGAGTACTCAGTTTCCTTACTGCAAGGGGATACATATGAATGGTGGAAAACTATCCCCCACAGTCTAGTGGAGCCCCCAGTCCTCACATGGTCAGATTTTCTGAGGGAGTTTAGATAGAAATGGGTCCCCAACACGTATGTAGATATGAAATTACAAGAATTTTTGGGGTTGAAGCAAGGAAATAGATCAGTGGCAAAATATGAGAGAGGCTTTTCCAGATTAAGTCATTATGCTGGAAATTTGCTTACCACCACCAAGGATCAATGTAAGAGGTTTAAAGCCAGTTTGAAGCCCAGTTTGAGGATGCAAGTAGTGGGATTCAAACATGAAAATTTCTCTGAGCGGATATCTCAATCACTGGAATTAGAACGAATTAAATTGGAAGGGGCACCTAAAAAGGGTTCAGAAGAGAAAGAGAAAACTGGAAAGAGTAGTGATCAAGCTCCTGATAGTGGGTCAGGAAAGAAAAAGCACTTTGGAGGATCTAGCTCACATAAGTCTGGTAGAGGTAGATCTTCTGGATAGAAACCACCCCGATCCGGTCAGCAGTGTAACACCCTTATGTTCGGTAGTGCGTTCTACTGTTCCTGTGACCAGTGTTGCCTGGACAACTAGGATGCCTAGAACTACACTTAGATATGAGTGAGGAGACATAAAATAATGAAATACAAGAAAAGAAAAGACAAGAAAAACAAAGGAAAAATAATACCAATGAAATGTAACCAAGTTAAACGAGCCGAGAACCCTAGCGATGGGTGACCGCACCGGGAAGTTGCGGCGTGGACCGTTGACTAGCCCTGGACCACGGGGAACCCTGGAAAATATTTTTAGGACTTAAATAAATATCTATTGAAGTATAAATACCATTAGAAATATCAAAGAAAAAATTAATTAATTAGTACAAAGAAAAGTGAGAAATCGAAAAAACTACAAAACCCGGTGTTACTGAAAAATTGGGAATGCAACCCGAATAGGGGCATTATGGTCATTTGACACCCCGAGTTGTCTTTTGACCTAAATTTTCATTAAAAATAAATGATATTACACTTGGAAAATGTCATGAAAAATTAAATTGGTGGTACCTAATATAAATAGCAAAAATAGGGAGTTAAATGTGGGAAAATGAAACTTATGAATAAACTAATATTAAACAACCCTTAGTGCTCCACTCACTCACCTAAGTGGACCACTACCTCTTTATTTGGACAGCAGATCATCTTCTTCCTCACCTCTCAAAATTCCAGCTGAAATCTTTCTTCCATGGAAACATCCATGGCGTCCACCATGCAAGGGCAAAAGCACCACCTTCAAGCCATGATCTTCACAAGTTGTCTTCATTAAAGTTAATCCTCACACCATGGGCAGTAGATAGGCAGCAAGAAGATCAAGTTTTGGAGAGGTTTTGAAGAGTTTCCAAAGTGGTAAGTTTGTGTTTTTTATTATTGCTTCATTAAAGTTAGTGAGGATGTTATGGGTACTTGAATTGTGGAGAGATTTTTGAGGTTTGATGTTTAAAGGGAGATGTGTATTTTTGGCAGCCATGGAAACTCCTTTAGGGCAGTTTATTCTTGCTTGTAAATGGTAGATTAAAGGGTTGATTAAGTGTTTATGTGTGTAGAAATTAATTTGGGTGATGTATACTAAGTATATGTGAACGTGTACTTGAATTTGGAAGCTTGGAAATTAATGGAGAGTGATGTATGAATTGGCAGCTTGAATGGTGAACCATAAAAATGTTATTTCATGGTTTGGTTTATGGAATATTAATGTTGAATTGTAGTACTTGCTATGGCAGCTTGTGTATATGTATGATGGCGTGAGGTTGGACATGTAAATGAGCTGGGTTAGGTGATTGAATTATTTGTAATTTGAACTTGAAAAATTCTGTACTATACGGTGCATATTGAGTGTGGTTATAAGCTGCCAAAGTGACCAAAAATATGTTGTAAAATGTGTTTAGGTTATGGTACAAAACAAAAATGGCATGAATGTGTAATTTGGTAGGTGTTAAATGTATCCTTGATGAGTGATGGACAATGTGCAATAAGGCAGTGTGCATTTTGGCCTAGAACTTTAAGTGTGTGGCTCCAATTGGTATGAAACCAATTGGAGGTGAAACTAGGCACAAAATGTGCCAACTTTTATGAAGGAAGCTTACCAAAATTCTGCTTGTAAGGTAACTTGAAAAATGACCAAATCCGGATTAGTGCATTCAAGGCCTGAAAATTGACCATTTAGGCAGTAGTTAGTGTTTAGGCCATAACTCACTCAAAAGAGATCCAATTGACCTGAAATTTTTACCATGAATAGTTGAGACATATATCTACAAGTATTATGAAGACACCAAAGCCCAGAAATGACCATAAGCAATTCAAATAGCTTGCACAAGTTTGGGTCCAAAAACTAGCCGAACCAAAATTGACCTAAAATGACTTAAAGTGACCAATTTTAGTACATTCTGACCAGCAATAGTAAATGACCATAACTTGGTCTAGTAAACTCAGAATGACCTGAAATTTTGCCCTGCGTGCAATAAGACATAGATCTACAAGTTTGTAGTTTTGACCGAAACCCAAAAACCGAGAGAACTAGGTCATCCGACTAGGTCAAATTAATATACCGGAATCCGGCAAATTACAATAAAACGCAATATACATGGAAATGAATTGGGTAACATGTACCAACCCTAAAAGGCTATAAATGTGACATATTGATAACATTAAAACCTAATTCACTTAGAATGCATCAAGGGTCGACATCTTAGGTTGACTAAGGAAATAATAAAACTCAATGAATTAATTATTTGATCAAATTTGTGTTATATGAACTTTGTAAATTGTAAAATGGAATTGTGAACTATTTGATTTGTAAATTGTCAATAAAAGATTTATGTATCGCATTTCAAATTGTTATTGTACACCACTGAGTAAATTTTACTCAGCGATAGCTTTTCATTGCTGTCGCAGGTAGACAGACTGACAGGGCAGCAGACTAGGCTGCTAGTGCTTCAGTGAGAGATCATCAGGTATATTGAGTATACCATATTTTGCATTTTGTATTATAATATATGATCACTGTATGTATATAGTGTTCTTAGTTTTGAGCAGTTGTAAATTAAAATTGTGCATTAAAGTTGTAAAATAAATTGTAAATTATTTTGGGCTTGTAAAATTTATACTATATTTCTTCTATCTCAGCCTTTGGAAATATTTAAAAATTATTGTGTTTTTGAGTTGAGAAACATATTGTGTTAATTAAATGTTGGAGTTTGAGATTGAGAAATATATTTGAAGTGCTTTTTACAGGTTTTTGAAGAACTGCTTTATTCAAAATACAGATGGCATTTCACCAAAATTTTACAGAAATTACTAATAATTCAAATGTGTTAGCTATTTCACTTCAGTTCAAAAAAGTTTTTAACACCTGTAAATAGTGCTCACCCCTGTAAAAAGAAGTAAGAAAAGTTTTAAAATCCATTGTACTATATTTAATGGGTTATCAGTAGACGAAGTTGGTAATTCATTAGGTATACTACGGGATCATGTCATGCCTTACAGAGGGGTAGGGTGTGACATGTTTTAGTGGTATCAGAGCAAAGTTTTTAAATTATGTTTTCACCTATAATTTGAATATTCTTTCTTCATAATACAACTGCTCAATTTCATTGTTCGATACATACAGTACATTACATTATAAATATGCACTAACGGGAGGAAATCTCCTTGTGTTAATTGTTCAGGAGGTCTAAGATCCTCAAATTGACTATGGAAGAGGGTGATCATTCAGTCGATCAATTGATAGAGGCTGAGGTACAAGTTGAGGCCCCAGCTCCATAAAGTGTCAAAGGCCCGACTGTACCAGTTTTACCGGTACAAATTACTGCACAAATGGCCCAGCAAATGGCCACTTTCTTTCAACGAATGGCTAATAATCTGTCAGCCCAAGCCCAAGTACAGACCCAACCCCAAAAGGGCAACATGAAATAGAGAAGAGGGAGAAACCTATGGGTCAGAGCTCAAGCAGTAATTTGAGAAAGAGAAAAGAATTTGAGGAGCCCCAAGCTCAGGGATATAACAGAGGTGGATCATCAAGGCAGAGACCACCAAGGTCCAATCGTCGAACAACTAGAAGTTTCTACCTTCCCTGCCAATGTGAAACTTGTGGTAGAAATCATGGTGGTTTATGCTACAAGGCCATAGGAGCCTGTTATAATTGTGGAGGCATAGGACACTTTGCTAAGGACTGCACTAGTGCCCGTAAAGTTGGACCACCTTCTACTACTGCTGAAGGGTTAGTTCAGAGCCCTGTCACCAGAGGTTTACAACCACCCAGCAGAGGTAGAGACGGGGGTAGGGGTAAACCAGCAGGCAGCCAAGGCACAGTGAAACAATCAGAGCAAGGTAGTGCTCCAGTCAGAGTCTATGCAATGAGACAGAGAGAAGAAGCTGAGACATCTGATGTTGTGGCTGGTACCTTCTCAACCTTTAATCAAGATGTGTTTGTGTTATTTGATCCGGGTTCTACCCATTCTTATGTGAGTGCTAGCATCATTGATTGCATTGCTGTTCCATGTACAAAAATGGACTTTGAGGTGTTAGCAACAAGTCTGTTAGGACAAGAGGTCAGGGTTAATAAAATGTATAGGGATTGTCCTTTGGTGATCCAAGGATATACTTTTTTGTCTGATCTCATTGAAATGCCCTTCAGAGATTATGATATCATCTTGGGCATGGATTGGTTAGCCAAGCAACACGCCATGATTAACTGTAGATTGAAGACAGTCACTTTTGGTCTCCCTCAGTACAGTGATGTGGTAATACATGGGGAGAGGCAGCTATTGCCATCAAACGTTATTTTGGCTGCACTAGCTAGAAAAATGATCAAAAAGGAGTGTGAAGCATACTTGGCACAAGTGGTAGACGCCCAAGTGGGGAGTCCAGCATTGAGGGACATCCCTACAGTATGACTTTCCAGATGTGTTTCCTGATGAATTGCCAGGATTACCTCCGAAAAGAGAGGTGCAATGTAACACCCTCTCTGTAGCAACTCCATACATTCTACTGTTCTTGTGACTAGTGTCGGTCCGGACAGCTAGAACATCCGGAAAAATATTTAAACTAAAGTGAGGAACCATAATTAACTCAAATATTAATAAGAAAAATTTAGGAAAAATTTTAGAAATAAAATACAACCAAGTTAAATGAGCCGGTGCCCAAGCGATGGGTAACCTAGTAGGAAGTTGCGGTTTTCACAACTAGGAGCCCTAGACCTAGGAGAAAATTCATAAAATAATTTTTGGGACTCCAGAGAAGGGTCATTGAGGTTTCTATGGCATTAGAATGTCAAGAAAATACTTAGGAAAATTTTTCAATTGGTACAGACAATTTTGGCCCGTTGAGCCAAACGGAGGGAATTTTGGTCATTTCGCCTTCAGAGGTGATTTTTGGCCGACTTGTCCAGTTAAGTAAATAATTATTATAATATAAAATGTGAATAAATAATGCTAAAAATTAAATTGAAAATGAGTAGAGAAGAGAAGAAAAAAAAATGGAAGAAAATACCAACTATGACATCATATGATGTTATTAAACACTTACCCACCAATCATATTTAATCAACACTTAAATTAACTAATAAAATGTGGATAAGAATACAGCAAAAAATCATAAAATCCAGCAGCCATCACCTTCACAAAAATTCAGCCGTATCTCTCAAACTCCATACCCATTCCACCATTGAAAGCTTACCAAAGCTTTATAACCCACCCAAATCTCACTTAAAACCCTAAGTCTACTTCAATAAAATTTATCTCTACATCCTAAGCAAGTGTTTGGCTGCCAAGAAAGCCAAAGAAAGTGAAGGAATTTTGAGTGGAAAAATTCTGCTCACAAGGTTAGTGTCCAAACTCTTACTACTTTTACTTAATTCATGCTTAATGCCATGAGATAAGTAGAAAATGTAAGAAAAACAAAATAAAAATTATGTGTATTTATTTCCTAGAATTTTGGAAGCTTAGGGTTGATTAGGGTTGATGAGTTTGCTTGAAGTAAAGTGGTTCATAGGCTGCCCTTGGTATTAAATGATTAATTGAACCAAATTATGTAAGTGAAATACAAAGTTTAGGCATGTATGAACATGGAAAATGTGGACAATTAACAACAATAGGGTTTTCTCATGTAATGACGAAAGTGAGTTTTAATGGTCAATTAGTGACCATTTAGTTATTGGTAAACAAGAAATGAAGTGTGTTTAGTGATGGGATTTAGGTTTAGTGTGGCTGCCCTAGGTGACCTGCAGAATTGGACATGAGTCCAGCAGGTTTGGGCAGCCATAACTTGAATTGTAGAGGTTCAATTGGTGTTTGGCCAATTAGACATGAAACTAGACATATAATGGCACAACTTTGGTGAAGAAACTATGCCCATAAAACAAAACCAAGTAGACCAAAAGCTTGCCCCAATCTGGGTGACCTGCAGTCTGTTTCTACAGAATGACTAAATAAACAATGATTGTTCATTTGGCCATAACTCAGTGTAGAATGGTCCAATTGACCTGAAATTTTACCTACAACAAGCTGAGATATAGACCAACAACTTTCATGAAGAAACCTAACCCAAATTATGACCATAACCTATCCAACAACTGAGTTGAAGTCACTGTTCACTGTATTGTAGATATGGTCAGTCCAGAAAAATTTCAATCCGGCCAGTTGTGGTTTTTGGACCATAACTTGAGCTACAAAACTCTAAATGGAGTGATTCTTCAACTAGACAAAATAAGAAACAACTTTCATGTTGATCATTTTGCCAAATTCCCACTGTAAAATTGACCAATGGAACAGTAAACACAAGACATAAAAACTGAAAATTCTGCCCAACTAACATTAAGCTTAGAAATGGTATTGGCAACCAATACCAACAAATTTTGAATGCAAAATGTGGTATGTTGATGATATTAAAACCAATGTACCTATTGCCTATGCAAAAGTCAACATTTTTGTTGACCAATGAATGGAATAGTAACACTAAAACTTAAATTCCAAAAATTATGAAATTTAAAGGTGTGAAATGCCCTAGTATACCTAACAAGATTGGTTTGGATAGCTTGGCATGCCAATAGGGTTCAGTTAGCAGTACAACACATGACATTATGCCATTCTATGATCTCATGGCTTTTAGCCATTCTGACATTGTGTTGAGACCTGGCCTTGTGCCTAATGTTATTACAGCTTATTAGCTGTTCTGTTGCACACCGGGAGATACATATGCGATCGATGGTGTGACGGCCCGAGGTACTTGATACCCAAAGGCGCCTACCCGCTTATCCATCCGAATGCTCAAGATAGGTTACTTGGGCAACCAAAAATGAAAGTGGATAAATTTAATGAAATAATGAATATAACAAGTACAAAATAAGCAAGACTACAAATACTCAACAAAAATTTATTTACAATGAGACATCAATACATTCACTGCATATTTATTTTCTGTTATTTCTTTTTATTTTATTATTGGCACCACTAAGCATTATTGCTTAGCGCGTTGCTTTTGCCATGCGTAGGTTCTGGAGAGACCGATCGAGAGCCTAGTACACCACAGACTGGGTGAGACCATCTGTAGCTCTACATAGTGTCCGTGTCACCTCACCGTCATCAGTGCATTGGTAGAACACTAGGTTTTATTTTGATATTTTGTAATTAACTTTTATTTTCTCATATGTAATTGAAACTTATGTAATGTATTTTGGTATTAATGTAAATAGTGGAAATTGTGTTTATGAATGGAAAAATTGAGTATTTATTTATTGCTTATATATGAATACCATGAGAAATGAATGATTGAGAGATGGAAATGTTGTGGAAAATATTGAGATTTTGATAATTATTGGAGTTTGAGAATGATTGGAAATGATTATTGGAAGTGTTTTTACAGGTTCCGAAGAACTGTTTTCTCCATTTTTAGCCGGTACTCTACCGGATTTTCTATAAAATTTTCGGAACCTCAATAAATTATAATTTCAATAAATGACTTAAATGAATTATATTTCATAGATTTTACTTCCTAACTAAACAAAAAAAAACAAAAAAAAAATAAATTAGAAAAAAAAATAATTGAATTAAAATAGGGTATTCCGATACACTGTGTGGCATATCTTGCTCGGCTACACTGTAGAAGGGTAAAGGGTGTCACATTTAGTGGTATTAGAGCAAGGTTTAGGCGTTTCAGGGCCTAGATTGAGTCCACACCATGCATTGCATTTGTAAGAGTTGAGGTGACACTAATGCAGATCTGTTTGTCTTTGTTATTTTGATTAGGATATGGACCCCACATCTCAGAGGGCAGTTGAGGAGGAAGTGGAGAGTCATGCTCCACCTGCAGTAGCTGAGACTGGGGGTAGGGGAGAACCTGCTCTACCAGCTCCATCAGAGCCTGCTCAACCTCCACAGGCCGTGTTCCAGCAAATGGCCGAATTCTTCAAACAAATGGCTGGAGTAATGCCACCACCACCACCACCTCCATAACCGAAATTACACCTGGAAAGATTGAGAAAATTTGGAGCAGTGGACTTCTTTGGCAAGAGAGAAGATGATTCTGTTGCAGCTGAAAATTGGTTGAACAGAACAGGCAGAGTTTTAAAACAACTCCACTGCACTCCTGAACAAAATCTAGAAGCTGTTGTATCTCTGTTGCAAGATGATGCATATGAATGGTGGGATACGGTGTCTAGTGAAGTGCAACCAGAAGTAATAACTTGGGACTTCTTCCTCTCAGAATTCAAGAAGAAATATGTGGGTAGTGTATACCTAGAAGAGAGAAGAAGGGAATTCATTAACCTGAGGTAGAGACAGCTGACAGTGGCCGAGTATGAAAAGGAATTTGTCAGATTGAGCCGCTACGGAAAGGAGATAGTCCCTAATGAGGCCGAAAGGTGTAAGAGATTTGAAGAGGGATTAAATGACAACATAAAGATCATGATTACTGCCTTGGGAATCACCGACTTCACCAAGTTAGTGGAAGCTGCAATAAAAGTTGAAAAAGTAAGAATAAGTGAGCAGACCAGAAGAGAGAGATAGCAGAAGAGGGGTCCGGGTCAATCTAGTTCATCTCTTACACCTGGGAAGAAGTTCAAAGGTCCACCTACACAGAGTTTAGGTCAACCACAAGGTCAGGGTCTGTAACACCCTCCCGGTAGCAACTCCGTACATTCTACTGTTCCGGTGACCAGTGTCGGTCCGGACAGCTAGAACGTCCAGAAAAATATTTAAACTAAAGTGAGGAACCATAATTAACTTAAATATTAATAAGAAAAATTTAGGAAAAATTTTAGAAATAAAATACAACCAAGTTAAACGAGCCGGTGCCCTAGCGATGGGTAACCCAGAGGGAAGTTGCGGTTCTCGCAACTAGGAACCCTAGACCCTGGGGAAAAATCATAAAATAATTTTTGGGACTCTATAGAAGGGCCATTGAGGTTCCTATGGCATTAGAATGCCAAGAAAATATTTAGAAAAATTTTTCAATTGGTACAGACAATTCTGACCCGTTAAGCCAAACGGAGGGCATTTTGGTCATTTCGCCTTCAGAGGTGATTTTTGGCTGACTTGTCTAGTTGAGAAATAATTATTATAACATAAAATATGAATTAAGGGTGATGAAAAATTAATGTAAAGCTAGTAGAAAAGAAAAATCAATAAAATGCCAAATATGACATCATTATGATGTCACTTAAAAGCTTCCACCAATTATAACTAAACAACCAATTAATTAACCAATAAAAGAGATAAAATTAGACCAAAGGAATTTAAAATGCCATCAGCCATCTTCCTCCCCAAAACCAGCCAAACCATGCCCTAGCACCAAACCTCCATTAAAACATTCAACAAGCTCAATTTTTCTCCTCCTTTCACCTTAAATCCTCCTACTCCTTTCACTAAAATTTATCCTTGCACCTTGCATAACCTTTTGGCAGCCAAGAAAAAGGAAAAGAAGTGAAGTTAAGCTTAGAAAATTCTGCCCTACAAGAGGTTAGTGCACATATATACCTTAAACTCTTTATTTCCATGTTAGTGACTTGAATTAAGTGAGAATTTGTAACTTAAATGAATAAAAATTATGTGTATGTCCACCATGAATTTCGGCAGCCCTAAGGAAGGGATAGGGTTGACTGTTTTGATGGATTTAAAGTGGACTAGAGATCATGTTTAAAGCATGTATGTATGTGGTTAGTGAATGAATTAGCAAATTAAGGCATCTTGTGTGAATCATAATGGGAAGCTAGGGTTTTGAGAGTAAAATTTTTACTT
The DNA here is from genome assembly GCF_030052815.1 of Hevea brasiliensis. NCBI lineage: Eukaryota > Viridiplantae > Streptophyta > Magnoliopsida > Malpighiales > Euphorbiaceae > Hevea > Hevea brasiliensis. Next base: position 71,166,971 of record NC_079501.1, read on the forward strand.
GGCTGATGAAATTGTTAAAGAACATTTTAATAGTCAATTAGTGACCATTTGAGGTAAGTTGACTATAATTTGAAGTGCATTAGAGGGTTACAAAGAGTTTTGGTAGGCTGCCTAGTGACAGCAGCAGGGAGGCTGTGAGTCCAGCCTGTTTGGACTGCCATATTTTTTGCTGTGTAGGTCCAATTGGTGTTTGACCAATTGGACATGAAACTAGACTTATAATGGCACAATTTTTCTGAAGAAACCATGTCCAAAAGACCAAAGCACGTGGATCAAAAATTGGCCCCAATCCGGATACCCTGCAAACAGGTTCTGCAGAATGACCAAATGAACTGTTCATTTGGCCATAACTCACTGTAGATATGGTCAATTGACCTGAAATTTTTACAACAACAATTTAAGACATAGAAAAACAACTTTCATGAAGAAACCTACCCCAAATTATGACCAGAACCTATCCAACAAGGCAGTGGCAGTCACTGTTTATGGTACTGTAGATTTGGTAAATTCGGCAGATTTGAAATTCGGCCAGCTGTGGTTTTTGGACCATATCTGGAGCTACAAAACTCCAAATGGAGTGATTCAAAAAAAGAAATTCAACTAGACAAAATAAAGAACAACTTTCATGTTTACCATTTCCTCAAATTCCCACTGCAACAGTGCCCAATGGAATAGTAAATTTGGGCTACAAAAACTGAAAATTCTGCTTCCCTTGGTTTAAGCTTAGAAATGGTATTAATGCTTAATGCCAACAAGTTTTGAATGCAAAATGTGGTATGTTGGGAGTGCCAAAACCAATGTACCTATTTTCTATCAAAAAGTCAACATTTTGTTGACCAATGAGGTGAATAGTGACACCAAAACTTGAAATTCAAAATTTGAAGAATTCAAAAGTATCAAATGCCCCAGTATACCTAACAAGATTGGTTTGGATAGTTTGGCATGCCAATAGGGTTCGGTTAGCAGTACTGCACATGGCATTATGCCATTCTGTGATTTTATGGCTTTTAGCCATTTTGATATTGTGTTGAGACTTGGCCTCGTGCCTAATATTATTTACAGCTTGTTAGCCGCTGCACACCGGGAGATACATATGTGACCGATGGTGTGACGGCCCGAGGTACTTGATACCCAGTGCCAGTTTACCCGTTTATCCAGTCCAGTCGTTCAGTATAGGTTATTTGGGCAACCAAATAAATGAAAATGGACAAAGTTAAAGAAATAAATAAATATAACAGATACAAAACAAATAAGACATATACATTAAATACATATTTATTTTCTGCTATTTTCTTTTATTTTATTATTTCACCACTAAGCATCATTGCTTAGCGCGTTGCTTTTGCCACGCGTAGGTTCTGGAGATACTGAACATGAGCCCAGTAGACCGCAGACTGGGTGAGTCCATCCTGCAGCTCTGCACAGTGTCCGTGTCACCTCACCATCTACAGTGCATTGGTAGGATACTAGGCTTCATTTTGGTATTTTGTAATTGATTTTTATTTTCCTTTGTGTAAATGAAACTTTTGTAATGTATTTTGATTTTCATGTAAATAATGAAAATTGTGTTGATGAATGGAAAAGTGAATGTTTATTTGTGATTTGTACATGATTATCATATGAGATGAATGATTGAGAAACGAAATTGAAAAATGTTGAGATTTTGATGATATTGGAGGTTGAGAATGATTGAACATGGCTATTGGAAGTGTTTTTCACAGGTTCCGAAGAACTGTTTTCTCCATTTTTAGCCGATACTCCGCAGGATTTTATATAAAATTTTCGGAACCTCAAATAAATTATAATTTCGATAAATGGCTCAAATATATATTATATTTCACAAGTTATATTCAAAACCATGATAAAAATTAATTAAGGTATAATAGAGTGTGCCGGTACATCGTGTGACATTGCTTACTCGGGTATACTATACACAGGTAAGGGGTGTCACATTTAGTGGCATCAGAGCACGGTTTAGGCATTTCTGGGCCTAGATTTAGTCCATACCATGCATTGCATTTGTAAGAGTCAAGGTGACACTAATGCAGATCTGTTTGTCTTTCTTATTTTGAATAGGATATGGACCCTAAACCTAAGAGGGCAGTTGAGGAGGAAGTGGAGAGTCATGCTCCACCTGCAGCAGCTGAGACTGGGGGTATGGGAGAACCTACTCTGCCAGCTCAAGCAGAGCCTGCTCAGCCTCCACAGGCCATGTTCCAACAAATGGCCGAATTCTTCGCATAAAATGGTCGGGTAATGCCAAAGAAGAAGACCAACACCACCACCTCCACAACCAAAATCACACTGAAAAATTGAGAAAATTTGGAGCGGTGGACTTCTTCTAAGAAGAGAGAAGATGATTCTGCAAAATTCTAAAAATTGGTTGAATGTAATGAGCAGAGTTCTAAAACAACTCTACTGCACCCCAGAGCAAAACTTAGAAGCTGCCATATCTCTATTGCAAGATGATGCTTATGAATGGTGGGATACGGTGTCCAGTGAAGTACAGCCAGAAATGATAACTTGGGATTTTTTCCTCTCAGAATTCAAGAAGAAATATGTGGGTACTGTATATCTAGAAGAGAGAAGAAGGGAATTCATTAACCTGAGGCAGAGACAGTTGTTAGTGGCCGAGTATGAGAAGGAATTCGTAAGATTGAGCCGCTATGGAAGGGAGATAGTCCATAATGAGGCTGAAAGGTGTAAGAGATTTGAAGAGGGATTAAATGACAACATAAAGATCCTGATCACTGCCTTGGGAATCACGGACTTCACCAAGTTAGTGGAAGCTGCATTAAAAGTGGAGAAAGTAAGAATCAGTGAGCAAACTAGAAGGGAAAGACAGCAGAAGAAGGGCTCAGGTCAGTCTAGTTCAGCTCCTGCATCTGGGAAGAGGTTCAAGGGTCCACCTGCACAGAGTTCAGGTCAGCCACACGGTCAGGGTCAGTCTCAGGGGCCCAGGTCACAGTTTACCCCTAGGAGAGGTCAGTCCACACCATCAGTGGGCAGCTCTCCAGGGATGGGGTTCAGGGGACCAGCCCCAGCATCTTCTGCATGCCCACACTGTTTGAAGTGGCACAAGGGAGAGTGTTGGAGAGTAACTGGTGCCTGCTTAAGGTGTGGTTCAACAGAGCATCAGTTGAAGAACTGTCCACGCAGAACTACTACAGCTACTCCAACACAAGCAGACAGACCTGCTCCTGCACCACAAAGGGGTAGGAAATCTAGCAAATCTGACGCAGTGGGACTATCACAGAGGCCTGCATCTGAGCCAGCAGAGAGGCTAGATAACAGACCACCTGCCAGAGCTTATGCCCTGAGAGCTCAAAAGGAGCAAGATGCCCCGGACGTCATCAGGGGTACGTTCTCCCTCTATAATACACCTGTGCATGCATTGGTGGATCCAGGATCCACCCATTCATACATCTGCATCAACTTACCCGTAGAAAGGGGGATACTAGTAGGGGAGAGTGACCAAGACATTCTGGTCACTAATCCATTGGGCCACAATATAGTGGTGAACAAAGTATATAAGGGTTGCCAGTTAAGGATTCAGGGGTATGAATTCTTGGCAGACCTAATTGAGTTGCCCTTCCATGAGTTTGACGTGATTTTAGGAATGGACTGGTTGTCACGTCATTAGGCAATAGTTGAATGCAAATTGAAGAGAATTTCTTTAAAAACTTCTAAAGGTAATGAGATCACTGTTGTGGGGGAAAGGACAAATTTTTTGTCCAATGTCATCTCAGCCACAGTTGCAAGAAGAATGATGAGAAAAGGTTGTGAAGCCTACCTAGCACATGTGGTGGATACTAGGCAGGCTAAGCCAAACCTGAGTGATATACCCACGAAGAGACTTCCTGCAGGTATTTCTGAAGAGTTGCACGGTTTACCACCGTAAAGGGAAGTTGAATTTGCTATTGAGACATCACTGGTACAACACCCATTTCCATTGCTCCTTATAGGATGGCACCCACTGAATTGAAGGAGTAGAAAACTCAGTTGCAAGAGTTACTTGATAAGGGGTTCATACGCCCCAGTGTATCACCGTGGGGAGCTCCAGTGCTGTTTGTAAAGAAAAAGGATGGGACTTTGAGGCTATGCATCGACACGGCAGATTGAATAAAGTGACTGTGAAGAACAAATATCCGTTGCCTAGAATAGATGATCTGTTTGATCAGTTGAAGGGAGCAGGAGTATTTTCTAAAATTGATCTCAGATCAGGGTATCATCAGTTGAGGGTGAAGGATGTAGATGTGCCAAAGACTGCATTCAAGACCCGATATGGGCATTATGAGTTTCTGGTGATGCCCTTTGGCCTAACAAATGCACCAGCAGCATTCATGGACCTTATGAACCGTATCTTCCATCCACACTTAGATCGGTTCGTAGTGGTCTTTATTGATGATATTTTGGTGTATTCCAAGACCAGGGAAGAACATGATGAGCATTTGAGGATTGTTCTACAAACCCTAAGAGAAAAGAAGCTGTATGCTAAGTTGTCCAAGTGTGACTTTTGGTTGAATGAGATTGCATTCCTTGGACACATAGTGTCAGCTGATGGGATCCTAAGAAAATAGAAGCAGTGATGGAATGAAAGCCTCCCAGGAATACAACTGAGGTCAGAAGCTTCTTGGGGCTAGCTGGGTATTACAGGAGATTTGTGAAGGGATTTTCCTTAATAGCTGCTCCAATGACCAAGTTGTTACACAAGAATGTCAGATTTGACTGGAATGACAAGTGTCAGACCAGTTTTGAGAAGTTGAAGGCTATGTTGACAGAGGCACTAGTCTTAACATAGCCAGTGTCAGGAAAGGACTTTGTGGTCTACAGTGATGCCTCTCATAATGGGTTAGGGTGTGTATTGATGCAAGAGGGGAAGGTGGTCGCTTATGCTTCCAGGCAGCTAAGGCCACATGAACAAAATTACCCTACCCATGATCTAGAGCTTGCAGAATTATCTTCGTGATCAAGATATGGAGGCATTACTTGTATGGTGAAAAGTGCTACATTTACGGACCACAAAAGCTTGAAATACTTGCCAACCTGTATGAGCTCAACCTTAGACAGAGGCGATGGATTGAGTTCCTGAAAGACTATGATTGTGTAATTGACTACCATCCTGGGAAGGCAAATGTAGTTGCTGATGCTTTGAGCAGAAAATCCATGACAACTTTGAGATCCTTGAATGCCCGTCTAACTTTGATTCGAGATGGAGCTATTTTGGCTGAGTTGCAAGTGAGGCCAACCCTGTTACAGCAGATTTTAGATGGGCAGAAGGTAGATGAGAAGCTAATGGCTATTATGAGCAAAATCTCAGAGGGAAAAGCAACTGACTATGGGGTGAAAGCAGATGGGTGTCTATACTACAAAGGAAGAGTATGTGTTCTAGATGATGGGGAATTGAAGGCTAGTATTCTAAAAGAGGCACACACCAGTGCATATGCTATGCACCCAGGAAGTACAAAGATGTATCATGATCTAAAGCTTCAGTATTGGTGACCTGGTATGAAGAAAGACATAGCTGACTACGTGACTAAATGCTTGACATGTCAGCAAGTCAAGGCAGAACATCAAGTTCCATCGGGTTTGCTACAGCCTATACGCATACCTGAATGGAAATGGGATCGGGTCACCATGGATTTTGTAAGTGGTCTACCTCTCACCCGGAAGAAACATGATGCAGTATGGGTGATAGTTGATAGATTGACTAAGTCAGCACACTTTCTCGCCGCTAGACTGACTACTCACTGGAAAAGTTAGCAGAATTGTATATTAGTGAGATAGTTAGACTGCATGGAATTCCACTTTCCATCATATCTGATCGAGACCCAAGGTTTACATCGAGATTTTGGAAGAAGTTGCATGAGTCCTTGGGTACACAACTCCACTTCAGCACAGCTTTCCATCCTCAGACGGATGCGCAATCAGAAAGAGTAATCTAGGTCCTTGAGGATATGCTGAGGAGTTGTGTCATTGAGTTTGAGGGAAGTTGGGATAGATACCTCCCACTGGCAGAATTTGCATACAACAATAGCTACCATGCTAGTATCCAAATGGCCCCGTATGAAGCACTGTATGGGAGGAAATGTAGAACTCAGCAGGCCGGACTGAATTGGGCGAAGACAACCGTGGGGCTGCACTGTGAAACAGATCGAGGAGAAAGTGAAACTAATCAAAGCCAATCTAAAGGTTGCCTCGCATGCATGTAAATCTTATGCCGACCTGAAGAGAAAAGAAGTAGAATATGCGGTTGGCGACAAAGTGTTCCTCAAGGTGTCACCATGGAAAAAAGTACTGAGGTTTGGAAGAAAAGGTAAGTTATGCCCTAGGTTCATTGGCCCATATGAAGTCATTGAACGTGTGGGTCTAGTGGCCTATAGGCTAGCTTTACCATCAGAGCTAGATAAGATCCACAATGTGTTCCACGTGCCTATGCTCAGAAGATACCGCTCAGATCCTTCACATGTCATCTCCAGGGAAGAGATTGAAATACAACCGGATTTGACATATGAAGAAGTACCTCTGCGGATCCTAGCTCGGGAAGTAAAAGAATTGAGGAACAAGCAGATTCCACTGGTGAAAGTGCTTTGGAGGCACCACAACACCGAGGAGGCAACTTGGGAAAGTGAAGAGACGATGAGGCAACAATTACCTCAACTGTTTACATCAGGTAAATTTCGAGGACGAAATTTAAATTAGAGGGGAAGAGTTGTAACACCCTCCCGGTAGCAACTCCGTACATTCTACTGTTCTGGTGGAACGTCCAGAAAAATATTTAAACTAAAGTGAGGAACCATAATTAACTTAAATATTAATAAGAAAAATTTAGGAAAAATTTTAGAAATAAAATACAACCAAGTTAAACGAGCCGGTGCCCTAGCGATGGGTAACCCAGAGGGAAGTTGCGGTTCTCGCAACTAGGAGCCCTAGACCCAGGGGAAAAATCATAAAATAATTTTTGGGACTCTAGAGAAGGGCCATTGAGGTTCCTATGGCATTAGAATGCCAAGAAAATATTTAGAAAAATTTTTCAATCCAGACAGACACTCGAATTCGTTAAGCCAAACGGAGGGCATTTTGGTCATTTCGCCTTCAGAGGTGATTTTTGGCCGACTTGTCTAGTTGAGAAATAATTATTATAACATAAAATATGAATTAAGGGTGATGAAAAATTAATGTAAAGCTAGTAGAAAAGAAAAATCAATAAAATGCCAAATATGACATCATTATGATGTCACTTAAAAGCTTCCACCAATTATAACTAAACAACCAATTAATTAACCAATAAAAGAGATAAAATTAGACCAAAGGAATTTAAAATGCTATCAGCCATCTTCCTCCCCAAAACCAGCCGAACCATGCCCTAGCACCAAACCTCCATTAAAACATTCAACAAGCTCAATTTCTCTCCTCCTTTCACCTTAAATCCTCCTACTCCTTTCACTAAAATTTATCCTTGCACCTTGCATAACCTTTTGGCAGCCAAGAAAAAGGAAAAGAAGTAAAGTTAAGCTTGGAAAATTCTGCCCTACAAGAGGTTAGTGCACATATATACCTTAAACTCTTTATTTCCATGTTAGTGACTTGAATTAAGTGAGAATTTGTAACTAAAATGAATAAAAATTATGTGTATGTCCACCATAAATTTCGCCAGTCCTAAGGAAGGGATAGGGTTGACTGTTTTGATGGATTTAAAGTGGACTAGAGATCATGTTTAAAGCATGTATGTATGTGGTTAGTGAATGAATTAGCAAATTAAGGCATCTTGTGTGAATCATAATGGGAAGCTAGGGTTTTGAGAGTAAAATTTTTACTTGGCTGATGAAATTGTTAAAGAACATTTTAATGGTCAATTAGTGACCATTTGAGGTAAGTTGACCATAATTTGAAGTGCATTAGAGGGTTACAAAGAGTTTTGGTAGGCTGCCTAGTGACAGCAGCAGGGAGGCTGTGAGTCCAGCCTGTTTGGACTGCCATATTTTTTGCTGTGTAAGTCCAATTGGTGTTTGGCCAATTGGACATGAAACTAGACTTATAATGGCACAATTTTTCTGAAGAAACCATGTCCAAAAGACCAAAGCAAGTGGACCAAAAATTGGCCCCAATCCGGATACCCTGCAAACAGGTTCTGCAGAATGACCAAATGAATAGTAACTGTTCATTTGGCCATAACTCATTGTAGATATGGTCAATTGACTTGACATTTTTACAGAAACAAGTTAAGACATAGACAAACAACTTTCATGAAGAAACCTACCCCAAATTATGACCAGAACCTATCCAACAAGGCAGTAGCAGTCACTGTTTATGGTACTATAGATTTGGTAAATTCGACAGATTTGAAATCCGGCCAGCTGTGGTTTTTGGACCATATCTGGAGCTACAATACTCCAAATGGAGTGATTCAAAAAAAGAAATTCAACTAGACAAAATAAGGAACAACTTTCATGTTTACCATTTCCTCAAATTCCCACTGCAACAGTGCCCAATGGAATAGTAAATTTGGGCTACAAAAACTGAAAATTCTGCTTCCCTTGGTTTAAGCTTAGAAATGGTATTAATGCTTAATGCCAACAAGTTTTGAATGCAAAATGTGGTATGTTGGGAGTGCCAAAACCAATGTACCTATTTTCTATCAAAAAGTCAACATTTTGTTGACCAATGAGGTGAATAGTGACACCAAAACTTGAAATTCAAAATTTGAAGAATTCAAAAGTATCAAATGCCCTAGTATACCTAACAAGATTGGTTTGGATAGTTTGGCATGCCAATAGGGTTCGGTTAGTAGTACTGCACAAGGCATTATGCCATTCTGTGATTTTATGGCTTTTAGTCATTTTGATATTGTGTTGAGACTTGGCCTCGTGCCTAATATTATTTATAGCGTGTTAGCTGTTCTGTTGCACAACGGGAGATACATATGTGACCGATGGTGTGACGGCCCGAGGTACTTGATACCCAAAGTGCGGTTACCCGCTTATCCATCCGATGCTCAAGATAGGTTACTTGGGCAACCAAATGAATGAAAATGGACAAAGTTAAAGAAATAAATAAATATAACAGATACAAAACAAATAAGACATATACATTAAATACATATTTATTTTCCGCTATTTTCTTTTATTTTATTATTGCACCACTAAGCATCATTGCTTAGTGCGTTGCTTTTGCCACGCGTAGGTTCTGGAGATACTGAACATGAGCCCAGTAGACCGCAGACTGGGTGAGTCCATCCTGCAGCTCTGCACAGTGTCCGTGTCACCTCACCATCTACAGTGCATTGGTAGGACACTAGGCTTCATTTTGGTATTTTGTAATTGATTTTTATTTTCCTTTGTGTAAATGAAACTTTTGTAATGTATTTTGATTTTCATGTAAATAATGAAAATTGTGTTGATGAATGGAAAAGTGAATGTTTATTTGTGATTTGTACATGATTATCATATGAGATGAATGATTGAGAAACGAAATTGAAAAATTTTGAGATTTTGATGATATTGGAGGTTGAGAATGATTGAACATGGCTATTGGAAGTGTTTTTCACAGGTTCCGAAGAACTGTTTTCTCCATTTTTAGCCGGTACTCCGTTGGATTTTCTATAAAATTTTCGGAACCTCAAATAAATTATAATTTCAATAAATGGCTCAAATATATATTATATTTCACAAGTTATATTCAAAACCATGATAAAAATTAATTAAGGTATAATAGAGTGTGCCGGTACATCGTGTGACATTGCTTACTCAGGTATATCAGACACGGTAAGGGGTGTCACAGTGGTCACCTCAGGGGCCTGTGCCACGCTCACCCCTAAGAGAGGTCACCCACACCATCGGTGTGTAGCTCTCAGTGAGTGGTTCAGTGGACCACCCCAAAGATCTTCTCGCATGTCCACATTGCCAAGTGGCATAAGGGGGAGTTGGAGAGTGACGGGTGCTCGCTAAGGTGTGGGTCAACAGAGCATCGCTTGAGCAACCGTCCACGCAGAACCATCGCAAATGCTCCAACACAAGCGCATGCACCGCTTCTGTACCACAAAGGGGTAGGAAATCTGGCAAATCTGAGGCAGTGGGACCATCACAGAGGCATACATTTGAGCCAGTAAAGAGGCCTGAGGGTAGACCACCTGCCAGAGCCTATGCCATGAGAGCTTAGGAGGAGCAAGATGCCCCGGACGTCATCAGGGGTACGTTCTCCCTCTACAATACATCTGTGCATGCATTGGTGGATCCAGGATCCTCTCATTCATACATCTGCATCAACCTACCCGTAGAAAGGGGGATACTAGTAGGGGAGAGTGACCAAGACATTTTGGTCACTAATCCATTAGGCCACAGTGTAGTAGTGAACAAAGTGTACAAGGGTTGCCCGTTAAGGATTCAGGCAGACCCGATTGAGTTGCCTTTCCATGAGTTTGACGTGATTTTGGGAATGGACTGGTTGTCATGTCATCAGGCAATGGTTGATTGTAAATTGAAGAGGATTTCTTTGAAAACTCCTGAGGGTAATGAGATTACAGTTATAGGGGAAAGGACAGATTTCTTGTCCAATGTCATCTCAGCCACAGTTGTAAGAAAACTGATGAGAAAAGGCTGTGAAGCCTACCTAGCACATGTGGTGGATACTAGGCAGGCTAAGCCAGATCTGTGTGACATACCCATAGTAAAAGACTTCCCAGATGTGTTCCCTGAAGAATTGCCTGGTTTGCCACCAGAAAGGGAAGTTGAATTTGTTATTGAGACACTGCCGGGTACAGCACCAATCTCTATTGCTCCTTATAGGATGGCACCCACAGAATTGAAGGAACTGAAAATCCAGTTATAGGAGTTACTGGATAAGGGATTCATACGCCCCAGTGTGTCACCATGGGGAGCTCCAGTGCTGTTTGTAAAGAAAAAGGATGGGACTTTGGGGTTATGCATTGATTAACGGCAGTTGAATAAAGTGATAGTGAAGAATAAGTATCCATTGCCTAGAATTGATGATCTGTTTGATCAATTGAAAGGAGCAGGAGTATTTTAAAAAATTGATCTCAGATCAGGGTATCATCAGTTAAGAGTGAAAGATGCAGATGTGCCAAAGACTGCATTTAGGACTCGGTATGGGCATTATGAGTTTTTGGTGATGCCCTTTGGCCTAACAAATGCACCAGCAGCATTCATAGACCTTATGAACCATATCTTCCGTCCATACTTCGATCAGTTCGTAGTGGTCTTTATTGATGATATTTTGGTGTATTCCAATACCAGTGAAGAACATGATGAGCATTTGAGGATTGTTCTGCAAACCCTGAGAGAAAAGAAGTTGTATGCTAAGTTGTCCAAGTGTGACTTCTGGTTGAATGAGATTGCATTCCTTGGACACATAGTGTCAGCTGATGGGATTAGAGTGGATCCCAAGAAAATAGAAGCAGTGATGGAATGGAAGCCTCCCAGGAATACAACTGAGGTTAGGAGTTTCTTGGGGCTAGCTGGGTATTACAAAAGATTTGTGAAGGGATTTTCCTTAATAGCTGCTCCAATGACCAATTTGTTACACAAGAATGTCAGATTTGACTGGAATGACAAGTGTCAGACTAGTTTTGAGAAGTTAAAGGCTATGTTGTGAGGCACGGTGTTAACACTGGCTGTCAGGAAAGGACTTTGTGGTCTATAGTGATGCCTCTCATAATGGGTTAGGGTGTGTATTGATGCAAGAGGGGAAGGTGGTCGCTTATGCTTCCAGGCAGCTAAGGCCACATGAACAGAATTACCCTACCCATGATTTAGAACTTGCAGCAATTATCTTCGCACTGAAGATATGGAGGCATTACTTGTATGGTGAAAAGTGCTACATTTACACAGACCACAAAAGCCTGAAATACTTGCCAACCCAGAAGGAGCTCAACCTTAGACAGAGGCGATGGATTTAGTTCCTGAAAGACTATGATTGTGTAATTGACTACCATCCTGGGAAGGCAAATGTAGTTGCTGATGCTTTGAGCAGAAAATCCATCACAGCTTTGAGATCATTGAATGCCCGTCTATCTTTGGCTCGAGATGGAGCTATTTTGGCTAAGTTGCAAGTGAGGCCAAACCTGCTACAGCAAATTTTAGATGGGCAAAAGGCAGATGAAAAGTTAATGGCTATTATGAGCAAAATCTCAGAGGGAAAAGCAACTGACTATGAGGTAAAAGTAGATGGGTGTCTGTACTACAAAGGAAGAGTATGTGTACCAGATAATGGGGAATTGAAAGCCAGTATTCTGAAAGAGGCACATGCCAGTGTTTATGCTATGCACCCAGGAAGTACAAAAATGTATCATGATCTGAAGCTTCAGTATTAGTGGCCTAGTATGACGAAGAACATAGCTGATTATGTGACTAAATGCTTAACATATCAGCAAGTTAAGGCAGATCCATCAGGTTTGCTACAGCCGATACGTATACCTGAATGGAAATGGGATCGGGTCACCATAGATTTTGTAAGTGGTCTACCTCTCACCCAAAAGAAGCATGATGCAGTATGGGTGATAGTAGATAGATTGACGAAGTCGCCTGATTCTGCCGATTAGGAGTGACTACTAATCGAGAGAAGTTAGCAGAATTATATATCAGTGAGATACTTAGACTGCATGGAATTCCACTTTCCATCATATCTGATCGAGACCCAAGGTTTACATCGAGATTCTGGAAAAAGTTGCATGAGTCCTTGGGTACACAACTCCACTTCAGCACAGCTTTCCATCCTCAGACGGATGGGCAATCAGAAAGAGTAATCCAGGTAAACAATTGAAACCAATTAAACTAATACACATATTAAGCTAAAATGGTAATAATAATGTGAAATATATGTCATGTCCTTAAGGATATGCTGAGGAGTTGTGTCATTGAGTTTGAGGGAAGTTGGGATAGATATCTTCCACTGGTAGAATTTGCAAACAATAATAGCTACCAAGCTAGCATCCAAATGGCCCCGTATGAAGCACTGTATGGGAGAAAATGTAGAACTCCAGCGTGCTGTACTGAATTGGGCGAAGAAAAATTGGTAAGACCAGACCTGGTGAAACAGACTGAGGAGAAGGTAAAACTAATCAAAGCCAATCTGAAGGTTGCCTCAGACAAACAGAAATCCTATGCCGACTTGAAGAGAAAAGAAATAGAATATGTAGTTGGCGATAAAGTGTTCCTCACGGTGTCACCGTGGAAGAAGGTACTAAGGTTTGGAAGAAAAGGTAAGTTAAGCCCTAGGTTCATTGGTCCATATGAAGTCATTGAACGTGTGGGTCCAGTAGCCTACAGGCTAGCTTTACTACCAGAGCTGGAGAAGATTCACAATGTGTTCCACGTATCTATGCTAAGAAGATACCGCTCAAATCCTTCACATGTCATCTCCATGGAAGAAATTGAAGTACAACCGGATTTGACATATGAAGAAGAACTCATAAGGATCCTGGCTCAGAAAGTGAAAGAGTTGAGGAATAAGCAGATTCTACTGGTGAAAGTGCTTGGAGGCACCACAATACTGAAGAGGCAACATGGGAAATTGAAGAGACGATAAGGCAACAGTTCCCTCAACTGTTTGCATCAGGTAAATTTCAAAGACGAAATTTAAATTAGACGGGAAGAGTTGCAACACCCTCTCTGTAGCAACTCCGTACATTCTACTGTTCTGGTACCAGTGTCGGTCCGGACAGCTAGAACGTCTGGAAAAATATTTAAACTAAAGTGAGGAACCATAATTAACTCAAATATTAATAAGAAAAATTTAGGAAAAATTTTATAAATAAAATACAACCAAGTTAAATGAGCCGGTGCCCAAGCGATGGGTAACCTAGTAGGAAGTTGCAGTTCTCACAACTAGGAGCCCTAGACCTAGGAGAAAATTCATAAAATAATTTTTGGGACTCCAAAAAAGGGTCATTGAGGTTTCTATGGCATTAGAATGCCAAGAAAATACTTAGGAAAATTTTTCAATCGGTACAGACAATTTTAGCCCGTTGAGCCAAACGGAGGGCATTTTGGTCATTTCGCCTTCAGAGGTGATTTTTGGCCGACTTGTCCAGTTATGTAAATAATTATCATAATATAAAATGTGAATAAATAATGCTAAAAATTAAATTGAAAATGAGTAGAGAAGAGAAGAAAAAAAATGGAAGAAAATACCAATTATGACATCATATGATGTCATTAAACACTTACCCACCAATCATATTTAATCAACATCTAAATTAACTAATAAAATGTGGATAAGAATACAGCAAAAACTCATAAAATCTAGCAGCCATCACCTTCACAAAAATTCAGCCGTATCTCTCAAACTCCATACCCATTCCACCATTGAAAGCTTACCAAAGCTTTATAACCCACCCAAATCTCACTTAAAACCCTAAGTCCACTTCAATAAAATTTGTCTCTACATCTTAAGCAAATGTTTGGCTGCCAAGAAAGCTAAAGAAAGTGAAGGAATTTTGAGTGGAAAAATTCTGCTCACAAGGTTAGTGTCCAAACTCTTACTACTTTTGCTTCATTCATGCTTAATGCCATGAGATAAGTAGAAAATGTAAGAAAAACAAAATAAAAAATATGTGTATTTATTTCCTAGAATTTTGGCAGCTTAGGGTTGATTAGGGTTGATGGGTTTGCTTGAAGTAAAGTGGTTCATAGGCTGCCCTTGGTATTAAATGATTAATTGAACGAAATTATGTAAGTGAAATACAAAGTTTAGGCATGTATGAACATGGAAAATGTGAACAATTAACAACAATAGCGTTTGCTCATGTAATGATGAAAGTAAGTTTTAATGGTCAATTAGTGACCATTTGGTTATTGGTAAACAAGAAATGAAGTGTGTTTAGTGATGGGATTTAGGTTTAGTGTGGCTGCCCTAGGTGACCTGCAGAATTGGACATGAGTCCAGCAGGTTTGGGCAGCCATAACTTGAATTGTAGAGGTTCAATTGGTGTTTGGACAATTGGACATGAAACTAGATACATAATGGCACAACTTTGGTGAAGAAACCATGCCCATAAAACCAAACCAAGTGGACCAAAAGCTTGCCCCAATCCGGGTGACCTGCAGTCTGTTTCTGCAGAATGACCAAATGAATAGTGATTGTTCATTTGGCCATAACTCAGTGTAGAATGGTCCAATTGACCTGAAATTTTACCCACAAAAAGCTGAGATATAGACCAACAACTTTCATGAAGAAACCTAACCCAAATTATGACCAGAACCTATCCAACAAGTGAGTTGAAGTCACTATTTACTGCACTGTAGATATGGTCAGTCCAGAAAAATTTCAATCCGGCCAGTTGTGGTTTTTGGATCATAACTTAAGCTAAAAAACTCTAAATAGAGTGATTCAAAAAAGGAAATTCAACTAGACAAAATAAGGAACAACTTTTATGTTGATCATTTTGCCAAATTCCCACTGCAAAATTGACCAATGGAATAGTAAACACAAGGCATAAAAACTGAAAATTCTGCCCAACTAACATTAAGCTTAGAAATGGTATTGGCAACCAATACCAACAAATTTTGAATACAAAATGTGGTATGTTGATGATATTAAAACCAATGTACCTATTGCTTATGCAAAAGTCAACATTTTTGTTGACCAATGAATGGAATAGTAATACTAAAACTTAAATTTCAAAAATTGTGAAATTTAAAGGTGTGAAATGCCCTAGTATACCTAACAAGATTGGTTTGGATAGCTTGGCATGCCAATAGGGTTCAGTTAGCAGTACTGCACATGGCATTATGCCATTCTGTGATCTCATGGCTTTTAGCCATTCTGACATTGTGTTGAGACTTGGCCTTGTGCCTAATGTTATTACAGCTTATTAGTTATTCTGTTGCACACCGGGAGATACATATGCGACCAATGGTTTGACGGCCCGAGGTACTTGATACCCAGTGCCAGTTTACCCATTTATCCAGTCCAGTTGTCCAGTATAGGTTACTTGGGCAACCAAAAATGAAAGTGGATAAATTTAATGAAATAATGAATATAACAAGTACAAAATAAGTAAGACTACAAATACTCAACGAAAATTTATTTGCAATGAGACATCAATACATTCACTGCATATTTATTTTCTGTTATTTCTTTTTATTTTATTATTGGCACCACTAAGCATTATTGCTTAGAGCGTTGCTTTTGCCACGCGTAGGTTCTGGAGAGACCGATCGAGAGCCCAGTAGACCATAGACTGGGTGAGACCATCTGCAGCTCTGCATAGTATCCGTGTCACCTCACCGTCATCAGTGCATTGGTAGGACACTAGGTTTTATTTTGATATTTTGTAATTAACTTTTATTTTCTCATATGTAATTGAAACTTATGTAATGTATTTTGGTATTAATGTAAATAGTGAAAATTGTGTTTATGAATACCATGAGAAATGAATGATTGAGAAATGGAAATGTTGCGGAAAATATTGAGATTTTGATAATTATTGGAGTTTGAGAATGATTGGAAATTATTATTGGAAGTGTTTTTAATAGGTTCCGAAGAACTGTTTTCTCCATTTTTAGCCAGTACTCTGCCGGATTTTCTATAAAATTTTCGGAACCTCAATAAATTATAATTTCAATAAATGACTTAAATGAATTATATTTTATAAATTTTACTTCATAACTATGAAAAAAAAACAAAAAAAAATAATAAATTAGAAAAAAAAAATAATTGAATTAAAATAGGGTGTTCCGATACACTGCGTGACATATCTTGCTCGGCTACACTATAGACGGATAAAGGGTGTCACATGCAATTTGAAATTAATGTTATGCCTGGTGTGGATCCAATCTTCATAACACCATACAGATTGGCACCAACAGAGTTGAAGGAGTTGAAGGTATAGTTGCAAGAACTACTTGAAAAGGGCTTCATCCGCCCTAGTGTGTCACCATGGGGAGAGCCAGTATTGTTTGTTAAGAAGAAGGATGATACTCTTCGTTTATGTATTGTTTGACCTGGAATCTGCATACTTTTATGTTAGTGTTAGAACTATATGTTCTGCTATTATTCCTTTATAGGGGAATAAATTTTGATGCATTAGTGATTAGTCCTTTGAGATAAGGATTGTGATAATAAGTGAAATTAGTTTTGGAAGAGTTTATCGACGAAAAGTATTGTGACACCCCTTACCCGACTACAGTGTAGCCGAGCAAGTTATGCCACTCAGTGTGCCGGAGCACTCTATTTTATCTTAATTCATTTTTATCGTAGTTTTGAAAATAATTTGTGAAATATAATTCATTTATTGAATTTGTAATTTATTTGAGGTTCCGAAAATTTTAAAGAAAATCCGGCAGAATACCGGCTAAAAATGGAGAAAACCGTTCTTCGGAACCTGTGAAAAACACTTCCTATATTCTTATTCATTCATCTCAACTCCATTTATCAAAATCTCAATATTTTTCAGTTCACATTCATTTCTCAATCATTCATTTCATGTGATAATCATATATATATCACAGATAAACATTCACTTTTTCATTTACAAACACAATTCTCATTATTTACATGAGCATCAAATTACATTTCATAAGTTCATTTACACATGAGAAAATAAGATCAATTACAAAATACCAAAATGACACCTAGTGTCCTACCAATGCTGTAACTTTGTGAGGTGACACGGACACTATGCAGAATCGCAGGATGGACTTACCCAATCGTGGTCTCTGGCTCTCGATCAAGATCTTCGCACCTAAGCGTTGCAAAAGCGACGCTAAGCATAAAGCTTAGTGGTGCAAATAATAAAATAGAAAGAAATAATATGCAAATAAAAATCATAATTTCTTAGCCATTGTGTTCATAAGAACTGAATAATTACCAACTTAATGTTTAGTCAAGGGCTAATTACGTTTTATGATATTAACTTCTTCATGCATTTTGTTTATTTATTTTCTTCATGATCTTGAGTTTCTTTGTATTCTATCGTAATCATTTCTGATATTTAATTTTCGTATTTTCGTTAACAATCAGTTCAATTACAGTTATACTTTTCCATGCCCAAGTAACCTATACAAATTGACCGGACTGGATAAACGGGTAAACTAGCACTGGGTACCAGGTACCTCGGGCCGTCACACCATCGGTCACAATGTGTCTCCCGGTGTGCAAACAGAATGGCTAATAAGCCATATAAGCAATAAGGCATAAAGCCAAGTAAAACATCATAATCAGTATAGCCATAGGCTATCACATCACAGAATGGCAATAAAGCCATACATCATACGCGATCGCTATCGTAACCCTATTGGAATGCCAACATATACAAACAAATCACATTAGGCCTACTAGGGCATTTGATACTTTTGAATTCTTCAATTTTTGAATTTCAAGTTTTTATGTCACTATTCACTTCAATAGTCAACAAAAAGTTGACTTTTGCATAGATCATAGGTGCATTGGTTTTAACACTCCCAATGTACCACATTTTGCATTTAAAACTTGTTGGTTTTGGTCACTTTCTCAAAGCTTAGGTCATTTTGGCAAAATTGCCAATTTTTGGTTTTGGTGTCACTATTCACCTCATTGGTCAACAAAAATGTTGACTTTTGGATAGAAAATAGGTGTATTGGTCTTAACACCTCAAACATACCACATTTTTTTATTTCAAACTTGTTGGTATTGGTTGCCAATACCATTTTTAAGCTTAATGCTAATTGAGCAAAATTTTCGGTTTTCATGCTTCATCTTTACTGTTCCATTTGTTATTTTTACAGTGGGAATTTGAGGAAATGGTAAACATGAAAGTTGTTCCTTATTTTGTCTAGTTGAATTTCCTTTTTTGAATCACTCCATTTGGAGTTTTGTAGCTCAAGTTATGGCCAAAATAAGTTTACTGTTCACGTGCACTGTTCATGCTGAGATTTTGGGTCTGGCAGATTTTTGGTCCAAGTTTGGTCAGTAATTTGACCAAGTTAAGTTCATAATTTGGTCTAACTTTCTTCATATGAAATGTTCTACTATGCCTTAGGTTTCCATCGGTTCAAGAATCGCCTAAATCCGAGTTTTCTAGAGAGAGTTATAGCCATCCAAACATTACTGCTCAAATCAAAATCTGCAGAGTTGCAGGTTTGAACAGTAACTGTGACTGCCATTTGGGTTAGGTTCTGTTCATAATTTGGGGTAGGTTTCTTCATGAAAGTTGTTTGTCTATGTCTTAACTTATTGCTGTAAAAATTTCAGGTCAATTGACCAAATCTACAGTGAGTTATGGCCAAATGAACAGTTACTGTTCATTTGGCAAATTCTGCAGAATCAGTGCAGGGTATCCGGATTTGGGGCCAAGTTTTGGTCCTCTTGCTTTGGTCTTTTGGGCATGGTTTCTTCAGAAAAAATGTGCCATTATAAGCCTAGTTTCATGTCCAATTGGCCAAACCCCAATTGGACTAACACAGCCCAAGTTATGGCAGTGCAAAGGGACTGAATTTTCAGTCCCTATCTTTCTTGTCTAGGGCGACTGCAATCCTCACTTTGCAATCTCATTTTTCTGTCCATTTGTTGTTCAAATTACCTAAAATGGTCACTAATTGACCATTAAAATGCTCTCTAATATTTTCCTAAGCCAAGTCACATTTTCACCTTTCCAAACCCTAATTCAAATTCATGGTTTATGCCATGTATCTTAGTAACTACCAATGCATTGCTTATGTGTTTATAACCTCAACATGGTTTCTATTTCACTCTAAGCTCATCAAATACTCCTACATATTCCTTTTCTAGGGCAGCCAACATTCAAGAGCTCATACACATAGGTTTTTGTTCATTTAAATTACAAGTCTTACTAAATTTCAAGTCCAAAATCATGAAATTTAAGAGTTTTATGTTTATAGTTGCACTAACCTCAACTTGAAGAATCTCCAAGCTTGCCAACTTTAATTTCTCTTCTCCCTTTTGCTCCCAAACACCTTAGCAAGCTTCTAGAATAAATTTTTGTGTTGAGAACTTGAGGAAATATGGTGGGAGTTTAGGGCTTCATGAGCTTGCCAAGCTCATCAATGGAGGGAGGGGAAAGTCACGTTTTGGTGAAGAAGAAGAAGAATGGCTGCTGCTCACGTTTTTTCTTTCCCTTTAGTCCATTTTTTAGTCTCTTTTAAGTGTTTTAAAAATGCTTGTTTGAATGCAATTGGTGGGGACTTGTAAGTGACATCATAAAGATGTCATAAATTGCTTTTTATGGATTTTTCTTTCCTTTTCTTTTCTAATCATTTTCAATTCAATTTTCAACAATATTTATTCACATTTTAGATCATAATAATTATTTACTTAACTGGACAAGTCGGCCAAAAATCACCTCTGAAGGCGAAATGACCAAAATGCCCTCCGTTTGGCTTAACGGGTCAAAATTGTCTGTACTGATTGAAAAACTTTTCTAGGTATTTTCTTGGCATTCTAATGCCATAGGAACCTCAATTACCCTTCTCTAGAGTCCCAAAAATTATTTTATAATTTTTCCCCCGGGTCAAGGGCTCCTCGTTGCGAAAACCGCAACTTCCCTCCGGTTACCCATCGCTTGGGCACCGGCTCGTTTTACTTGGTTGTATTTTATTTCTAAAATTTTTACTAAATGTTTCTTATTAATATTTGAGTTAATTATGGTTCCTGACTTTAGTTTAAATATTTTTTCGGACGTTCTAGCTGTCCGGACCGACACCGGTCACCGGAACAGTAGAATGTACGGAGTTGCTACGGGGAGGGTGTTACAACTCTTCCCCTCTTATTTAAATTTCGTCCTCGAAATTTACCTGACTTAAGTAATCGAGGAGTTACTACCTCCTTGTTTCTTCACTTCCTTGTATTGCCTCATCAGTGTCTGGGTTTGGCTCTTCCTGAGCTTCCATTGCATATACTTGTGGTGCCACCCTAACTTCGGGCTTTTCAACGGTCTCTGAAATAATTATTGTCACACCCCGGCTTAGTGGGCCCCAGCTCAAGCCCCTCTATGGGTGGCCATCTTGCCGGCGTACCCCTCTAGAGGCCGGCGATGCAACTCAAATCGGTACTGTCCGCTTTGGTGGAGTTCAATCCCTTCGCCCTGCAGAGCTAGGATTCGAACCCATATCACCTCACGGGTTTGCTTCGCCTCTTACCAATTGAGCTAATTGAGCTGCAGCTCAATTGGTAAGAGGCGAAGCAAACCCGTGAGGTGATATGGGTTCGAATCCTAGCTCTGCAGGGCGAAGGGATTGAACTCCACCAAAGCGGACAGTACCGATTTGAGTTGCATCGCCGGCCTCTAGAGGGGTACGTCGGCAAGATGGCCACCCATAGAGGGGCTTGAGCTGGGGCCCACTAAGCCGGGGTGTGACAAGTATTTTCTAACACACCATAAATTATAAAGCTAAACGACAAGCCTATTTAATGTAAGGCAAGAGGAAGTAAAAGTAAGTTGTGATAATATACTTGCTCTAAATGTGGGCAAAGATGTTACAGTTAGTAATTGTCAGTGAATATTGTAATCAAAATAAGTTTCGGATATTAGTGAATTCAAAAAGGATAAAATATAGAAAAAAAATTGATCTATTGGGATGTATCGTAGTAACTATGCAATGTTCTTGATGTTTATACTATAAGCTGCAGATTACAGTACTAACTTGAGATTATTGTGTAGAGCTACATACTACTCGATAGTACACCAAGATGAGAATAGTTGCCAACGGCATCGGTTTTGATATAGTTATGCCAGGACAGAATTTTATTGTTGGAAATAAGTTTGAAAATCCTACTTAGAGAATTAAAACTCAAAAGTTAAAATATCGAAAGGTTATAGTTTAGTACAAAGGGAAGTAAGTTATAGAATATTGATAGATAAAAAGAGTTGTGGAAGTAAAAATTTGAACAGTTGGTTCAGATATAACAAAGAAATGTTACGAATGTGAGGAAGACTATTGACTAGAATGGTCAAAGGACCAATGACTAGATAAATCATTCTAACATGACCTCAAGGGTCATTCAAGAAGGAACATAAACCGAAATATTAGACAGCACAATAGTAAGAGAAGATTGGTGTTATACAAACAAATTAAATATTGTATTAGATTGTTAAAAGTCTTATACAAATTCGAGGGAAAGAAGATTATACGATCATATAGAAAGGAGAAAATAAACGTATGACTATTGTAAGATGGCTATTGGGTAAAATTTCGTGAACAAAATTTATTTTAAGGGCGGGAGAATTGTAACACCCCTATGTTCGGTAGTGCGTTCTACTGTTCCTGTGACCAGTATTGTCTGGGCAGCTAGGATGCCTAAAACTACACTTAGATATGAGTGAGGAGACATAAAATAATGAAATACAAGAAAAGAAAAGACAAGAAACTGTAGACCCTTATTTTGTGATGAGTATGTGCATTGAGGCCGTGGGAAACCCGATGATGAAAAATTATATGACTGTAAGATGTAATTGGAGGTATGGAGCTGAATTATTAATTCTGTGACATGATCTTGAAAAAAATAAAAATAATAATAAAGTTTTGGAGAAATTAATTTAATTAAATTTAAATAAAATTTTATTTTGTTTAAATTTAATATGGGTAGTTCTTAAATGAATCTAATTAAGTTTAATTGGGCTCCATGGGCCTAAGAAAGCCTAGTTAGGAATTTTAAATGGGATCCATTTAATTATTTTCTAAAAATTAAAATAACAAAATATCTCTTTCCTCCTTGGCTCCACTCTCTTCCTCACTCCCTATTGGTGCCTTCCATTTTTTCCTGTCTTCCTATTGGTTGAAACACCTCACCCATATCCCAGTCTTATTCGAATTTTGCAATTGTAGTTGTTTAAGTCATCTAAACTTTATCATCCTAAGACTCCAAATCCTACCACACCTCTTCCTCATTCCCTATTAGTGCCTTCCATTTTTTCCTGTCTTCCTATTGGTTGAAACACCTCACCCATATCCCAGTCTTATTCGAATTCTGCAATTGTAGTTGTTTAAGTCATCTAAACTTTATCATCCTAAGACTCCAAACCCTATCACACCTCTCTCACAAAACCCTATAAATACCCTACTAGAGAAGAGAAGAAGGGGATGATGGGAGGAAAGAGGAAGAGAAAATTCAGAGCTATAAGAAATTTAGAGATATTCAAGACTTTTTGAGTTCTTCCTTATTTTTTCCGTTCTTCAAGAAGATTTTCATACAAGATTTCTGAAAGGTCAGTTTTTATTGTTTTTTTTTTTCAAGATCTATGCCACACAATATTTTAATTCTATGCTCTTTGTCTTCAATTTATTTTATATGTTCATATAGATCATGTAATCATGTTTAATTTGAGGGAATACACAACTCTGCACATGTTTAGTTTCGTTTCTGTCTCTCGTATTTTTATTATTTTTCTTTATTTTCTGAATCTGTAAAAAATTTGTAAAAATTATATTCATATTCCACATGAAATTTCATTAATTTTAGGCTCAAGAATCACTAAAAAAAGCTTTAATATTTTATAAGTTATGACTGTTCGAAGTTAGGGTTCCTGTAAAATCTGATTTGCAGGATATCCGACTTGTGGAGCCCATATCTCCCTTGTTCCTTAATATTTTTGTGCAAATCTAGTGTCTAAAATTAACTTCAGAATCTTATGAATCTTTTCCAATTGGTTTTGCATTCATATCTTTCGTGGTTAATGAGTTATGAATTTTACAAAAAAGTAGTACGATTCTGTCACTTAGAAGAGTTACGATTTATGTAGATCATTCGGCTAGGGTTTTGTTTGATTTATGAATTTTATGTTATTGTATGATATGTAGGCTGTCTTTTGTAATTTTTTTATGATTTTTAGGCATGTTTAACTATTTTTAAAAAATCAAATTTCTTGCTACTGTTAATCTGCCAGAATTTGAAAATTGTATATTTATGCATGTTCTTGTATTTTCTTAGGTTTTAATTGATATTTGATCTATTTTCTGTATTCTTTTAATTCAAGAAGTGTTATAAAGTGTTTGGATCATGTTAGAAGACTTAGACTATTAGGTAGTTGTAACTAATTAGGAATCTTAACCCTTTAGGAGACTAGAGTTAGAATCTAATGTAAATTGTTATTAATATTTTCTTTATTTCTTTTATTTTCTTTAGTTTCTTTATTTTTTTTATTACAAACAAAATTGGTAAGTAGCCCTAAGGTAAGTACCAAAGAGGGCATTTGCGTGGAGCTTATATGGAGCTAAACGGGAGTAAGCCAGGGATATCATTGCCATACTAGAAGAGAATACCCTTTTTTTAAGGGTAGCTTGCCCCAATGGCAACTGCATTTAATAACAGGTAAGTAGCTCTAAACTTCTCGAATAACCATTGGCATGAAATTGTAGTAATAATAGAACTTTTATTTGGTAAATTAAAATTAATTTTGTTTTTAATTTAACTGACTTTTGCATGTAATTAATTTAAATAAATACTTTGTAAATTAAAATTAATCTTGTTTGTAAATTAAACTAACATTGGCATGTAAATAAATTTAATTTAATACTTGGTAATTGTAAAATAAATTTGCATGTTAGAAATCTTTATTAGGTTGTGATTGTTTGGGCCTTATGTGATATTAGAATAAATTACACATGTACATAATTAACTTATTTCAATTATCCTTAAGGTAACTTGGTGAAAATTAATTAATTAGGTTAAATAGAAACGTAGGGTTATTTGAAATTGAATTTGTTTGTAAATTAAATTCTCAATAATAAATTAATTTTTGTCATCTGGTAAATATCATTTAAATAATTAGCAACCCCATAGATAGGAATTACTTGTGCATGAAAATTGTGTGTAAACAACAACCCTTTGTGAATTACTTGCGTGTGTAGGATTAGAATTGCATTTTTTAGGATAAAGTTTAATAAAGGAATAATAAACAAGACTTCTAGAAACATTAGTAGAGGACTGGCACTCGAATTAACGAGGTTAGACCAGGCGTAAGGGGTGCCTAACACCTTCCCCTTACGTACCCACTATCCCGAACCTAGACATTGGGCTATGGTAATGATGGTTGTGGAAACTCTGCAAGGAGTAAATTGCCATCCATGACCCTCGGAAGAAACACTGAATATGTCCCGGTTATTACCCGGGTGGCGACTCCTGTCTATCTATACCTTCGTGGCATAAATCCTTAGTACCGTGGTAGTGTTATGGCAAGACGGTACTTACCAGTGGTTTGATTCTATTAGGATTGTATGAAGTGCATGTCTAGGAAATGCTGTCTTAGGAGGTGGTACTTAAGTGAGACCATTGTGACTCCACCATCTTTCCTGGGCATTACCTGGTGCATTTTATATAATTATAATGGATGATATTTCGCCTCACGTCCCCCACCCCTTACAGTTTGGCGACTCCACTGGGGATTAAATGGATAGTTACTCCAACATGTTTCTATTAGTCTAATATTATTCCTTTGTTAAACTTTTTGCATTGCACTACACTATCACACGTATCACCCTTACCCTTTTAGCCCCGTTAGTACTAGCCAAGGAGACCATGGTTCTACTCGAGCTATGATGAATTGGTGAATGCTAGCACCCCATGCCCGTACCTTTGAGTATATAAAAGAGTCACAGCTCCGGCCGTTGTGCTTAATGGATAAGCTCTCGCATTGGTGACCCTTTTCCTACCCAATAAAGCCCATGAGCCATAGATTTCAACCCTAGGTACCCCGTAGATTTTTGTTGTGCTGGATTCGTATCCTTACTGTTCAAACCATAAGTTCTAGTGGTAGTTGATATGAACCTAGGCCTATGCATAAATCCAATGTGTGTATAGGCCCAAGTCCATTTCGAAACCCATGTTAAGCAAGAGGATGCTTACTTATGGTTAAACTTTAAGGATATAAATCCTTTGTTTGTGAGGGAAGGATCGTCCTGGACCACCCCCTGTTGGTGTGTCCAGTGTACCATAGCCTAGGATAGAATTTTTTTTCCCTGCACGTGAGAGTTGAAGGTATAAGGGGGCGAAGATTCAGTTCTGGAGTTTTTTTTTCGATTTTGAGTCAGTCTTTGGTTCGATTTTAGTTCAATTTATATGGTCTGGTTTTTGTTCAGTTTTCATTCTATTGGTATAGTTCAGTTTTCATTTTGTAAAAGTAAAGGCAAAAAAAAAAAAAAAAAAAAAAGAAGAAGAAAATGGTCCATTCATGCATTGCATTCATGTACATAGCATACTTAGGTTAACCCTTAAATCCTATTTTTTTTTTTTAGCAAACATAGCCTCAAAACACATTAAAGAGACTTCCAATCAGGTCACTTGGGTTAGGGAAGAGAAGAGACTAGTAAGGATTTCACCTACACTACTTAAGATGGAAGAAACTATGGCCGTGCTTGATGAAATATTGAACGCCAAGATATTTGAGCTAGAAGAGACAATTATGGTCAACTTTAGAAAGAGGCCCCAAGGTAGGCCAATTAAGTGGCATTAAAGTTATTGAGGTTCAAATTGTGTCTCTCACCCCAAGGAGATTTTTTCCAATTCAGCCAACCCTTATCTGAAGTTTTGGAGCATCTCAAAGTTCAAGACCTCCTGTAGCTCTTAGCACCCAGACCACTACCAAATCCACTCCCACCTAGCTATGATATCAACCAATGTTGTCGATTCTACTAAGCCCACAGTCATGACACCGACTGATGCTTTCAACTTAAGCATGATATCTAAGACCTAATTGATGCCAAAAGGATAATTGACCCAGAAAATCAACTCAAAAGCCCCATGCCTAGCCAAAATTTCCACCTACATCAGGTATCTACATGATCTCCATCACGCCAAATAACCCTAACAGAATTATTGACTTTATCCAACCCATCCAAAAGCCCAATGAACCTATCCAACCCATTCAAAAGCCCAATGAACCTCAGTCTATAATGGTTATTGACATTTGTGATAATTCTAGCTATGGTGAGGGTTTTTGGATGTCTGGACTGATTCTGATGAGGAGATAGTTGCATTATAACTAGATGATTCAGTTCCACTAGTGTCTGATTTTCAAGTTGTTGGGATCTATGAAAACTAGATGGATTTGAAAGTGGCTACTGTGAAGAAAGGGATGAAGTTTTTTTCTTACATGGGCCTAGGAGAAATTATAGATGGTCTGGTGACTTTTCTTGAGATGAAGGGGCAGATCACGAGTCATGGTTTGGGTTATGAGCTAACAGAAGAGGAAGAAGAGCCAAAGCCTCTTAAGTTCTTGAAAGTGAGGGCAATTACCTTGACATATGATTAGGGGTTACCACATATGAAAGAGCTAAAGCAGAAAATCAGCACCATTGATCTGAGGACTGCATGAAAAGCCAAACACCTAAAGCTATACCCCTATGTTTGAGTCTATCTTTTGTAATGCTCACAGTAGTGATATTGATGTTTCCAATTCTGATGTACTTGATAAAGATTTTGAGGCAAAGATCAATAACATTCGCAGTCCTTCTGCTTACTTGTTTGATGTTTATTCTAATGGGCATATGCATGGCCTTCATAATCATTTAGAATCTATTTTTGTTAATGCATCAAAATCGATCTCTATTAATTTGGGTACACCAAATAATCCTAAAGACATTAAGTTAGCTGAAGATTTAACCCAAAAAGAAAGAGATAAATTTATAGCCTTGTTAACAAAGTACCAAGAAGCACATGCCTCGAGCTTAAAATCAGATGGCCGATTCCCAAGCCACGCTGGTGTCCCCATAGGAAAAGAGTGATCAAAAGTTGACTTAGCTAGTTATCCTAATGAGGAGTAAAATTTCATTCTATGAAGGATTAATAGTAGCACATGTGGACCTAGAGAGAGAAGGAAAATGATATGAAGACATAAGGAGGTCTCTGGAAGTGAGAGAATACTCGCAATAAGCCTACAAAAGAGATAGAGCAATAATTCATAGATTAGCCACTCAATTTACTTTAGCTGGGGGGCAATTCTACTAACTCTTATGTGTGATAGAAAAATAGGCTGAGCAAATAATGAAAGAAGTACATGCAGGAATGTGTGGTCCCCATATAAATGGAAAGGTTCTAGTTGAAAAAAAAAATGTTCGAAACATATAAGGATAGGCCTGAAAAACTCCCTTATGTTCTTTAAGGTTATCGTAGTACTGCAAGGACATTCACGGGGGCAACCCCATTCTCTTTAAGGTGAAGCCAAGAAAGATCAAAGAGGGAGACATGATTTTGAAACAAGCTTGGCCCATCCCTTTTGATTTAAGAGGAAAGTTTACCCAAGCTAGGATGGTCCATGCATAGTCAACAAGATCTTGCTGCTGTAAGAATATCAGACCTGGATGGGAATAAATTTCAAGAACCAGTCAATTTAGACAAGGCTCAAATGGTACTTTGTGTGAGACAGGCCCGCTAGGCTGAAAACCTACAAAAGGCGGTCTAAGCAAAAGTAAGGGTCAAAGAAAAAAGAATGAAAAAAAAAAGAAAAAGAAAAAAAAAAGAGAAAAGAAAAGAAAAAATGCTAGATTGAAAACCTGCAAAAGGCAGTCTAGGCAAAAGGAGAGATGAGAGAAGATCTGGATGGAAAACCTGAAAAGGCCATTCAGCAGGTTATAAAGCTTATTTCTAACTTTGGAAGGTTTGAAATTTAGCAAAACTAAATGTAAGAGGGAGTAGTGGTGTACCTGAATAAATAAAGAAGTTTTTATTGCATTAACCAGGAATAGGTTTTATTTAATTATGATTGTGAATGTTTGTGTCTTGAGGGATACATCAAAAGATTAAGTAATTGAACTGCATTGTTTTGATTTAACCTATTGTCTTGTGAGCATGATAGAATAGGTGCTTGATATGAATATCCTGGTGATTGTCTAAATTCAAAGAAAAAAAAAAGAGAAAAAGAACAAGAAAAAGAAAAGAAAAAAGAGAGCTCGTTAAGTGGAAAACCCGAAAGGGCCGCTTAGGCAAAAGTTAGAACAAGCCTGCTGAGATGAAAACCCAAAAAGGCATTTCAGGCAAAAGTTAGGGCACAGAGAATGGAGTTCATGGAAGAGAAATGAGTCAAGGAAGAAACCATGGGGGGAGAGAAGAAAAAGGAAAATCAGAGAGAAATTGTATTGTGACCTTAAAGAAGTCTTTTTTGGTGAACAATTCTTCTAAAAAACTTGGAGGCCAAAAGAAAGTTTTTGTAAAAAGAGGTCCCTCAGAGGACTAAGTTTTTTAGAATCTCTAGCAAAATCAGCATGCTCATGATAGGAAGTAGCATACAAGAAGCACAAAAATCACAAAAAGAGTTATGAGACTTAGTCATCCTAATTTTTCAAATCATGAATTAGATATTTTTTGGTAAGTCCTTAGACGTTGTTTAGGGCGCATGACATAGTTGTGTAAGGCATAGAAGAACATGCATCAACATGTCACCTGTGGGTGTGTAAGGCGTAGAATAACATGCACCACCACAGTTTCAATTGTCGAACTACGAGGGGGTCTGATTCTTCCTTAGGATAGCGAGGAGGATACGTAGGTAGTTTAGGACCGCGGTCCTAAATACGAACCTACAACATTTCATGACAGATATTTTTTTGGTAAGTCCTTAGACGTTGTTTAGGGCGCATGATATAGTTGTGTAATGCATAGAAGAACATGCATCAACACGTCACCTGTGGGTGTGTAAGGCGTAGAATAACATGCATCACCACAGTTTCAATTGTCAAACTACGAGTGGGTCTGATTCTTCCTCAGGATAATGAGGGGGATACGTAGGTAGTTTAGGACTGCGGTCCTAAATACGAATCCATAACATTTCAAATCACACAGTTGCCATTGTCATGAGACCATAGCTAGTCTCATGACACAGAGTGTATCGACAGAGCAAGATGCACTCAATTTTCACATGACACAGTTATCACTGTTATGAGACCGTAGCTAGTCTCATGACGCAGAGTGTATCGACAGAGCAAGATACACTCATTTTTCACATGACACAGTTATTACTGTTATGAGACCGTAGCTAGTCTCATAATATAGAGTATGTCGACCGAGCAAGATATACTTGATCCTCATAGCCAATGTTTCATAGTTATTAGAAATTTGAGTTTCACTTTGACGAAACTTGAGCAATGCTTTCGCATTGATTTCAACTTTCGCCAAAGTGGGGGCAAATCAGACCCTTATTTTGTGATGAGTATGTGCATTGAGGCCGTGGGAAACCCGATGATGAAAAATTATATGACTGTAAGATGTAATTGGAGGTATGGAGCTGAATTATTAATTCTGTGGCATGATCTTGAAAAAAATAAAAATAATAATAAAGTTTTGGAGAAATTAATTTAATTAAATTTAAATAAAATTTTATTTTGTTTAAATTTAATATGGGTAGTTCTTAAATGAATCTAACTAAGTTTAATTGGGCTCCATGGGCCTAAGAAAGCCTAGTTAGGAATTTTAAATGGGATCCATTTAATTATTTTCTAAAAATTAAAATAACAAAATATCTCTTTCCTCCTTGGCTCCACTCTCTTCCTCACTCCCTATTGGTGCCTTCCATTTTTTCCTGTCTTCCTATTGGTTGAAACACCTCACCCATATCCCAGTCTTATTCGAATTTTGCAATTGTAGCTGTTTAAGTCATCTAAACTTTATCATCCTAAGACTCCAAATCCTACCACACCTCTTCCTCATTCCCTATTGGTGCCTTCCATTTTTTCCTGTCTTCCTATTGGTTGAAACACCTCACCCATATCCCAGTCTTATTCGAATTCTACAATTATAGTTGTTTAAGTCATCTAAACTTTATCATCCTAAGACTCCAAACCCTATCACACCTCTCTCCCAAAACTCTATAAATACCCTACTAGAGAAGAGAAGAAGGGGATGATGGGAGGAAAGAGGAAGAGAAAATTCAGAGCTATAAGAAATTTAGAGATATTCAAGACTTTTTGAGTTCTTCCTTATTTTTTCCGTTCTTCAAGAAGATTTTCATACAAGATTTCTGAAAGGTCAGTTTTTATTGTTTTTTTTTTCAAGATCTATGCCACACAATATTTTAATTCTATGCTCTTTGTCTTCAATTTATTTTATATGTTCATATAGATCATGTAATCATGTTTAATTTGAGGGGATACACAACTCTGCACATGTTTAGTTTCGTTTTTGTCTCTCGTATTTTTATTATTTTTCTTTATTTTCTGAATCTGTAAAAAATTTGTAAAAATTATATTCATATTCCACACGAAATTTCATTAATTTTAGGCTCAAGAATCACTAAAAAAGCTTTAATATTTTGTAAGTTATGACTGTTCGAAGTTAGGGTTCCTGTAAAATCTGATTTGCAGGATATCCGACTTGTGGAGCCCATATCTCCCTTGTTCCTTAATATTTTTGTGCAAATCTTGTGTCTAAAATTAACTTCAGAATCTTATGAATCTTTTCCAATTGGTTTTGCATTCATATCTTTCGTGGTTAATGAGTTATGAATTTTACAAAAAAGTAGTACGATTCTGTCACTTAGAAGAGTTACGATTTATGTAGATCATTCGGCTAGGGTTTTGTTTGATTTATAAATTTTATGTTACTGTATGATATGTAGGCTGTCTTTTGTAATTTTTTTATGATTTTTAGGCATGTTTAACTATTTTTAAAAAATCGAATTTCTTGCTACTGTTAATCTGCCAGAATTTGAAAATTGTATATTTATGCATGTTCTTGTATTTTCTTAGGTTTTAATTGATATTTGATCTATTTTCTGTATTCTTTTAATTCAAGAAGTGTTATAAAGTGTTTGGATCATGTTAGAAGACTTAGACCATTAGGTAGTTGTAACTAATTAGGAATTTTAACCCTTTAGGAGACTAGAGTTAGAATCTAATGTAAATTGTTATTAATATTTTCTTTATTTCTTTTATTTTCTTTAGTTTCTTTATTTTTTTTATTACAAACAAAATTGGTAAGTAGCCCTAAGGTAAGTACCAAAGAGGGCATTTGCGTGGAGCTTATATGGAGCTAAACGGGAGTAAGCCAGGGATATCATTGCCATACTAGAAGAGAAGACCCTTTTTTAAGGGTAGCTTGCCCCAATGGCAACTGCATTTAACAACAGGTAAGTAGCTCTAAACTTCTCGAATAACCATTGGCATGAAATTGTAGTAATAATAGAACTTTTATTTGGTAAATTAAAATTAATTTTGTTTTTAATTTAACTGACTTTTGCATGTAATTAATTTAAATAAATACTTTGTAAATTAAAATTAATCTTGTTTGTAAATTAAACTAACATTGGCATGTAAATAAATTTAATTTAATACTTGGTAATTGTAAAATAAATTTGCATGTTAGAAATCTTTATTAGGTTGTGATTGTTTGGGCCTTATGTGATATTAGAATAAATTACACGTGTACATAATTAACTTAGTTCAATTATCCTTAAGGTAACTTGGTGAAAATTAATTAATTAGGTTAAATAGAAACGTAGGGTTATTTGAAATTGAATTTGTTTGTAAATTAAATTCTCAATAATAAATTAATTTTAGTCATCTGGTAAATATCATTTAAATAATTAGCAACCCCATAGATAGGAATTACTTGTGCATAAAAATTGTGTGTAAACAACAACCCTTTTGTGAATTACTTGCGTGTGTAGGATTAGAATTGCATTTTTTAGGATAAAGTTTAATAAAGGAATAATAAACAAGACTTCTAGAAACATTAGTAGAGGACTGGCACTCGAATTAACGAGGTTAGACTAGGCGTAAGGGGTGCCTAACACCTTCCCCTTACGTACCCACTATCCCGAACCTAGACATTGGGCTATGGTAATGACGGTTGTGGAAACTCTGCAAGGAGTAAGTTGCCATCCATAACCCTCGGAAGAAACACTGAATATGTCCCGGTTATTACCCGGGTGGCGACTCCTGTCTATCTATGCCTTCGTGGCATAAATCCTTAGTACCGTGGTAGTGTTATGGGAAGACGGTACTTACCAGTGGTTTGATTCTATTAGGATTGTACGAAGTGCATGTCTAGGAAATGTTGTCTAAGGAGGTGGTACTTAAGTGAGACCATTGTGACTCCACCATCTTTCCTGGGCATTACCTGGTGCATTTTATATAATTCTAATGGATGATATTTCGCCTCACGTCCCCCACCCCTTACAGAAACACAAAGGAAAAATAATAGCAATGAAATGTAACCAAGTTAAACGAGCCGAGAACCCTAGCGATGGGTGACCGCATAGGGAAGTTGCGGCCCTGACCGTTGACTAGCCCTGGACCGCGGGGAACCCTAAAAAATATTTTTAGGACTTAAATAAATGTCTATTGAAGTATAAATACCATTAGAAATATCAAAGAAAAAATTAATTAATTAGTACAAAGAAAAGTGAGAAATCGAGAAAACGATAAAATCCGGTGTTACAGAAAAATCGGGAAAGCAACCCGAACAGGGGCATTATGGTCATTTGACACCCCGAGTTGTTTTTTGACCTAAATTTCCATTAAAAATAAATGATATTACACTTGGAAAATGTCATGAAAAATTAAATTGGTGGTACCTAATGTAAATAGCAAAAATAGGGAGTTAAATGTAGGAAAATGAAACTTATGAATAAACTAATATTAAACAACCCTTAGTGCTCCACTCACTCACCTAAGTGGACCACTATCTCTTCATTTGGACAGCAGATCATCTTCTTCCTCACCTCTCAAAATTCCAGCTGAAATCTTTCTTCCATGGAAACATCCATGGCGTCCACCATGCAAGGGCAAAAGCACCACCTTCAAGCCATGATCTTCACAAGTTGTCTTCATTAAAGTTAATCCTCACACCATGGGCAGTAGATAGGCATCAAGAAGATCAAGTTTTGGAGAGGTTTTGAAGAGTTTCCAAAGTGGTAAGTTCGTGTTTTTTATTATTGCTTCATTAAAGTTAGTGAGGATACTATGGTTACTTGAATTGTGGAGAGATTTTTTAGGTTTGATGTTTAAAGGGAGATGTGTATTTTTGGCAGCCATGGAAACTCCTTAAGGGCAGTTTATTCTTTCTTATAAATGGTAGATTAAAGGGTTGATTAAGTGTTTATGTGTGTAGGAATTAATTTGGGTGATGTATACTAAGTATATGTGAACGTGTACTTGAATTTGGAAGCTTGGAAATTAATGGAGAGTGATGTATGAATCGGCAACTTGAATGGTGAACCATAAAAATGTTATTTCATGGTTTGATTTATGGAATATTAATGTTGAATTGTAGTACTTGCTATGGCAGCTTGTGTATATGTATGATGGTGTGAGGTTGGACATGTAAATGAGCTAGGTTAGGTGATTGAATTGTTTGTAATTTGAACTTGAAAAATTCTGTACTATAAGGTGCATATTGAGTGTGGTTATAAGCTGCCAAAGTGACCAAAAATATGTTGTGAAATGTGTTTAGGTTATGATATAAAACAGAAATGGCATGAATGTGTAATTTGGTAGGTGTTAAATGTATCCTTGATGAGTGATGGATAATATGCAATAGGGTAGTGTGCATTTTGGCCTAGAACTTTAAGTGTGTGGCTCCAATTGGTATGAAACCAATTGGAGGTGAAATTAGGCACAAAATGTGCCAACTTTCATGAAGGAAGCTTACCAAAATTCTGCTTGTAAGGTAACTTGAAAAATGACCAAATCCGGATTAGTGCATTTAAAGCCTGAAAATTGACCATTTGGGCAGCAGTTAGTGTTTAGGCCATAACTCACTCAAAACAGATCCAATTGACCTGAAATTTTTACCATGAATAGCTGAGACATATATCTACAAGTCTTATGGAGATACCAAAGCCCAGAAATGACCATAAGCAAGTCAAATAGCTTGCACAAGTTTGGGTCCAAAAACTAGCCGAACCAAAATTTACCTAAAATGACTTAAAGTGACCAATTTTAGTACATTCTGACCAACAATAGTAAAATGACCATAACTTGGTCTAGTAAACTCAGAATGACCTGAAATTTTGTCTCGCGTGCAATAAGACATAGATCTACAAGTTTGTAGTTTTGACCAAAACCCGAAAACCGAGGGAACTAGGTCATCTGGCTAGGTCAAATTAGTATACCGAAATCTGGCAAATTGCAATAAAATGCAATATACATGGAAATGAATTGGGTAACATGTACCAACCCTAAAAGGCTACAAATGTGACATATTGGTAACATTAAAACCTAATTCACCTAGAATGCATCGAGGGTCGACATCTTAGATTGACTAAGGAAATAATAAAACTCAATGAATTAATTATTAGGCATTATCATTAGAGACAGTTTAAATGAGTACTGAAACACTTCAAATTGTGTTTCTGAGTTAGCAAAGACTCAGGGAAGGGAAGGAAACACTGAGTCAGAGCTAAGAGATGGTTATCAGAGGTTTGTGCACAATAGTTATTTCTTTTGAATTTTTCAATTGAAATAAATTATGATTATTTATATGTTATTGTTTTAAATTATGTTTGTGCACAATAGTTATTTCTTTTGAATTTTTCAATCGAAATAAACTATGATTATTTGTATGTTATTGTTTTAAATTGTGTTTGTGCACAATAGTTATTTCTTTTGAATTTTTCAATTGAAATAAACTATGATTATTTGTATGTTATTGTTTTAAATTGTGTTTGTGCACAATAATTTTGATTTCTTATTTGCTACTTAAAAATTTAATTGAACATTATAGTTTTAAATTGTGTCCGTGCAGAATACTTTTATATTCACTGCTTTTACTAGCAAATTTATTTAGAGAAATGAGTTATGAATAATTTTTTATTGTTTTGGTTTTGGCTTTGAGAATCTTATTTGGAAATTATTGTGTTGCCTACTTTGCAAATGGAAATTTTGAGATAAAATATGATTTGTGGTTTGTATGAAATATTTAAATATTGTGATTTGGAATTGTTTTGATTCACACTTGGCATGACACTATTACTATGTTCCTCCTCCATTTATGGGGTGAGTGTGATTATATTCCTCCCTCTTTGACTTATCAGTCTGGGGTGAGTGTGATTATTTTCCTCCCTCTCTGGTTTACCAGTTGAGGCTGTAGATCGGATGAGTACTCATTAGCTAGCTAGCCACCTCCCTCATTGATTTCGATTAGTGGGGTTGTAGATTGCTTTGTCGTGGTGTACAACACGACATTGATCAGAAATTTTGTGTTATGGCTTAAGTTGTGTATGAATTGGCAATACTGTGTTTATTAAATTATTTAACCCAAAATTTTTCTATAATGAGCTTTGACAATTTGTGAAATGTAATTGTGCAGCATTTAAATTGTGTTATTGATTTGCAAAACGGTATTATTCAGTTATTTGATCAAATTGTGTTATTGATTGGCAAAACTGTATTATTCAGTTATTTGATCAAATTTATGTTATATGAACTTTGTAAATTGTAAAATGGAATTATGAACTATTTGATTTGTGAACTGTCAATAAAAGATTTATGTATTGCATTTCAAATTGTTATTGTACACTACTGAGTAAATTTTACTCAGCGATAGCTTTTCAGGTAGACAGACTGACAGGGCAGCAGACTAGGCTGCTAGTGCTTCAGTGAGAGATCATCGGGTATATTGAGTATACCATATTTTGTATTTTGTATTATAATGTATGATCACTATATGTATATAGTGTTCTTGATTTTGAGCAGTTGTAAATTAAAATTGTATATTAAAGTTGTAAAATAAATTGTAAATTATTTTGGGCTTGTAAAATTTGTACTATATTTCTTCTATCTCAGCCTTTGGAAATATTTAAAAATTATTGTGGTTTTGAGTTGAGAAACATATTGTGTTGATTAAATGTTGGAGTTTGAGATTGAAAAATATATTTGAAGTGCTTTTTACAGGTTTTTGAAGAACTGCTTTATTCAAAATACAGATGGCACTCTGTCAAAATTTTTACAGAAATTACTAATAATTCAAATGTGTTAGCTATTTCACTTCAGTTCAAAAAAGTTTTTAACACCTGTAAATAGTGCTCACCACTGTAAAAAGAAGTAAGAAAAGTTTTAAAATCCCTTGTACTGTATTTAATGGGTTATCAGTAGACAAAGTTGGTAATTTATTAGGTATACTACGGGATCACGTCATGCCTTACAGAGGGGTGGGGTGTGACAAGCAGACCCAGTAGACACCCAGAGGTGCACTATCAGTCCGTGTATGTGAGACATGTGGTAGAACACACGGTGGAGTATGCTATAGAGCCACAGGCACATGTTTTAACTATGGAGGGACCATTCACTTTGCTAAGGTCTGTACAAGTGCACGCCGTTCTGGACCATCTATTACATCAGAAGGATCAACCCAAGCTTCTACCCTGAGGGGTTCTCCATCAGTTAGTAGAGGCAGAGGCAGAGGCAGAGGCAGGGGTTGTTCCTCTGGCAGTCAGGCCACAGTTAATCAACTTGAACCGAGTGGCGCACTAGCCAGGGTGTACACGATACGTCAGAGAGAGGAGGCTAAGACATCAGATGTTGTAGCGGGTACTTTTTCTATCCTTGACCAAGATGCATATGTATTATTTGATCCTGGCTCCATACATTCGTATATCAGTGCTAGTGTTATCTGTTCTACTACTATTCCGTGTGTAAAAATGGACTTTGAAGTGTTAGTGACTAGTTCATTAGGCTACGAGGTCAAGGTAAATAGGGTATATAAGGATTGTCCTTTGGTGATCCAAGGACATACTTTTCTGTCTAATTTGATAGAAATGCCCTTCAGAGATTATGATATTATCTTGGGCATGGATTGATTAGCCAGGCATCATGCTATAATTGATTGTAGATTGAATACAGTCACTTTTGGTCTCTCTCAGTACAGTGATGTGGTAATACATGGGGAGAGGCAGTTATTGCCATCAAACCTTATTTCTGCTGCACTTGTCAGAAAGATGATCAGAAAGGGGTGTGAAGCATACTTGGCCCATGTGGTAGACACCCAAGTGAGGAGTCCAGCATTGAGGGACATCCCTACAGTATGTGACTTTCCGGATGTGTTTCCTAATAAATTACCAAGATTACCTTCGGAAAGAGAGGTGCAGTTTGAAATAGAGGTTATGCCTGGTGTGGACCTAATCTCAATAACACCTTACAGAATGGCACCTACTGAATTGAAGGAGTTGAAGGTGCAGTTGCTTGAGTTGCTTAGTAAGGGCTTCATTCGCCCTAATGTGTCACCTTGGGGAGCACCAGTGTTATTTGTTAAGAAGAAAGATGGCACTCTCCATTTGTGTATCAACTACTGCCAGTTGAATAAACTGACAACAAAGAACAGATATCCATTGCCCCACATAGATGATTTGTTTGATCAGTTGAAGGGTGTAGCTGTGTTTTCCAAAATTGATTTGATGTCTGGCTATTATCAGTTGAAGGTGCAAGAGCAGAGTATTCCAAAAACTGCTTTTAGAACTCGATATGGCCACTATGAGTTTCTAGTTATGCCATTCGGGTTAACCAATGCTCCAGCTGCATTTATGGACCTGATGAACACTATCTTCAAGCCATATTTAGATCAGTTTATGGTTGTATTCATTGATGACATCTTGGTGTATTCGAAGAGTGCAAAGCAGCATGATAGACATTTGCGGATTGTACTACAGACTTTAAAGGAAAAACAGTTATATGCTAAATTATCGAAGTGTGAATTTTGGCTGGAAAAAATTTCTTTCTTGGGATACATAGCATCAGCAGAGGGTGTTAAGGTAGATCTCAGTAAGATTGATGCCATCCTTTATTGGAAGCCACCCAGGAATGTTACAGAAGTCTGTAGTTTTCTAGGCTTAGCTGGATACTACTGTCGGTTTGTGAAGGGATTTTCTATGTTGGCATCTCCACTGACTAAACTGCTTCAGAAAGATGTGAAATTTTAGTGGACTAATAAATGTTAGCAGATTTTTGATGAATTGAAGAGATGTTTAACTGAAGCTTCAGTCCTTACTTTACCTATACTGGGTAAAGAATATATAGTTTACAGTGATACTTCTCACCATGGGTTAGGCTGTGTACTGATGCAAGATCGAAATGTCATTGCTTATGCATCACGCCAGCTGAAACCACATGAGAGAAACTACCCGACACATGACTTGGAGCTTACAGCTATTGTATTTGCTCTAAAGATCTGGCGACATTATCTGTATGGGAAAAAGTGCTATATCTACACTGATCACAAGAGCTTGAAGTACTTGGGCACCCAGAAAGAGTTGAATTTGGACAGAGGAGGTGGTTAGAACTGATTAAAAACTATGATTGTTTGATAGATTACCAGCCAGGGAAAGTTAATGTGGTTACCGATACTCTGAGCCGTAAAACCATGGATAGTTTGAAGGTTTCTCCCTTGTCCATGGTACATGAGGTAAAAGCACTACATGCTAGCTTGGAGGTTGATGATGAGGGGCAAATGACAATTGCATGGCAAGTAAAACTAGTATTGATTGATCAGATTAAAACAGCTGCACAAACTGATGAGAAATATCAGAAACTGATAGAGGAAGCTCAGAATGGCAAGAAACTTGAATTTTCTGTGAATGATGATGGCTTATTGCTACACCAGTGTACAATGTGCATTCCTAATGATGTTGAATTGAGACAAATCATTATGAAGGAAGCACATGATTCTCTTTTTGCTATGCATCCTGGTGGCACTAAGATGTACAGAGGGGTAAAAGAACATTATTGGTGGAATGGGATCAAGAAAGACATAGCTGAGTACGTGTCTAAATGCATAACTTGTCAATAAGTGACGGCAAAGCATCAAGTGCCAGCTGGTTTGCTACATCTATTGCCAGTGCCTAAATGGAAATGGGAAAGGATAACAATGGATTTTATGATGGGACTTTTGAGAACATAGAAGAATCATGATGTAGTGTGGGTAATAGTGAACAGATTGACTAAATC
The DNA here is from genome assembly GCF_030052815.1 of Hevea brasiliensis. Classification (NCBI taxonomy): domain Eukaryota; kingdom Viridiplantae; phylum Streptophyta; class Magnoliopsida; order Malpighiales; family Euphorbiaceae; genus Hevea; species Hevea brasiliensis. The sequence continues at coordinate 71,206,786 of NC_079501.1, forward strand.
TGCTCACTTTCTACCAGTAAGAATGGACTATAGTTTGGACAGATTAGCTAAGCTGTATATTGATGAGATTGTGAGACTTCATGGGGTGCCAGTATTTATTATGTCAAACAGAGATCCAAGGTTCACTTCTAGATTCTGAGGTAGTCTTCAGAGAGCCCTAGGAACTAGATTAAACTTCAGTACGACATTCCAACCACAGACAGATGGCCAGTCTGAGAGAGTTATTCAGATATTGGAGGATATGCTATGGGCTTGTGTGATTGAATTTGAAGGTAGTTGGGATACACACTTGCCTCTGATTGAGTTTGCTTACAAAAACAGCTATCAATCAAGCATAGGCATGCCTCCATATGAAGCTCTATACGGCAGGAAGTATAGAACTCCTCTGTGTTGGGATGAAGTGGGTGAAAGAAAATTGATTGGCACAGAGATTGTTCAACAGATAGAGGAAAAGATCAGACTGATCAGAGAAAGACTCAAGACTGCATCAAACCGGCAGAAGCCCTATATTGATTTGAAAAGGAGAGATATTGAGTACTCAGTGGGTGATAAGGTATTTCTCAAGGTTTTCCCTTAGAAGAAAATTATAAGATTTGGCAGAAAGGGGAAACTAAGTCCTCGTTTTATTGGACCGCATGAGGCTCTAGAGAGAGTGGGTTCCTTGGCATATAGATTGGCACTACCTCCAAAGCTAGAGAAGATACATAATGTCTTCCATGTGTCCATGTTGAGGAGGTATAGATTCGACCCATCTCATGTTCTACCCATTGAGGAGACTGACGTTAATCCAGACCTCTCCTATGAGGAAGAACTCATAGAGATTCTGGCATATGAGGTGAAGCAACTGAGGAATAAGTAGATACCATTGGTTAAAGTGCTATGGAACCATCATTCAAGCCAAGAAGCTACTTGGGAGTGAGAAGAGGATATGAGGAGCAGCACCCACAACTGTTCAAAGACTAAGACCAGGTAAAATTTCGAGACGAAATTTATTTTAAGGGGGGGAGAATTGTAACAGCCCTACATTCATAGTCCTGTGCATTTCAATGTTTTGGTGATCGGTGTCGGTCTAAAAAATTAAGAGGATTAGGACCATGTTTAACTCATCTAGAAAAGCCATGAATGAAAATTAATAGCAACTACATGAATATAAAATGGAAATGAAGAAAGCAAAGCATAAGGATTAAATGAGCCGGGGGTCACAGCGATGGGTGATCGTACCGGAAAGTGACTACGAGGTCAGTTGTAACTCTAATTTGACCATTGTGACACCGCAGTCCTAGGAATTATTGCGAATTCAGTTGAAATGAGAAAATCATAGCAAAGAGTTGAGAATTAGGTCAAATAATTAGATCAAGGTTTCGGAAGAAATACAGAATTTTTGAAAAATCGGATCAGACCGATAAGAGACAAAATGGTCAATTCACCCTTAGAGGTGATTGTTGGCCTAAATGTCCATTAATATATTGGAAATTAAATTTATGAAAATTAGATAAAAATTGAATAGGTTATGGAAGAAAAGAAAAGAAAAGAAAATTTCCAATTTCTAATTCTTTTATGATGTCACCATGACATAATAAAAAAATTATAACTTTAATTATTGATTTTTGGGATAAATATTAAACTAAAGACAAATAAATAAATTAAAAAGTCATTATTTTTATGCCCATCTTCTTCTAGCCATGAGCCCCTCTCTCTTCTCTCCTATTTCTCTCTCATAAATCTCCATGAAAGCTCATTTTGAGCTCAAAGGAACCCTAAAATTAGCCCTAATTTCCCCAACTCTCTTAATTAAATCTTGTCTTTAAGTCTTGAAGAGAAGCTTGGAATAAGAAAGAAAAGGAAATATTGAAGAAATTGAGAAGAGTTGAAAAGCTCCATAAGGTAAACTTCTCTTTCATCTTGATTAGTTATGTGATCTTAGAAATTGAATTATTAGGAGGAAATTTAATTCAAAATAATGAAATGAATCAATTGGTATGATGAGGAAGTAAATTTGGCAGCCATGGGATTTGAGTGGAAATGATATGTTTTAGTTAATAGATTATGTATACAAGTTCAATGGAGGTAGTAGATGTGATTAGAATAATTTAATTTCATGTATTGTGCAATTTAGTGAAATTAGGATTCTTGAGCCATTGAATTTTAGGGAAAAAATTAGGGATTTTGGGATTTGATTCAATTGGTCTTAGTTGAGGCTTGAAATAGTCAATTGAGGTCATTTGGAGTGTGATTGAATGCATAGATTGAATTGCAAAGGGTGAATGGATGCTGCCCCAATTGGGTAGTTTGACCTTGGTCAACTCAAGAGGGCACAACTGAAAATTGAATGCTCTAATTGCTGTGAAGCCAATTGGAGATGAAAACTAAGACCTAAAACTAAAATTTTCATGTAGAAACCCAACCCTAAAACTGAACACAAAGTGGTGAAAAATTAGGTCAAACCCAGATTAGACACACTGCCATTGTACAGAAATGACTATATAAATAGTACTTGTTCAAATGGTCATACCTTGGTGTAGGAAGGTCCAAATGACCTGATTTTTGAACCATTAAAAAGATATGACATAGTACTACAACTTTCATGAAGAATATAAATCCAAATTCTGCCCATAACCAAGTCAATTTTTCAACCAAAGTTGGTTGCTCAAAACTGCCAGAACCAAGAATTGCCCAGAATTTTTGGGTTGTAACCAATCCGGCCAGCCCTAGAACAATATGTATAACTTGAGCTACAAAACTCCAAATGGAGTGATTTAAAAAGGAAAATAAACTAGACACAATAAGGAACAACTTTGACGAAGGACATTTAGCCAAATTCCCACTGTAGCAAGACTAGTGGAACAGTAGAAAACAGTGACCCAAAACTGAAAATTTACAATTTCTCTTAGGAAGCTTTGAAATTAGAATGGCAATCAATGCCAACAAATTTGACAGTCAAATGTGGTATGTGAGTGCATTTAGGACTGATATATCTATTAAACATGAAAAAGTCAACATTTTGACTTAAATCGTGCAATGAATAGTATCAAATACAAAGAATTCTATTTTAAGCAAATTTAAGGATACATTCAAGAATGCAAGAAATTAATTATTAGAATAATTATGAGACATGATACTGAAACACAGTAAATTGTGTGTTTCAATTGAAAAAGACACTAGGAAGGATGATAAGGAAAAGTGAGTCAAGGCCTAGAGGCGACTCATACAAGGTTTGTGCACAATACCTTTTCAATTTTGATTTGCTTTGAGAAAATTTATTTGAATATATTTTGACATAATTTATGTTGAATAATGACTTGAGAAATGCTGTGTTGCCCACTTTGTGAATTGAAATTTGAAATGGGAATTAACTTAATGTTTGAATGAAATGTTTGAATAACTTGATTTTAAATTGGTTTTGGATTCACACTTAGCATGACAGTATCATTGTATTTCTCCTCTGTTTACGGGGTTGAGATCGACTATATTCCTCCCTCTCTGGCTTGCCAGTTGAGGTTGAGATCGAATGAGTACTCATATAGCTAGCCAGCCACCTCCCTCATTGATTTAGATTAGTGGGGTTGAGATTGCTTTGTCGTGGTGTACAACACGACATTGATCGAAAATTTTGTGTCATAACCTAAGTTGTGTATGGATTGGCAACACTATGATTTATAAATTATTTGACAAAATGGTATTACAAAAGTTGACTTGAACTTTATGAATTATATTGTACAATGGTTTAAATTTGTATTTATGGATGTATGTTTTGATATTCAATATCTTTAAATTTGTATTGTGCACCACTGAGTAAACATTACTCAGTGATAGCTTTTATTTGCTGCCGCAGATAAGAGAAAAAATAAGGTAGCAGAGTGAGCTGCTAAGTTATCAGGGGAGCTACTTTGAGGATTTTTGTGGGGGTATTGCTTTATACCCTTGTAAATTACTTGATGTAAATATTATTTTGTTCATATGTATCTATGTAGTTAATTGAGCAGTTGTACCTTAAAGTCTGTAATAATATTATTTTTTATTTTTCTTTTTTATGTAAATTAAGTTAAATGAAATAATGATGAGTTTTACTAAACTGTCTTGAGATTGTGTTGAATTATGTTAAAATGAGACTATATTGGAGTTTGGGGTTGAAATAAATTTATTGGAAATGTATTTACAGGTGTTAGAAGAACTATTTTTCACAATTATAGATGGCACGCTACTGAAAATTTTATAAAACTTGTGGAAAACAAAATTTACCAAATTTCTCACTTAGTGTTTAAACTCCAATCAAAAGCTTTTAAATAATGCTTTAACATTATTTTACCAATTAAAATGAATTGAAATAGTTTAAAATCCCTTATAGTGTATTTAATGAATTATCAGCCATCTGATTCTAAGCTCAAGGCATGTACTTTATAATCACCTCATCAAAATGAGCCAATAGTTTTTTACATACTCTAAGTATGGCCTTAATTTTCCTTCCTTCAATTCCCATTTAGCTTTAGTATAAGAGACCACTAGTATTGAATCTCTAATTACCTTTACTTTCTTAGCTCTAATACCTATTAATGCTTCTAGGCCATAGATGTAGGCCTTATATTCGAATCTGTAGGGATCTTGTGTTGTACTATATCTCAATCAATCTTTGGCATATCCTTATAAGACTAAGCAAACACTTCTTGGTACTTTATTAATAAAGTTATAAATTTATTTCTTTCTTTTTGAGTTAGATCTTTAACTAATTTTATTTCTTTAGAGTTTTCTTTAGAGTTTTTTGGTACAACCAAATTAATAGAAATCGATTTTAATGCATTAATAGGAATAGATTCTGAATGGTTGTGAATGTCATGCATATGCCCATTATAATAAACATCAAAAAAGTAAGCAAAGGGATTGGTCATGTTATTGATCTTTGACTTAAAGTTAGTGTCAAGTACATCCAAAATTTAAATATCAGCATTATTGTCATTATAAAAGATAGACTCAAACTTAGGAATGTAGCTCTAGGTGCTTGGCTTCAATGTAGTCTTTAGATCAGTGGTGCCAATTTTTTGCTCTAGCTCTTTCACATATGGTAGCTCCTGATCATCTATCTGGGTAATTGCCCCCTCCTTCAAAACCTTAGAAGGCTTTGGCTTTTCTTCCTCTTCAGTTGGCTAATATCCTAAATCATACTTTATGATTTACCCCTTTATCTCAAGAAAAGTCACCAAGCCATCTACACTTTTTCCTAGGCCCATGCTAGGAAAAAACTTCATCCCCTTTATCATAGTATCCACTTTCAAATCCATCCAATCTTTATAGATCCTAGTAACTTGAAAAGCATACATTGGTGGAGCTAAACCATCTACTTGCAATGCAGCTACCTCCCTATCAGAATCGGCCCAAACATGTAAAGGATCCTCATCATCACTGGAATTATCACAAATGTTAACAACCATTATAGACTGAGGTTCATCAAGCTTCTAGATGGGTTGGATAAGGTAAATAATTCTATTAGTTTAGGGTGGTGAAGATCATATAGAGACCTTGTGGAGGTGGAACATTATGGTTAGGCATAGGGTTGGTGTAGGTGTTTGGTTAGTTTTCCAGGTCGACTATCTTTTTGGCATTAATTAGTTCATTGATACCATGCTTAAGATGGAAGCATCAGTCGGTGTCATAATTATGGGTTTGGTAAAACTGGTAATATTAGTTGACATTATAGTTAGGTAGGAACGGATTCAGTGGTGGTCTGGGTGCTAGGGGCTACAGCAGGCCTCGAGCTTTGAGATGCTTAAAAATTTTAAACAAGAGTTTGTTGAATTAGGAAAATCTCCTTGGGGTCTGAGATACAGTCTGAACCTTAATAACCTTATTTTCTCTCCCAATTCAGACATCTTGGCGTTCAAGGTTTCATCAAGCATTTTCTTAAACATGGTCATAGTGTCTTCCATCTTAATTGATGCAGGTAAAATCCTTACTAGTCTCTTCCCTTTCCTAACCCAAGTGACCTGAATGGAAGTCTCTTTGGTGTGCTTTTAGGCTATTTTTGCTTAAAAAAAGGACTTAAGGGTTAACCTAAACATGCTATACACATGAATGCAATGCATGAATGGACCTTTTTTTTTTACCTTTACCTATTCCTGAAAATACAACCAAAACTCAAGAACATAAAATGGACCAAAATCAGAACTAAAACCAGAATTTGAACCAAAATAAATAAAAAAAAAAATCAAAACCTTCATTGTAACTAAATCTTTCTAACTCTCACGTATGAGGTAGGATAAAAATCTATCTTAGGCTTTGGTACACTAGACACACCAACAGGGGATGGTCTAGGATAATCCTCCCCTCACAAACAATGGGTTTATACCCTTAATGTTTAACCATAAGTAGGCATTCTCTTACCTAACATGGTTTTGAAATGGACCTAGGCCTATACACACATTGGGTTTATGCATAGGCCTAGATTCATTTCAACTACCACTAAGACTTATAGTTTAGATGGTAAGGCTATAAATCCAACACAACAAATCTACAGGATACCTAGGTTTGAAATCTAGGTCTCATAGGATTTATTAGGTAGGAGAAATGGTCACCCATGCGAGAGCTTGTCCATTAAGCACAACGATCGGAGCTGTGACTCTTTTATATACTCGAAGGTATGGCTATGGGGTACTAGCATTCATCAATTTGCCATAGCTCAAGTGGAACTATGCCTCCTCAGTTAGTACTAGTGGGGCTAAAAGGGTAAGTGTGATTCGTGTGATATTATAGTGTAATGCAAAAATGTTTAATAAAAGAATAATATTAGACTAGTAGAAACATGTTGGAGTAACTGTCCATTATCCCTAGTGGAGTCACCAAACTATGGCATGAGGCAAAAGATCATCTATTAGGATTGCATAAAGTGCATCAGGTAACACCCAAGAAAGATGGTGGAGTCACATCGGTCTCACTTAAGTACCACCTCCTTAGACAACATTTCTTAGACATGCAATTTATATAATCTTAATGGAATTGAGTCCACTGATAAGTACCATCCTCCCATAACGCTACCACAGTACTAAAGATTTATGTCACAAAGGCATAGATAGATAGGAATCGCCACACAGGTAATAACAGGGACATATTCATTGTTTCTTCTGAGGGACATCTAACTGAGGCATCAATTTTTGAAAGAACAACCGAAAGGACTTGATTGATGCACTCAATTTTCCAATAAGGTCATGGATGGCAACTTACTTCTTGTAGAGATTCTACAGTCATCATCATCATAGTCTAATATCTAGGTTTGGAATAGTGGGTACATAAAGGGAAGGTGTTAAGCACCCCTTACGCCTAGTCTAATATCGTTAATTCGAGTGTTAGTCCTCTAATAATGTTTAAAAAAGTCTTGTTTATTATTCTTTTATCAAACTTCTTACCAAACTTCTTACCTGAAAATGTAATCTCTAAGTCTACATACGCAAGTAATTCAAACAGGGGTTGTTGTTTACAAACAATTTTTATACATAAGTACTTCCTATCTATAAGGTTGCCAAATTAAATTAAGTGAAATTTACCAAATGACTAAAATAATTTATTATTAACAATTTAATTTACAAACAAGTTTAGTTTACAAACAAAACCCAAAGGATAATTGAAATAAACAAGTTATGTACATGTGTAATTTATTTTAGTAAATACATAAAGGGTCAAGCAATTACATCCTAAAAATATTTGTTTCTAACATGTTAACTTATTTTATTTCTTACCAAATATTTAATTACATTTAATTTACATGGAAAATTTTAGTTTTTTGTACAAACAAGATTTAATTTTAATTTACTTAATATTTATTTAATTAAATTTTATACACAAGTGAGTTAAAGATACAAATAAAATTGATTTTATTATTTACCAAGCAAATCTTATTATTACTACATATTACATACACAATTATTATTTTAAGAAAGTTTAAGGGGTACTTATCTTTTAATTATTGCAGTTGCTATTGGGGCAAGCTACCCTTAAATAAATGTCTTCTATTCTAGTATGATAAATTAATCCCTATTTTACTCCCGTTAAGCTCCATTAAACTCTACGCAATTATTGTTCTTTTTCATACATAACTTAGGGCTTTTTACCAATTTATTTTTTAAAAATAAAATAAATATTACAATTACAATATGATTTTTTAATGGGCCAATACTATACAATAGCCATAAGTCCATCTAACCTAATTCTAACACTTCATAACACTATATCACATTATCATTAAAATTAGATTAAGATACAATTTAAAACTTGAACACAAAAAAAGAAATAAACAAAATAAAATTTTTAGATCTGATAGATTCACTATATTTTTGTATTTGAATTTCTAAAAATATCTAAAAATGTATAAAAATAACTAAAAAAATTGCGGGAGAAAGATAAAATATCTTATGAAATTATAAAATTAATAACTAGGTTAAAGTCATTACCTTATACTTTACGAAAATCGAACTTTTGATAATGATAGATTTACACTACTTTTTTAAAATAACGATATCTCTCAAAATACAAAATATTTTTTCATGAAACCAATGGAAAAGTTAGATAAGATCTTGAATTTAATTTCAGACCTAAAAATCACAGAAAAAGATAAAGAATTAAGGGAGATATGAGCCTTGAAAGTTAGTTGCACTATAAATCATGATTTACAGACACCCTAATATTGGACAACTATAAATTACTTAATTTAATAGCTTTTTTCACGATTATTGAGGCTAAAATTATTATATTTTCATGAAGATTGCAAATATAATTTAACACAATTTTTACAGAAACAGAAGTACACAAAAAGTAATTAAAAGCGAAGTGACAGAAATAAAAATATCTGCAGAGTTGTTATCACCCTCAAATTTATCATATACACATGAATGTTATGAACATACAAGGCGATCTAAAGGCATATAAACATGAAAAGAATAGATTTATAGCATATTTCTTGAACATTCATATTTTAAAATACATACTTTAAAGAAATCTTGAAGGTTTCTTGAAGAAAAAAGAAAAAAAGAAAGAAGAAGAAAGAAAGATGGAGATGGAAAAAAACTTATCGAATTATAGAGATAGAATGAGAATTTTTTCTTGTGTTGCATTACTTTCTCCTCTCCTTCCTCTCTCTAACTCTGCTTTTTTTCTATAAGGTATGTATAGGATTTATGTCAAAAAAATTATATAGAAAGTTTATATAATTACTAAATAAGAAGATTTAAGGAGTTTCAAAAAGGAAACTTCTTATTTAATTTTTATTTTCCTTTAAAAATAAAATGTAACACCCCTATTTGTATAGCCTGGTACATTTCACTGTTCCGGTGACCGGAGTCGGTCCGGACAATTAAGGAGATTAGAATCACGCTTAAGACAACTAGAGAAGCCATAAACACAAATAATTAGTAATGTCCAATTAGTTAAGTATAAACAAGAAAAATGGAACATAAGAAGTTAAACGAGCCGAGAGTCACAGCGATGGGTGACCTTCTCGGGAACGACTGCGAAGTCATTTTAAACTCAAATTTCGAATCGTAAAATGTGACGCTGCGGTCCTTAGGACCCCTTATAAACACAATGGAAAAGAGAAAATCACGAAAAAGAACTGTTAAGCCAGTCAAATAATTAGGTCAGGGAGCCGGAAGAAATATGGAATTAATTGCAAACTTGGATGAACTGGTGAGGGCCAATTTGGTCAATTGACCCCTAGACCTGACTCCTGACCTAACTGTCAAATAAAATTGAAGAAAAGAAAATTTCAGAATCGAGAATTAAATTTAAGAACTAATAGAAAAATAAATAGAAAAAAAAATAGAAAAGTCAAAAGGTGATGACATCATGCATGACCTCATGCATGATGCCATAAAAATAAGAATTTGTGAATTTAATTAATTAAATTTTTGGGTCTTCCATAATGATAAAAAAACAAAAGAAAAGAAACAAAAAAATTCATTTGGTCATCATTTTTTTTCCTTGTTACCGCCTCCCATCCTTCTCTCTCCCTCACCATTGCAAACTCCATTAAAGCTTATCTTCAAGCTTTGAAACCACCATTAAACCTCAAATCCTTCCATACTTGCTTCACAAAAACTTATTCTAGTCACTTGGGAAGGAGCTTGACAACAAAAAGAAAAAGAAAGGAAGAAGTTTTGAAGAAAAAAGAAACTCTACATAAAAGGTTAGTAATCAAATTTGATAATTTCAGTTTGATTTTTACATTTCTAACTTATTAAGCTTGTAAATAAACTTAAAATGGAAAGAAAATTTGTTGAGGGATTATATAGAATTTTGGACAGCTAGGGTTTGGTTGGACAAAGTATAAATTTGTTTGAGCTAAACATGTTAGGAAGCTTAATTGAGTTAAGGGAGCACGTTTATAAGTGTTAATTAGCTAAATGCAACCAATGACATGAATTAGGGTTTTGAACATTAGGGTTTAGAGACCAAAAATGTGAAGAAGTGCTAAATGATGTCTTTGACATAGTTTAAGGAAGAAATAGTCATTTGTGACCTAATTAAGTGTGTTAGAAGTGTTTAAATCAAAGCCAAATTCGGATTGGGTATGAAGCATGACCAAAAGTCAACTTTGAGGGATCAAAAATGGAATTTTACAAGTCCAATTGGCATGAGACCAATTGGGAATGAAAATAAGCACTAAATGACACAATTTTCATTTGGGAAGCATGCCCAAAAAGTGACCAAAACCTAGTGAACAAATTGACCAAAGTTGAAAAATTGTAGGCTGCCCTGTATAAACTGACCAAATGAATAGTGTTTGTTCATTTAGTCATAACTCGAGCTAGGCAGGTCAAAATGACCTGAACTTTTACCAGCGGTTAGATGGAATATAGACCTAAAACTTTCATGAAGAACACAAACCCAAATTATGCCATTAACCCAATCAAATTACTGAGCAAAGTTGAGTCACTGAATCTGCAGAACTGCAGATTTGCCATATGAGCAGTAAAGTTTCAATGGCTATAACTCTCTTTAGAAAACTCTGATTTAGGAGATTCTTAAACTGATGGAAACCTAAGACATAGTAGAACATTTCATATGAAGAAAATTAGACCAAATTATGGACTTAACTTGATCAAATTGCTGAACAAAGTTGGAGCAATAAATCTGCAGAACTAAATTTTGCAGCATGAACAATAACTGTATTTTGGCTATAACTTGAGCTACAAAACTCCAATTGGAGTGATTCAAAAAGGAAAATAACTTAAGACAATAGGGAACATTTTCTATGAAGAAAGTTTTGCCAAATTCCAACAGTACAAGGACCAATGAAACAGTGCAACTTAGGACTCTAAAACTAAAAATTGGCAATTTTACCTAAAAAACTTAAGTTTTGAGAAAATGACCAAAACCAACAAATTTAGTAACTACAATGTGATATGTGGGTGAAGTTGGAGTTCCCATACCTATTAAGCCTTAGAAAGTCAACAAATTGACTTGAATAGTGAAGTGAATAGTAACCCGAAACACAAAAATTTCAAGAATATCGAGTTTAGCACTTTAGAGTTAGGTAAAAGTGAAGTTGAATTTATTTTTGGATTTATGCTAAGTTATAGTACTGAAACACTGTGAAATTGTGCGTTTCAGTGGAAAATAATACCGAGACAGAACCCGAGGAGTCGAGTCAAGGCCAACAGGCGACTCGTTTGAGGTTTGTGCACAACGTATACTTTTTATAACCATCTTTTACATACTGTTTTGAATAATGTGAAATATTGGATTATGGCATTCTTATGATGTTTGATTTAAATTGTGAAAGTTACTGTGTATATTTGAAATGACAATGTTTAGCAAATTATTAAAATAAGTTTTGAAACCACAGTGTCATGACCATATATTTGAACACTTCACTAGCACGACTAGTGGGGGTAATTAGTTTCGAACTTTGATTCCTTCTCTGGAGAAGTGTTGAGGTGTGCCAGTAGAAGAGGATGTGAATGGATATCCATATATTTGAGCTAGTTAGCCTTGTGATGTGATTTCTCTTCAGCCTCTGGCTATTGAGATTCTATTTGTTTCGAATGGCATGATCTAACTGTGGGTTTTATGAAATGTGATTTAATACTTCAAAATGAAAATGTTTGGGATTAAAACCTCATAATGCATGATTTGTATTTAATTCTCATGTTCAGTCAAATTTTCTAATAAATGTGATTTAAGTTTTACATAAAGATTATTTTAGTATATTGTGCACCACTGAGTCCTAGTACTCAGCGATAGCTTTTATTGCTGTCGCAGATTTAGAGACTAGAGGAGCAGCAGACTGAGCTGCTAAGGATTAAAGATCATTCAGCTTGAAGTCATCGAGTATAATTTATACCCTAATTGTAAATATTTCTTTTGATGTATGTATTGCACATAAATGTATGGACATGTAAATTCGGTCTTGAGCAGCTTGTACAAAGTTGTATAAAGTTTGTAATAAAAATTTAGTTTGAATTTCCTTTGATGTAAATTTTGTAATGATGTATATATAAATTATTTTGTCTCTAATGAAATATGAGTGGAACTATTTTATTTAATTTGAATGAGATGTATTGCTAGTATTTTGAGGATTATTGAATTTTGAACTTGAGAAATTGATTGAAATGATTATGGAGTTGTTGAAATGGATTGAGTTTGATTGTGAAATTGAAGTAGTTGTTGAGAAAACATTTTTAGATGTGCTTTTTACATATATTTGAAGAACTGGTTTCTCAAAATACAGACAGAACTCTGCCAAAATTTTTATAAAATTTGCGAAAAAATAAAATGGACCAAAAATATTAACTAGATTTACTTTTAATCATATGTTTTAAATACCTATTAGAAAATGCTCACCACTTGTCAAAAGTAAGAAAATTATTTAAAATCCCTTGTAGGGTACTTAATGAGTTATCGGTAGGTGAAGTTCGATAGTTCATTAGGTATTCTACGGGATCATGTTATGCCTTACAGAGGGGTAAGGTGTGACATAAAAAAGAATTGAGAGTTTTTCTTTATTTAATCAAAATACCCTACTAGGCCTTATTGGTCTTAGAGAGTCCAATTGAACTTAGATTTTTTAATAAAACAAATTTTCAAAATTAAATTTAAACAAAAAATGAATTTTATTTAAATTTAATTAAATATTTTTTAATCTTCAAAATTATTTTCTCCAAAAAAATGTCATACATATAATTATCCATTTTTAATGCCTCTAAATATATCTCACAATCATATAAATTTTTCATCATCTGCTTTCTCACAGCTTCAATGCACATGCTCACAAGATTACAAAATAGGAGTCTACATGCACATATTTATTTTTTTTCAGCTAACAATTTACTTTTTTGATCAAATGCAAAATTTACCTTTTCTGCACAGATTTACTTTTTGAAGCAATCAGCAATAAACAACGTTTATTTTTCAACCATGGCCTTTACTCTTTCATGCATAGGCAATCTTTTAATTTTCTAGTAACTAATCCTATCTTCTCAAATTTCACAAAGTTGATACAAGTAGAGATCTTGATAAAGGGCATCCTAGTGGAGTCAAGGAACCCAAGGAGAAGTTTGATCCTTTACTTCTTACCAATCGTTCAGATTAGAAGTTGGAACAACGTATTCACACAACACAATTAGGATCTTAGCATTCGCAATCCAACATACAAGTGAGAGAAAAAAAAATACTATGTCTACTTTTGACATGCTCAAATTGAATAAAATCAATTTAGTGTGAAAATATGATGTAATTTAAGGCCAATAATTGCTTAATATTTCACATTTTTTTATTATATAAATATATTAGAAAATTATATGTGCTTATGCACATAGTTAATAATAATTTTAATTCATATATTTTTAATTTTAATATATGTAAATAAAATAATATTTTAAATTTATTATTAATTACTTTATTTTTATTACTTTTTATGTAAATTAAACTTTTTATCTCTAATTTTTTAATGAAGATTTCATAATAAAAATAATAAAAATATAGTAATATAATATAGTATTGATTAAAGATAAGAAATAATTTTATATTGGTTAAATTATATGATTATTTTTATCACTTTTAAATATCAAAAATTTTTATATTATCTTAAAATATTAAATAAATATAATATAGTCAAATATTATATATTTTAGTAATATTAATAATATTATAGAAACGTTATTAATAATTTGAAAAGCATAAAGATAATGCAAAGGGAAACAATTATATGTATGTAATATATAAAATTATAGATTTGTGGTATAAAATATGAAATAATTTTAGATTGGTTATAATATGATCATTTTCATTACTTTTAAATATCAAAATTTATTATATTTTTAAATATATTTAATAACTATAATATATTCAAATATTACCTTTTTTATTAATATTAATAATATTATAAAAATATTATTAATAATCTAAAAAAGTATGATGATAATATTAAAGGAAAAAAATTATATATATGTAATATATAAAATTATAAGTATATGGAATGACATAGGTTAATATATTGTAACTAAATCAATAACAATAACTAATTATTACAACATTAAGAAGGTAATTATTAAATAATTTTATGTCAACTTTTTTAAAATAAAAAAGAAAGAGAATAATTTTAATACACACACTTTATATATATATTTATAATTCTATATGACAATCTCTTAACAAAGAGTGACATGCAACTCCACCGTAAAAAATATGTGTTCTATGCCTAATATATAATGGTAAATTATATAAAGATAAATATGAAATTATATAACAACATGGTATGGATTAAGAATAAAGTAATGAATCTTTACATGTTAAAAATAATAATAATAATAATAATAATAATAATAATAATAATAATAATAATAATAATGAATCCAACAACAATGTATTAGCCCCGACCAATGACAAGAAGCCAGGTCAAGGAATTCAAAAAGGAGTCCAACTTTTTGGCAAAAAAACTAAATAAATAAATAATAATTTTACAGAAGAAGGAAGGCTAATAATTCCACTCTTGATTGTTTTCCTTTTAAGCGAACATTGCTCGCTAGTTATAACGTCCAAGCATTTTGACTTGATTCAGATACCACTCCAAAAACTACACTTCCCCTTCACGCTCTTCAGATCACATTCTGAACTCCCAATGTAAAGTTGTTGCAAGAGATTCAAGATCCAAGAAAACATAGAAGGGAAGATTCAAAGATGTGCTGCGGTGGTAGGATGTGCATGCTCTGCACATGCGTGATTCTTGTGGCAATATTGATCGGGCTGCTGTTTGGATTTGGTGTTTTCAAGAATGGGTTTCACAAGTTGAAGGACGCAATTCATCCTGATTTCAATGCCAGGCCTTTCCTGGGGTTTAATGTAGCTCCTGCTCCTTTCTAGGATTTTCTCTCTCTCTCTCTCTCTCTCTCTCTCTCTCTCTTTCTCATTCTTCGTTTTGGATTTTTTTTCTTTGATTTTTTATGGGTATTTGTTGTTAGGGATTTTATCTTGGATTTATGATTTTTTTTTTAATTTTAAATCGTTATTGTTCAATTCATTTTCTGGTAGAGTATGCTGTGGATATATTCTGGTTCTGAATTCTGATGGGTATTCGATTCCATCGCCGAATCATTCGAGGTGAGCGACGATTATTTTCTCGCCACTACGCGTGATGGTTTGCTCTGCGGTGTCGTTTTGTATTATTTGATTTAGTATCGATGCGTAATATTACCGTTACCGGTGATAGTTTAACGACAGAAGCAAAAGAATAGGAAAATCTTTTGTTTATTATTTCTTTATTGGTGACTGAAATCTAAACGTCGTCACCTAAAAAAGCTTGAACACGCCACCAACAAGAGATCAACTTAAGATTTTGGATAAATTTTAACAATTAAATTAGGAATTATATAGTTATAATATTATAATATCAAATTTAAAAATTAAAGGTTAATTATTAAAATTTATTTGAAGAAAAATTTGAATGCAATTGAAAAAATGATTTATTTTATAAAAATACAATATATCTAATTTTTTTTAATTATTTTAAAAAATTAATAAAATAAAATAATTTATCTTTTAATTAATTATAATTAAATTTTAAATTAGAGATAAAGATAGAAAATATAATTAAAATTTTATTTAAAATAAATTAAAAAAAAACTTATATGAAATCTAAACTGAAAAGTCAAACTCCAGTAAATTAAATTGATTTAATTCAATTTGATTTAATTTACTTCTTAATTTTTAATTAATTAGATTATGTTTAATTTACTATAAATTTCATTAATTCAATTTTTTTAATTTTTTGATAGAGTTGATTTGATTCTATTTTTTTATTATGATAAATTTTCAGAAAAATATTATTGTTATATAAAATATCAGAAAAAAATATATATATTTGTTTGTATTTCTTTTATTTTTTTTATTACTCGTTTTGTGGCACCAAGATCAAGATCTACCTAAACTATACTTTCTAAAAATAAATAAATAAATAAAATAAAATAAAACTAAAGACTTAAGCATTAAATTAAAGAAAGAAAAAAAATAAAAACCAAACTCAAGCATCGGGCTGGGCTTAGCCATGGAATCCGTTAAATTGTTTTATATTATCTTTAATTTTAAGGTATTATAGAACTCTTAATTTTGTTTAATTAATAAATACATTTATCAGATTAATTAATGAATAATAATATTATCATCATTAACTTAAAATAAAATAAAAATCAAAAGAATAAAATAAAATTATATATATATTTTTAATTATTTATTGATGAATTTCACAAATGATATGAATTCAGAAAACAAAATTTTGAGAAATAATAAGCTAAAAATAAAAAATGTAATATATTGAAATAAAAATTAGGAATGTAAGGCACTTGTCAATTTATATATTCAGCGGTGTCATTAATTAATGCACAAGCAGCAAAATTTACATGGAAACACCTATATTTTTGCCTATGATAGATACGTTCACTTCATAATAATTTATATAAGTATATATTAATTTCTGTATATAGCAATGTGATATCTTTAATATTTTATAAAAAAAAATTATCAATCTATCATTTTAAGTTAATTAAAATTTTTTGGACTTTTTAGTTTTGCAATGTATTCATTGGTAAATATTGTAGATATCTTTTTTTTCAAAAATAAAATAGCAGCAATTAATCCGTTGGTAAATAGTTGATATTTTGCCGTTGATCAACTCAACTCTACTCAACTAAGCTTTTATCCCAAAAATTTGGGATCGCTATATAGATTCGTTTTCTCCACTCTAAACGATTTTGGGTTAAATCCTCAGAAATATGTAATGCTTCTAGGTCATGTTGTACTACTCTCCTCCAAGTCAATTTAGGTCTACCCCTTTTTTTTTCTATCCTCTAACCTAATGTGCTCTACTTGTCTAACTGGAGTCTCCGTATGTCTACGCTTCACATGACCAAACCACCTCAATCTCCCTTCTCTCAACTTATCTTCAATTGGCACCACTCCTACCTTTTCTCTAATACTCTCATTACGGACTTTATCTAGTCTAGTATGGCCACTCATCCACCTTAACATTCTCATCTCTGCAACTCTTATCTTAGATGCATACGACTCTTTCAATGCCCAACACTCACTACCATATAACATTGCCGGTCGTATGGCTGTACGGTAAAATTTTTCTTTCAATTTATTGGGAATCTTACGATCACATAAAACTCTCGTGGCACGTCTCCACTTCAACCATCCGGCTTTAATCCTATGACTAACATCCTCCTCACATCCCCCATCTACTTGAAGGACTGAGCCTAGATATTTAAAGTGATTACTTTGGGACAGTACCACTCCATTCAAACTAACTCCTTCCCTATCACCAAATTTGCCTTCACTGAACTTGCAATGCATGTATTCTGTCTTCGTTCTACTTAACTTAAAACCCTTTGACTCTAGAGTACTTCTCCAAAGTTCTAGCTTTCTATTGACTCCTTCTCGTGTCTCATCTATCAGAACAATATCATCTGCAAACATCATGCACCAAGGAATACTCTCTTGTATATGTTTCGTCAGTTCATCTAAAACTAATGCAAAAAGGTAAGGGCTTATGGCTGATCCTTGGTGTAATCCAATTGAGATCGGAAAATCTCTTGTGTCCCCTCCCACTGTGCGCACAATAGTAGTTGCTCCTTCATACATATCTTTCAATACTTATATGTACCTAATAGATACCCTCTTTTGTTCTAACACATTCCATAAAACCTCTCTTGGAACACTATCATAAGCCTTCTCCAAATCAATAAAAATCATATGTAGATCTTTCTTCACATTTCTATATTTCTCCATCAAGCTTCTAATGAGAAAGATTGCTTCCATAGTTGAACGACCGGGCATGAAACCAAATTGATTGAGAGAGATAGAAGTATCATGACGTAGTCGATGCTCCACAACTCTCTCCCACAACTTCATACTATGACTCATGAGTTTAATTCCCCTATAGTTTGAGCAACTCTGTATGTCTCCCTTATTTTTAAAAATATGTACTAAAATACTCTTCCTCCATTCATTAGGCATTTTCTTTGAGTTTAGAATCTTATTAAATAATTTAGTTAATCATGCCACTCCCATATCTCCCAAATACTTCCACACTTCATTATCTGAAGTGGTTCCTTTACTTCTAAAGATCTAATCCTTCTAGTATAATTCACATTCTTTTCTATTGTTCTATAATTTATATTCACGCTATTACTTTTTTGACTATTATTAAAGAGATCATTAAAATAATTTCTCCATCTTTCTTTAATGTCCTCCTCTTTCACCAACACTTTTCCTTTTTTATCCTTAATGTACCTAACTTGATTGAGATCTTGACATTTCATTTCTCTCCTCCTTGTTAATCTATAAATATCTTTCTCCCCTTATTTAGTTCCAAGTTTCTCATATAACTTTTCAAAGGCCTGCTGCCTTTTTTGCCTCTTTCTTTGCTATCTTGTACTGTTCATATGCCTCATTATTATTATTATCACATTTAGGTAATTTCTTATACCATTCTCTTTTTCTCTTCACTGCCTTTTGTACTTTTCTAGTTAGTTCTCTAATCTTTGATGCCATCTGTATCCACATATCATTGGAGACTTAAGTAGTTTTCATTGGTAAAATTTAATTTAGAAATTTTAATTGATATTTTAATTATTACCGATAAATAGATGTCATGGGTAATTTTTCATGTTTTTACTTTAATAATTATTATTAAATTCTGGTAAAATTAAAATGATAAACAATATAATTAATAATAAAAGAAAATAATTATATTATATAACATAAAATTTATAATTAACAAATGTAATTTTAGATCTGTTTATAAATTCCAATACAATATAATAGAATATCGACATAGTGTTAATCGGAGAAGCTAGAAGATAAAGGTTTAAAATTTAATCTAAATTTAACTAATATATTATTTAAAATATTAAATATATTGTAAAAAAAATTAACAATTTTTATAAACTGAAAATAATAATAACAATGTATTAAATTAAATTAAATTAATAATTTAATATATTTTATAAACAAATAATGAAAATAAATCTAATAAATTTTAAAATATACAATTTTATAGCAGAATAAAATTAGAAAATATTAATATATTTTGAATAATAATAAATTTATTTACATTAATGAAAAATAAATTTTGGTATATTAAAATTTTATTGCACAAGTCATTAATAGTGAAAAATTTATACACTTTTTGTTATATAAGAGAAAATAAGATAAAAGTTAATTAGATAATTTAATAAGTCATTTAATAAATAAATTATTATTACTAATTACTAAAGTTATAAGTTGGTGAAATATAGAAAGCATTATTTTTTTTTCTTAAGTTCGCTTAATTTGACTCTTAATCCAATTAATTATTATTATTATTATTATTATTTTTAATTTGAACCAAATCAACTACATTACTGATTTAAGGAGTTCTTAATTTTTTTTTTCTAAAAACAACTTTGAGGAGTCAACCAAACAAATCAATAAGCGTCATGATCCACTTTCCATTGTATTATTATTCATAACAACTTCTGCTTATATTACACTTTTCATTTTTATAAAATCCACAAGACTAATTATTAGAAATGTAACATCCATATACCTTAATGTACTATTTATATTAATAATCTCGCGTTAACAGACATACTTACTATAACTCTTCAACTTACCAAATATCCGAATTAATATAACTTATCAATGTCTAATTTTACCAACACACATTCACCTAATATAATCCGCGCCTAACATAATCCCCGCAAGTAATAAGCACACTTAAAGAAATGAACATTTTTCTATTTTACTGGACTTGAAATCCAATTAGTTTCCATTACATAGGAATTCAAATAATTTAACTATGGAATTAAATTTAAATGCTTACATATGTCATGAATTTGCATATGCACATGAGCCTAATCTACATCTGAATTTAGCTACTTTTAGATTTACCATTGTTCTCTGTGGTGAGACTAGACTCATTAAGTACTAGAGGTATTAATTTACTCTTATCGACCTTGCAGACACCAAGGAATTTTGTTAATAATGTTATAGTATTAAAGAACCTTAATAAAACATATATATAGTACTCATGCTTTTCGTACATGAACTTCTTAGTCTGTTTTCGTTCTTATTATTTGTATTCTTCATACGAAAAGCCAAACGGTCATATTCATCCGCATTACCTAACCTTTTATGAAGCCAATACAAACACGCTAATTTTCATAACTCCAAGTTATTATCTAATAAACAATTCATCCCTTAACAAATATTCATCTTGTGCAAATTTTAACAAACATGTCTTAATCTAGATTACTTAGCGGTACAATAGATTTACCGTACTTCTTTACTTTATTCCACATAAGACAATCCAATTGACACCTCTGGTTAAAACTCATCACTGCAAATTAACTAAGTCTTTAACTCTGATATATTATTGAAATCATTCTAATTCTTCCATGTCTATAACTTGAATACACAGATTTAGAGTTGGGGAAATTTTGTTTATAGCAATGCTACTGAATCAGATAATAGATGTGGCTTAACCAAAATTTTAGAGTAGATGTGGTAGAGTCGTCGGATTCAAAACAAATGTGATAGAGCAACAAATTAAGAACAGATGTGGCAGACGCTCGCAACTTCACTCAGCAGAAGAGCCTTCTATTATATTAGTAAAGTGCTACCTCTTATTATGTAAGCAAAAAGAATGCTATTCCAGGCTTTAGCTATTTTTATCCGAGATTTTTCCTCTCTTTTGTTGTCACTAGAGTCAAAACAGATATGGTAGAGCCACCAGATTCAGAATAGATATGGCAGAGCCACTAGAATCAGAATAAATGTGTGGCAGAGCCACTAGAGTCAAAATAGATGTGGGAAAGCCATTAAATTCAGAACGAATGTGGTAGAGCCACCAGATTCAAAACAGATGTCAGAATTAGTAGAACCACTGGTTTTAGATAATAGAATTGGCAGAGCTACTGATTTCAAAAAAATTCCCTCAACTATAAACCATGCTTTGAAAATCTTATTCTTATTTTGTCCTATTAACTAATATACCTAGTATCATATCATACTTACACACACAATTCAGGTTTGTACTACAGATTATTTAATCTCTTTATCTTTTCATGCTTAATACTCTATCTTTAGAAGTTATATACATGGTCTTACTATCCGTTCAGATTCCATAGTTAAAGTTCATGATTCTAGACATCTATTATTCTGTAACACCCAATGCATATACAATACAAAAATTGAGTTCAACATCAATCAATAGATGTAATTAACTCCCATGATTAGATGACAGATACAATTTAATTTACTCTATAAAAAAGCCAATGGCTAAGCCACCATGTAAATTAACCCATGATCTTGAATTAATTTTTGGATAACAACAGAGATCTTCAGTCAAAGATTCAAAATTTAATATTTCCAATTCTAAAATTCTTTCTCTTGTACCTAAGTAAAATTTCACTAATTATAGATGGATCAAATAGTTAAATAATTGTGTTTCCTTAAAAAACAATTTAGTTGGCAAATAGCTCAAGAAATGCATGGGCGTGCCATGTACTGAATATATCACATGGGATTGCGCTTTGACTTCTAGATTAAATGATTGTGGAAACTAACTATACTGAATACAGTTTCATCAATCTCACTCCAAAATTAAAAGGGCAAGTAAATTGAAAATTAAATGGACGTTTAAATTAATTGAAAAGAGAGTATAAGGCTTGAAATTAAATAGAAGAGTTTTGGAAAAATAAATGATGATAAAATAAAGATAAAAGACTTCTACAGTCATTGAGTTATTATTGTTTGATGTTGTTGGTTGTTCATCTGGCTTTTATAGCTCTGTTTGTAAGTACCTGGAAGACTCTGGGACATACTTTGTCATGTTCTATAGTTACTTAAAGTCACTTGCCCACTCTTTAGAACTGCTTGGAACTGCTGTCAACTCCCTTCTTTCAGATAACCACTCAATAACCACCATTAATTTAATAATTAATTATCTCAGGCCACAAATTAATTAAATTAATAAAATAAAATTAATTAAATTAATTTCATAAAAAAATAATTTAAATAATTTTTAGGCCAAAAAATAATTCATAAATAAAATGATTACTTTTAGTGTAAATAATTCCCCCGCACCTAGATTGGCTAACCACGCCATTTCAGGTGGATAATTAAAATATTGAATTTGGCTTATTTGCTGTTCAAAATTTGTAACAGATTTTACAGTATCACCTATTCTTTTCTAGGCATTTTAAATTTTAAATTAACTTTATCTCCGTGACTCTAACTTTCAATAAAATTCTAATCATTGCAAATCACTCTTTCCCTATCTCCATCACTCTAACTTTCAATAGAATTCTAATCATTGCAAATCACTCTTTCCCACAACAATAACAACTCTTAAATCCAATTTCACATTATCTTCTACTCTTTCTCTATTCTTCCATAACTCTCAAATTAAAATCCAATATCATCTCACTCTCATTTTTCCTCTCTCTTTCTTTCTCCATTTTTCTCTCCCATTCGGCGCACTTACCTATTCCTTGCCGTTCATCTCTCAGCTTCGGTCATCAGCCACAGTGTGATTCTCCTCCTGCCTCCATTCACAGTCATTGGTTTTCCTTTTTGCAATTTCTCCTTCAGTATGCTACCCTTCATCACACAATTCTATTATCTAGTCATTGACCGTACATCGCTGAGCTACTCCCTTAATCACAGTTCATTAGCTCTTTTTCATTCTCAAAGCCGATTTTGGGTAAGATCAATAACTTTCATAACACTTTTGATGCTAATTTTATCATGCAGTAGTTGAGAATTTGAATGGGTCATGTTAATTATTTCTAAAATTGGGAATTTTATAGGTACCTACAGTATGTCGATCGGTACCTGCATATTGTTTGCATCTGTTAAATATTGTATATTGAATTTGCATATTGATACCTGTGTTTCCTGCTTGACTGTTGTTAAGAATGCATATTTGACATGCCTTTGTTATTTGTATTAGTAGAGATGGCATCAGACTCCCCTTCGGATTCGCAGGTACCTGCTAGTACTCAAGTACTTGCCCAAGTGCTTGCCACCTTGCAGGTATCTATAACTCCATAGGTACTAGCTCCCCTGCTGTAGTTCCTCGAGATTTACATTTAAGTACTAATACCCAGTGCAAGTACTTCTATCACTTTTGTGCCTGCTGGATGAATCTTAGTATATTTTATATATATTATGTGCTTCCTCTGCAGGTTGTGTTAGAAATTGACTAAATATTGAAAAGTCAATTTTCTAAATGTTTGTATTGTAGAGGAGACTTGTCAAAATCTTTATTGGCTCGCAGGTGTCTTTACAAGTACCTGGAACCTGATACCTCTGCATGTACTTCTGCAGGTGCTTAGCCTTCATTCGCTCTTGTCAAGGTCCCTATAAGTACCTGTGATCTCCAAAGACCGTTATACTCTTGAAGAGCTAATTTCCTCAAGTACTTTTCACAGGTGCCTAACTTCATTTCTTTATTTTTATTTTTTGCAGAGAATGTAAATGTAGGTTTTTGGCGCTTCCTTATTAAGTGCTAGTATCAAATATTGAGGAGTTGTCTATCCAACCTTGTTCCAAAGCTACTTACTGACTCTAAGCTTCCTCCAAGAATTTTTCTGCATGTTGTAGTTGTTATATCTTGATGTAATAAATTTAGCATACATGTAAATACTTGGATATTTGTTGAACAATAAGCCATGTTTTGGATTTTTATTTATTAATGAAACTGGCCGTGAAGCCTGCTTATCACATTATTCCTCTATTTATTTTGCATAAATGGCAGCAATGGCTGCTCAATTACACTTTAGCCATTATGTCAGCTTTGTCTATTATTGGGTCCTTAGGAAAAGCCGTAAAGTTTGCTATTTGAGGCTGTGGGTCGGTCTTGGCTATTTTATGCTTAGTGTTATCCCATCAGTTTCCTACAAGGTGCGATGGCTTTGGACTTGCAGAATCGTGTCATTTAAATCACTACCTTAAAAGTCAGAGCAATTGTAGTCATC
The DNA here is from genome assembly GCF_030052815.1 of Hevea brasiliensis. Taxonomy (NCBI): domain Eukaryota; kingdom Viridiplantae; phylum Streptophyta; class Magnoliopsida; order Malpighiales; family Euphorbiaceae; genus Hevea; species Hevea brasiliensis. The sequence goes on from NC_079501.1 coordinate 71,231,283, forward strand.
ATAAAAGGAATCTGGATTATGGGAACATTGATTTCTCTTACACTGCCCCTTGGGTGAATTTTGAGCTGGTGCCCCCTGAGTTCTCTGATACTCTTAAAAGTCAAGTTTGGCTCCTCCAGCTTAAGGAATTGGTCATTAAAAGCTGCATGAATTGAAGATCAAATTTTTCCTCCATCACCTATAGGACTATTTGCTTATCCACAATCTTATCAATTAGAATTATGATATTAAAACCTAGACCACAGGTGCTGGTACCTGGGACATTGGTGTAATTGGTTTAGGTACCTGCACTGTAGATATGTTAGTTCCTTTGTGATTGTTGCTTCTCAAGCTATAGGTTACTTGGAGCGTCTACACTTGCTAAGGCACTAGTACAGCTTGAGAACCTGCAATTGTCTCTGCATCATAAATTATCGGGTGAGTCACAGTGTTATAATTGTTGATAATTTAGTAGGAGCATCAGTCCTACTGATAGGACGATTGATTTGCACTGATGTTTTGGAGTGGTTAGCCACTTATTCATCTCTCTCATGGGGCGGCTAGTACTTTATGTCGCTTTGAACTCATCCACTATCAAAACTACCCAGGGGTGTCTGTGGTAAAGCCTACCCCCTGAGTTCCCTAGTGCTCTTAAATGCCTAATCAAATTCCTCTAGCTTGGAAGTTTGGCTATCAGGAAGTATTAGAACTGTTAAATTGAGTTTCTCAAACAATGACTGTATAGAAGAAAATATTTTTTTCTATACTTACATCAATTCTGTCAAAGGCTATATCCATCAGCCTTCCTATGCCTTTCTCCAAGGCATTAGCAATGGTTAATGCAAGTTTTTTTTCATCATTATAAGGCATTAGTAACCCTCATCAAGAATGTGAATGATAGTGAAGCATGAGAATTGTCCCATTGGGCATGCCAAAAATTGTTCCCTTAAAAAACAATTTGCTTGGCTAATAGTTTAGGAAATGCATGGGTATGCCAGATACTTAGTATATCACATGGGATTATGCTCTGACTTTTTGATCAAATGACTATGGGAACTGACTATATTGAACCCAGTTTCGTCAATCTCACTCCAAAATTAAAAGGGTAAGTAAATTAAAATCGAAAGGACATTTAGATTAATTGAAAAGACAGTACAAGGCTTGAAATTAAATGCAAGAGCTTTTGAAAAATAAATGACTGATAAAATAAAGATAACAGACTGCTAGAGTGTAGTTGAGTTGTTGTTGTTTGATGTTATTGGTCATTGGGGGTTAGGGCTCATCTGGCTTTATAGCTCTGCTTGTAGGTACCTAAAAGACTCTTGGAAAACTCTGAAACACACTTTGTCATGTTCTGCATCTACTTGTAGTCACCTACCCACTCCTTAGAACTGTTTGAAACTGCTGTCAACTCCCTTATTTCAAATAACCACCCAATAATTTAATTATTAATTATCTTAGGCCACAGATTAATCAAATAATAAAATTAATTAATTAAATTAATTTCACAAAAATTTAATTTAATTAATTCTTAGTCCTAACAGTAATTAATAAATAAAATGATTATTTTTTATGTAAACAAATTGGTTTCATGTAAGAATCTCATGAGTTTAAAGTCATCACTCAAATAATTTTTGAAGTATTTGAAGTATAGGCATTAATTTCTATACTTCAAATAATTTTTTTTGTAACCTTATAAATATAACATTTATTCCATTTGGAACTTAATTTCTAAAAAGTGATAGAGAAATTGCCACACCCCCCCCCCCACCCTTTTTTGTTTCGGATCACTTTAGAGCATTTTTCTTATGATATACACTCTTCTTAAAATAAATAAAACTCATTTAATTAGAACTCATTCTTATGACATAAAATTTCCCATTGATAAGCACAAGGGAAAATGATGTCCATTATCATGGCAAGCAACTTTCCATTAACATATGGAAGGCGTATGTCTTTCATTCTCATGTAATTTAACAAATGTTCACAATCAACACATATAAATATAGGCATTTAGTTCAACCTTTACTTTCCTCAACATCACTTTCACAATTTAATACCCATTATATCACATTCATATTAAAGGGTAACTCACAATTTCTCACTTCAATCGCTATAAAGAGGTTTCTAATAACTCTGTTCTACCCATTATTCATTCCTGCATAATTATTAAAGGAGATATGCACACCCATTTCACAACACTATAGAAATCGCATATAATCACCATCTATACTACCGGTTAGTCTTAAGAACTAAACACAATCTCCTACTGTATCCCATTACCATTAACTTGCATAATTTACCAAACTTAATTTCTATAATTGTTTTAAAAGGTATCTATATACATATATGTTATACATGTTAACCTACATAACCTTAATAACTCTCTAGCCCAAAGCTAGATCATCAGGAAAATAATCCTATTCCTTAACTAGTATAATTTCATAATTACCACATTTATAAGGTTTAATATTCATACACTCAATTTACCAAACACTTCAATTTCTTATTTTATTAGGGTAAATAAGTTCATCCTATTGAGTCTCATTGGCAAGAAGTTCCTAAGTGGTCCATCCGTTTTAAACAAATTAAATTTCTAACTTAGACGTTATACAAATGAATAAACTTAGTTATTCTCGAAGGCTAATTCAATGGGGTACTCAAAGTCAAGAATACTCTAAAATTTCAAGTTTAAAAATTGGATAACACCTTTGTCTTGATTTGTTTCCCAATTTCGGCATGCCAAATGATTGAATTTGACTTTGTAGTCTCACGAAAGTTGCAATGGTCTTAGCCTTTTGTAGCTTTTTTAACTATCAAAATCGAATGTTTATAGAGAAAGTTATGGTCAATTTTACTAAGGAGTGTTCAACTAGAATTTCACTCCGAGGCCATGATTTTTATTGCTCATCACCAAATTTAGACTATTTTTTAGGGACTTTGATCCACCTTTGTCCTCTTATCCTTCTAGGTTCAAAAATGGTGTCTAATGTTAGGTTTCTAACTCCAAATTACCCTTTTTGTCCTACCATAACACCTTTTGTAACGATCGGGAACCAACCACTAGAGGAATTGTCCGCTTTGGCCATAAGCCTCACGGTTTTGTCCCATAGGTGGAATGGAGAACTTCCCAGGAGGTCACCCATCCTAGGATTTCTCTCAAGCGAGCACGTTTAACCCTGGAGTTCTTCCAACTCTCCAGGCCATTCCACCAAAAGGCGCCTCTAGTGATTAGTTCCCCCATTTTATATATCATTACTTTTTGAACCCAAGACCATCTCCGTGCTTTGCCGATGTGGGATTTGCCTAAGGGACCTTCTCCCCCCCTTTCGGGACTCAGCGTCCTCGCTGAGGTTTGCCCCACCATCGCTCAAGAGGACACGCGAGCGGCTCTGATACCAATTATAACGATCGGGCTCCAATCACTAGAGGAATTGTCCGCTTTGGCCATAAGCCTCACGGTTTTGTCCCATAGGTGGAATGGAGAACTTCCCAGGAGGTCACCCATCCTAGGATTTCTCTCAATCGAGCACGTTTAACCCTGGAGTTCTTCCAACTCTCCAGGCCATTCCACCAAAAGGCGCCTCTAGTGATTAGTTTCCCATTTTATATATCATTACTTTTTGAACCCAAGACCATCTCCGTGCTTTGCCGATGTGGGATTTGCCTAAGGGACCTTTAAAAATTTGGACCATTTCTCGATTTGTGCGTGTCATCCTTGCGCAGGGGCCATGCTAATCTTCTCGACCTCCTGGGAAGTTCTCCATTCCACCTATGGGACAAAACCGTGAGGCTTATGGCCAAAGCGGACAATTCCTCTAGTGGTTGGTTCCCGATCGTTACACCTTTCAACCTAAATGCACCTCAATCATTCCATATCACATTTCAAATTTAAACTTCTAATATATAACAACCTAACATTCTATAATTACACAACCTTCCCATACATCCATACCTAACAACATTTTCATAATATAATTGAAGAATGACAAGAGTTTTAATAAATATTAACTTAACAAAATTAAGCTCAATTACTTACCTCCATTTTATAAAGTCAAAACCCTAAGTCTATCTCCCAATGTTATTTTAGCTTGATTTCTCCTTAGATATGAATTCTTTTCTTAGGTAGGTATGGGAAAGCTTTTAAGATTGGTAAATTGGAAAGGAGGGAGAAATTTGGAGGTAAGGATTAAATTTGAAATGGTAAAGTAATGGAAAAATTAAGAGAGAAAGTGGAGAGGATGAAGAAAGAAAATAAAAGAATGAAGAAGAGTGGAGGATGGGAGGAAAATGTCCTCCCTCTCTTCTTTATATATATATATATATATATATATATATATATATATATATATAATTTGTTTCTTAAAACTTCACCTTAAGAGTGCTATGTGTCAAATATCTATGGTGTAGGAAAAATTTCCTTCTTACTCCCTCTTATTTGCCATCTTGCACTATAAATCCTTAGTCAAACATCTCATTACCTACAACATCACATTTTTTTTAATTTTAGTCCCCATTAAATATTTATTTTGATTATTATCAGAGTCTAAGGTTTAATAATAAAACTCAATAATGTAGACTTTTAATTTCATAAACTTTATTAACTAACCCAAATTTCCTCTAGCACTAGGGTAACTCAACCAACTATAATTCTACCAATTTACTAAATCTAATTTAATTAACAGAAATAAAAGTACAACAATTTCATAAATTATACATATACAAGACATTTAAATTTTTGGGGTGTTACAAAGACATTGGTCGACATAAGATCCCTTAAGTCCATAGCTAGCATTTCATGTTATAAAGACCAAAATAAAGCCCGCTATCCAATATGTCATACTCTGGTGGTTTTCTATTTTTGGTTTTTCAAAAAACAAAAGCTATTTTTTGATTTTTCATTGTGTTTTCTAAAAACTGTTTACAATATCATTATTTTTACAAAAACTTTTATAGGAAAAAAATAATAAAAATTATTTAAAAAATGTATGACAATAATAAAATAAATAAGTATATTTTAAAAAAAATAATTGAATAAATATATATTTAAAGAAAGTTTTGTGATATTTAACAGTAAAAAAATTTATGATAATAATCACTACAAAAGTTCAAAACATGTAATAATAAAAAAAAAAAGTAGTAACTAATGCATAAGTTAAGTTTATCATAGAAGTGTAAAATAAAATTACTGAGTATTATAATTTTGCCATAAAATTTATGCTATTCGATTTTGAACATTGCTCATTTGATGAAGTTGACTTGGATTAATTGTCACGACTCAAAATTCTGAACCGTGACGGCGCATAATTTAAATATTCTTAAATTATGCATGCCTTATCAGAGTATCTTGAATGAATATATTGTCACTTACTAATCCCAAAAATAGACAAAATCCAAATAGACAAAATGCTGAATAAACATCATAAATATCCCATAAGTAAACTGCGGAGTCTCTACAGATTTCAATAAAAACTTAAACTGTTCAATAAACTAAACTAATTATTAGCCCGAGAAAACATGAATTCGGGCATACCATGAGAACAAATCAAAGTTGTCCCTCTCCAGAAAATGGACTGAATATTTGGATCAGCTGCAGAATTCTACTGATCTGAAACAGATAACAGACAGAGAAAACATGGTTTGAGCTAGATGCTCAGTGAATGATAATTATAGCACACAACGGAATAGGAACAGGCAGACGCTTGATTAATTTCACAATAAATTTTCTATTCAATAAAATCATGCTCATGCTGTCAAAATCATTAATAAAATAACTTCATAAAATATATATATATATAAAAGAAATTCATTCAATAAAAATTTTATGGTACAGTGCACCAGGGTGATGATACCCCACATCACCAAAGGCCAGATGGTAAGCGCGCTACCAGATATCAGATACCTTCCTCCTCCTTCACAGATATCAATGCATTTGATACTAATGCAAACCATAAACTGCAATGATGTATGACTCGACAATGCAACCTAATACCATGATAGTCCACACGGCGAGGCTAGATAACAGAAACAGATACTGGGCACAGGTACCAATTCAAAATAGAAAATCAATTTGTACAAATCAATCAAAATCAATAAAAAATTTCAGATAGCAAATAATAACTGATAGTGCAATTCCAATAATGTATTTCAATAGTTTCAGAGAGTCGATAAAATCAAATCAATCTCAAATCAATTTAGTAACACATCGATAAATTTTATAGTCAAATATCAATCAATATAAACACATTAAAGGCCTGTTCCCGGAATCCTAATGGGTCTAATGTAGAGATAGTTGACAAAATCAATTATTTAATCAAAATCGAAATAAAATTCAATAATAAAATAAAACTCTAGAAAATCACATATAAAATAATTGTTAAAATATTAATTTAAAATTTCATTTAATAACAAACTTAATGCTAAGAAATTTTAAAATGGATTAAAACGGTGCCATGTACTATGATTACCGCTCACCTGGAGCCTCCAAGACAATAGTTATTTTCAATGAAAGAGAGACAATTTCAATTGACTGATTGAATATTCGAATCTCCTACACATCCAAAGTATTAAAAAAAAAATCAAATAATATTAAAATAAAATAACTTATATATACATACACACGTGCAGGGACGTGGACGAACAGGGACGCTTCCAATTGGAGACGTGGACGAGGATGCTTCCAGTTGCTTCCAACATATATGTATAATGAACAGGACGCTTACAATTGTTTCCGATATATATATATATATATATATATATATATATATATATATATATATATATATATATATATATATATTCAAAGTTATCGTTTCACAGTAATTATGATCAACTCAATTCAATGTTAATAATAAAAAAAAAAATAAATTTCTAGAGTAATTGTAACAAATCAATGAAAGAAAATAAAATCAAATTCACCCATTATTGAATAAAGAATGAGAATTTTTACCTTGAAAACAAAATCGAATGTGATGAATAGAGAAGTAAAAATTTAGGAATTCTCTGTTGAGAGTATTTGATAGAAAAAGGAGGTGACAAACAGGTTTTGAAAGCAAAGTTTTGCAGAAGAGATGATTATGGTATATATATATTTCAAGAGTTCTATTAGGTGTAGAATGGGATAAGAGTTATTATTGAACTGGGTTGTTCAGATTATAGATATATATTTAATTTCAAAAATAATATATATATATAAATAAGCAGACCATCCAATGAAATATATATATATTTTTATAAATATATTAAATTATTGTTAGCTAATTAAAATAAAATAATAATAAATAATAAATGTATATAGGTTTCCACATACTTTCCCCCTTAAAAAAATTCGGTCCCCGAATTTGAATAGACAAAATTCTAACCTGAAGAATCAAATAAGTGAGGATATTTGGCTCGCATTTTAGATTCTGCCTCCCATGTGGCCTCACTACTTGAGTGATTATGCCACAAGACTTTGATCAAAGCCACTTCCTTAGACCGGAGTTTCCTAATTTGTCGATCTAAAATCTTTACTGGTTGTTCCTCATATGACATATCATCCCTAAATTGCATGGTTTGAGGTTGTAAAATATGAGATGGATCTGGTACATACTTCCTAAGCATAGAAATATGGAAAACTGGATGTACATGTGCAAAACCAGGTGGAAGGGCTAAACGGTAAGCAACTGCTCCAATTCTCTCCAAAATTTCAAATGGACCAACAAAACGAGGGCTAAGCTTCCCTTTCTTCCCAAACCTCATGATTCCTTTCATAGGAGAAACTCTCAGAAATACATGATCACCAATCATAAATTCTACATCTTTACGCTTAGGGTCAGCATAACTTCTCTGTCGACTTTGAGCAGTCAAAAGTCGATCACGAATTAGTTGAACCTTCCCTGAAGTTAATTGTATCAACTCTAGTCTAGTAAGCCTTCTTTCTCCAACTTCATCCCAACAAACAGGTGACCTACACTTTCGACCATATAATGCCTCAAATGGAGCCATCTCTATACTTGCCTGATAACTATTATTATAAGCAAACTCCACTAAAGGCAAATGATGATCCCAATAGCCACCAAAATCCATAACGCATGCACGAAGCATGTCCTAATGTCTGTATGGTCCTTTCTGACTGTCCATCCGTCTGAGAGTGAAAAGCAGTACTAAAGTCTACTTGTGTTCCTAAAGCTTCTTGGAATTACTTCCAAAATCGAGAAGTAAACTGAGTACCACTATCAGAGACAATGGAAATTGGAACTCCATGAAGACTAACAATCTTGTTTATATACAACTGTGCAAGTTTAACAAAGTCATATGTAGTCTTCATAGGAAGGAAATGAGCAGATTTTGTCAATCTGTCCACTATCACCCAGATTGCATTGTAACCACCTCGTGTACTAGGTAAACCCACAACAAAGTCCATAGCAATATGCTCCCACTTCCACTCAGGAATAGGCAATTGCTGAAGTAACCCAGATGGTCTCTGATATTCTGCCTTAACCTGCTGACAAGTCAAACATTTAGCAACAAAGTCTGCAACATCCCTCTTCATGCCACCCCACCAATAATGCTCCCTTAAATCACCGCACATCTTAGTTGAACCTGGGTGTACTGTGTAAGCAGAATGGTGTGTCTCCTCCATGATTTCTCTTCTCAACTCATCAATATTGGGGACACAAAGTCTAGTGCCATAACGAAAAACTCCATCATCATTCAACATGAATCCTTGAGCTTGGTTTTGATGAATATTATCTATAATCTCACACAGTTGAGAATCCCTCTTTTGAGCAGCCTTAATTTGATCAATCAAGATAGGCCTAATTCGAAAATGTGCTAAGAGTGATCCAGCTATGATTTCAAACTCTACTCCTTGATCTAGCAACTCATGTAATTCACCAATCAAAGGCCTCATCTTGGTAGATATATGGGCTAAACTACCAGAAGACTTCCTGCTTAGAGCATCAGCCACCACATTAGCCTTTCCAGGGTGATACTGTATGGTGCAATCATAATCCTTCAGCAATTCTACCCATCTTCTTTGCCTAAGATTAAGATCACGTTGGTCAAAGATGTATTTAAGACTTTTATGGTTAGTGAAGATTTCACAGGCTCACCATACAGATAGTGTCTCCGGATTTTCAAAGCAAAAATTACTGCAGCTATTTCCAAATCATGAGTTGGATAATTCTGCTCATATCTTTTCAACTGACGAGAAGCATATGCAATAACCCGTCCATGCTGCATCAAAACACATCCTAAACCAATCCTAGAAGCATCACAATATACTACATAACCCCCTGATCCAGATGGAAGGGCTAACACTGGTGCTGTAGTTAAATGAGTCTTAAGCTCCTGAAAACTTTTTTCACAAGCCTCAGACCACTGAAATTTCACATTCTTCTGTGTTAACTTAGTTAAAGGTGCTGCAATACGAGAGAAGTCTTGAACAAGCCGTCTATAATATCCTGCTAAACCCAAGAAACTACGAATCTCTGACACTGTTGTGGGTCTAGGCCAATGAAGCACTGCCTCAACTTTCTTCTTATTAACGCATACCCCATCCTTAGATACTGTATGGCCTAGGAAAGCCACACTATCTAACCAAAACTCACATTTTGAGAACTTGGCATATAGCTTGTGTTTTTGTAAGGTCTGAAAGACAATTCTCAAATGCTGCTCATGCTCCTCCTTACTCTTTGAGTACACTAGAATGTCATCGATGAACACTATAACAAATTGATCTAAGAAAGGCTTGAAAACTCTATTCATGAGATCCATAAAAGTGGCCGGGGCATTGGTAAGACCAAAAGACATTACAAGAAATTCATAGTGTCCATACCTAGTCCTAAAGGCCGTCTTGAGTATGTCTTCTTTCTTGACCCTCAATTGATGATACCCAGATCGAAGATCAATCTTGGAAAAATATTTTGCACCTTGAAGTTGGTCAAACAGGTCAGCTATGCGTGGATGAGGATACTTATTACGCACAGTTACCTTATTCAATTGCCTATAATCAATGCACATTCTCAAAGACCCATCCTTCTTCCATACAAATAACACAGGAGCACCCTATGGAGAAACACTAGGGCGAATAAACCCCTTATCTAGTAGGTCCTGTAGTTGCTCCTTCAACTCCTTAAGTTCTGCGAGTGCCATACGATAAGGTGGCATAGATATGGGCTCAATTCTAGGAACTAAGTCTATACCAAACTCTACCTCTCGCTCCAGGGTAAACCTGATAAATCTTCTGGAAACACATCAGGAAATTCCTTAACCACTACAACATTCTCCAAACCTGCACCTTCTACCTGAACATCTCTAACATAAGCTAGATACCCTTTACCCCTCTTTCGTAATAATCGTCTGGCACTCACTACGGAGATAAGATTACTAGAGGCTATACTGTGATCTCCCTGAAATTGAAATTCTGCCTCCCCAGGAATTTTAAAGAGTACAACTTTACTATGACAATCCAATGAAATGTGATAAGTGGCTAACCAATCCATGCCTAAAATCACATCAAACTCAAATATATCTAAAGAAACAAGATTTGTAGCTAATTCCCTATCTCCAATGTGAACTATACATCCCCTATACACCATATTAGTGTCTATTGTGTTCCTCATAGGTGTTGATACAGATAAAGGATACTCTAACAAATTAGGTGGTGTACTAAATATCATGGAAAAGTATGGGGAAACAAAGGAATGGTTGTGCCCCAGTCTTAGCCATAAGCGTCTGTTCAGATGTCTGATTAATAGTTTGAAGTGGTACCTCCCTTGTTGGATCAAGGTTTGCACCATTAAGACCCTTGGCCCTAGCTCTCCTCTTACATTTAACAGACTCAGGCACCTATTCATTTTAATAAACAAGTATTAAATATGAAAATGTGAGCCAAATTAAGACAGGTGAAAAAGTACGAAGGAAGCAGATATCTGTAGCAATGATAAACTGAAAAGACGTTAAGGATCCAATGCTCCGCAAGTTTACTAGACCTTAACCGAGCGGCTCTGATACCAACTTTGTCACGACCCAAAATTCTGAACCGTGACCGGTGCATAATTTAAATATTCTTAAATCATGCAAGCCTTATCAGAGTATCTTGAATGAATATATTGTCACTTACTAATCCCAAAAATAAACAAAATCCAAATAGACAAAATGCTGAATAAACATCATAAATATCCCATAAGTAAACTGCGGAGTCTCTACAGATTTCAATAAAAATTTAAACTGTTCAATAAACTAAACTAATTATTAGCCCGAGAAAACATGAATTCAGGCATACCTGTCGACACCATATTTTGGCCGATCCCCAGAATTAATAAACTTTGAAACCGATCCCCAGTACTAAGTCTCCCTTTGACAGCTAACCACATTTCCGATCTCTCCTCACAAGGAATTGAATCAATACTAAGTCCTCACATCAGTCAAAGCCTTACCGGTCTATTAAATCACTCACCGATCTCTCAAACCCTTTGTCAAACCTCCTGACCAGTCAAGTATATTCCTGATCTCTGTTGACAAACGAAATTGAACTGACACTAGATCTTTGTTACCATTTTTGTTGCCGATCTCTCTTTCAAAAGTTTAAGAATAATCAAAGGTTCCGTTCCGGTTTAATGATGATCCCGATCTTAAATGTTCAAGCCAAATTTCTAATTTTAATCAAGTCCTGTTTAGCGTTGGTTCCCTACCGATCTCATGCTCATTGTGTTTTCCGATCTCTCACACTTAGGTTAATAATCACTTTCAGTTATTTCAACATACTCAGACAATCAAGTGTTTAAATAATTTAGAAATTTTCCGATCACAACCATTCATCGAATAAAAGAGGTATTCCATTTCATTTCATTTCAAAAATTTGTACAAGTTATTCAGCTGGAGGATCACCCCCAGCCTGATCTACATTTTGTCCGTCTCCCCCCTCACCCTCAGCCTCCTCACTCTCCTCACCTTCATCCTTAGGAGCCAGGTTGGCCATCCAAGAGAAGTCCTCCTCAGGGTAACGCTTCTTGAGCTCAGCCAGGAGATCTCTATGGGCATTTACATAAGCGCCAGCCACTCCAGTCACCATCTCTTCCTCTTTCACCTTGAGCTCCTCAGTAAGGTGAGCAAGTTGAGCAGCTTCATCGGCCCGGAGCGCTTGCACTTCCTCAAGAGCATGATCCCGCTCAGCTAGAACATGAGCTTGCTCGGCCAGCTTGTCCTCGTAATACTTCGATCGCCCCTCAAGTTGAGATATGTAGTCCCGAGCGGATGATAGTTGGGATTGGAGGGAAGCTGCTTCATGACCTATCCTCTCGACCTCTTTACCCAGCTGATGCACCTTCTCCCGGATCATGTGTTGATTCACCAAACACTCAACGTTCAAGTTCATAGATCTGGTCAAGATATCATCAAGGCTATCCGGAGACAGCCTATCCCGATCTTCTCGAAGGCAGATAGAGGACGCCAGCACCTTGGCGAAACCAGGATTCTCCCGAACCGTGCAATTTTTCTCCAGTGAATGGACCAAGACCTGGGCACCGCGAGAAAGGGGCCTCATCTGTTGTTGGGAAGGACCCCCTTCCGCGCCCGGAACAACTGGAGGAGGCGGAGGCGGCTCTTCCCTCCGAGGAGGAGATTGGATCACTTCCACCTCGGAGATCGGCGGTCCCGAAGGTTGAGACGAGCCTTCTCATATTTCCCTGGGCTCGTGATGAGGTGTCTGCATCTCCTCGGCCCGCTTCATCTCCCGTACCTTCCGGGAGATCTCCCTCTTTCGCTTCCGGCTCTCCTTGGAGGCTTCGCCGCTTGCCATACCTGCACAAAGAAGAGGTCAGTGAGATCGCTAAGGTCCTGAGATATGAGATGTAGAAAATACCGATGCCGAGGTCAGAGAGCTGAAGCCCGCGATCTTTGCCGGTGATCAATTCCATAGTCCAATGGTGCAGCTCGGCAGTCGCCGCATCCAGGCAAGAAAACTTCTTTCTGCTCGCCTGCTCTTTCAAATCCATCACCATTGCGCCCTCTTCCCTATTCAGGGCAAGGTGCCTCGGAATTAATGGACCCTGGTGCAGCCAACTGCGTGGGAAACCCTCAAAACTGTTTGGGATTTTGCTTCTCAGGATAAAAAAGCGGTTCTTCCAATTCTTAAGGGAGGACGGCAGATCGGTAAAAAGCCCGCAGTGGGGTTTCGCCTGGAAAAACCAATACTCGTCGTCCTTTTGATGAGTTAACATATGAAGGTCGGCGAACACCTTGGTAGTAGGACTAATTCCCTTAGCTCGGCACAGGCCATGGAAGGCCACAAGGATCCGCCACGAGTTCGGGTGAACTTAGGCGATGCATACTTGGTGAAATTTCAGAACTTCTTTGAAGAAGTCGTCTAAAGGGAACCGCAGCCCGGCTTTTAACTGCTCTTCGTACACCATGATCATGTCATTCCCCTCAAAGAAGTGATCGACTCGAAGATCGCCATGACACTTAATGAGTTCAAATAAGTCAGGGTGAATGTTGTATTCTTGGCTGAACGACTGTAGGTCGGTTTCTTTAAGAATAGACGGTAGCTCGTCCATGGGGAGGTTTTCTCTCCTTGAAGAATGTGTTCATTTCGAAGATGTCGCCTGCCTCTGAAGTGGGCGGAGGCCCTAACAGGTTCAGTCCGAATGCTCGGTCCGACCACCTCTACCTCATCGGATGACAACGAGACCTGAACGGAAGGGGGGCTTGCCGCTCTCTGACCCTCGGCACTGCTCATTTTCAAAGGAAATAAAGAATTTAAACTAAAAGAAAGATCAAAGCCCTTAGGAGTCCGATGCGTCGGAAGAACTTGAGAAAACGAGAGAATTTTGAAGTTGTGAGCGAGAGACTGAAAATGACATACGGGAGCAATTGGCTAACCCCACCCCTATTTATACTCGTCCTAGCATTTAATGCTCACGATGTTCCAGGCACTGCATCGGTTAGTGGGACTCGCCAGCTGTTCTGACACATCTCACGAATATTCCAAAATTCCATAAGGAGGGACCGGATAGTTAGGGATCAGCTAATTAAAAACGATGTTTGGAAGTATGGATCGGATAAAAGCATTCGATTGGGAACCAGATCGGACAAACACTTCAGAGATCGGAAGCAACAATAATAAAATGATAACTGTCAAAATAAAATTTTATTTCCAAAAGCCAGATTACATCATTTAGGCGATCCCAAGAGATCGGATTACATTTCCAAAAGTCAGATTACATCATTTGAGCGATTTCAAGAGATCGGATTACATTTAAGGACCTGACTACATCAAAAGTCGATCTCTAGCGATCAGCGGAACATCCCATCTAAAGGGCCTATGTCAAAGCCCAGGCTGTGACTGATCCAAAGAATGTGTTTGACCAGAAGACCGGCCGACGACATCGGATAGATGTACAGCTTAGATGGCGGTGACAACGACTCTTATGAGAATGAGAGAGATCGTCACCGGTATTACCGCTTGGAACCGAGCCACTGTCGGAACACCCAGTGTGGAGGAAAGTCGTTGTCAGAACACCCAATGCGGTGAGAAGCCGAATAAACTTGGAAGGGCAACCGCCAAGGGTCGGCGGAACATTAGCAGTTTTCTCGGCCGAAATCGGTTCACCGGTTATACCGATCGAACAGCTCTAGATCGGCACGATCAAGGTCCTCGACCCGGATCGGTTAGTTAGTCCAGTTCTCTCACCATCATCAGATAAGGTCATCATAATTCCTCGATCACCGGGATCGTAAATTTTCAGTCGGGGAATAAAGAGGTCCATCGGAAAAGGATCAAAAGCCACAATCGTGGCCGGAACTTCTGCCGGAGCAGCTAGAACTGGAAAGTAAGAAGGAAGAGAGGAAAATCGAATGAGGAAAGTCTCTTCCGTCAGGGGTATATATAGGGGAAAATCGGGCATTTATTGCTAAGCAGAAAATGAAGCGGACGCTTCGGGAATCGAGGGGAATTAATGCTTTGACCGGACCGGGCTTGATTAAGGGAAATATTGGAATAATTGAGATCGAAAGATGGGAGACCGGTATGAAAGATCGGAGAAGGATCATGTTAAGAAGATCGGAAAGGAAGAGAGAGCAGAAAACAAAAAGAATAAGGCGCCTACCGCCGTCGCCATGATCAGAGCCGAGGTAGTTAAAGCGTTGCAGGTAAAATCTCAACCGCACGCCCCAGAATCGCCCGCATTACTGACAGGTGCCAGAATATGTCATGACAGCACTGTACCTCCCAATCTTCACCATTGATCCAACTTTGAAGGACGAGCCCAAGGCCCTTGGATCAAAGAAGAAGACGACAAAACCAACGCCTTTCACTCCTAGCCCTTGGATCGCCCCGGACAAGAGAATTTGGGACCGTCAGATTAGAGGAGGAAAAAGACAAATATTCTGAAGTGGATCTCGGCCATCTATTCTGATTCTCTTTAATTCTTGAGCTTAGGATTATGTCCTTTGAAATCTTTACCCTCCATCTCCCTCAAGATAGATCCTGACCCTTCAAGGGGAACACTCGGTCTCTATAAATACCTGCATGAAAAACTGTTTAAAGGACGGACAAAAAAGGAGGAAGTTACTATAGCGGAATAACTCTGAAATTTAATTCAGATCGTTACTCTACTTTCATAAAAAGAACTTTTGGAACCAGTTTTCTGAAGTTTTTCCTTAAAAGATTTTGAACACTGAAACTCTCCATTTTCAGCTCGTTCATTATCCCGTAGCATTCACATTTTTCAGTTCCTTGTTATCTTTATTTTCACTTCCATCGCCCATGCTCAATCTCATTTAAACTCGGGTATAATTCTGACTCGATTGCATTTAGTGAAGCACTCTTTGTTCCAAGGCGAACCTTAGTCTCCCGGCTATCAACTTGCAATCTTATTGCGTTTTGTGATTCTCGGTTAGTTCACTAGAATCGACTCCTTACAGGTCAGTATTCATGTTGCCATTTTATTAAGTTTAGTTATTGTTTTACGCATTTCCATTCTTCTTTCTTTACGTATGTTATTTTCTTTAAGTTCATATCACGCTAGAAAGATACAGAGAAAGGTTGTGCTCTAGTTTATTTCCGTGTCGATACCTTTGTTAATCTTTAATATTTCTGAGTGTAAGTCATCTAGTTCCAAGCAATACATAAGTGGTTGGATGAGATGTGGGTAACGGCAACTTAAGAGTCCTTTTGAAATAATGAAAGGTCTGAATAATAAGCCTGGAAAATGGTAAAGCTGAGTCACTAGAATGACTCAGTAGGTCATAGGGCAAGACGTAATAAGACAGATTAAAACCAAACCCTGGATAACTAAATGGAATAGATCGGCTACCAAAAAATGCTGGTGAGGCGACCATACAGGAAGGTCTGAGGATTCAGTTTGGCATCCCCTGCCCAGTCCTAAGGTACCAATAAGTTAAAGAAGTCTTGCACAGACCCCCTGACACCTTTGAACGTCAGAACCCTTAGCCTTAGGCCCTCTCGATAGGTAAAATTTAGAGAGATCGAAAAAATCCTTATCCGACTACCATTTAATTAAAAGACGTTGGAGGAGGGTTCTTATCTGATTCTCAATCTAAAATTTTAACAAATATTTAAAAGAGATCAGAGGAGGGTTCTTATCCGATTCTCAATCTAAAATTTTAACAAATATTTTAAAGGAGATCGGAGGAGAGTTCTTATCCGATTCTCAATCTAAAATTTTAAAAAATATTTTAAAGGAGATCGGAGGAGAGTTCTTATCTGGTTCTCAAGCTTAAAAATTTTAATAAATATTAAAAGAGATCGGAGGAGGGTTCTTATCCGATTCTCAAGCTTAAAAATTTTAATAAATATTAAAAGAGATCGGAGGAGAGTTCTTATCCGGTTCTCAAGCTTAAAAATTTTAATAAATATTAAAAGAGATCGGAGGAGAGTTCTTATCCGGTTCTCAAGCTTAAAAAATTTTAATAAATATTAAAAGAGATTGGAGAAGAGTTCTCATCCGATTCTCAATCCAAAAATTTTAATAAATATTAAAAGAGATCGGAGGAGAGTTCTTATCCGGTTCTCAACCTAAAATTTAAATGAATATTAAAAGAGATCGGAGGAGAGTTCTTATCCGGTTCTCAATCTAAAATTTAAATAAATATTTAAAAGAGATCGGAGGAGAGTTCTCATCCAATTTCAAAAATTGGATTCTAATAAAATAGCCCTTCAAACAAAACTAACATACAACAGTAACTCACTAAGGTTGTCTCATTTACTTATGTATCTGGGTAATCCGATTTAGTGAAAAATCAAATATTCCTTTTGTCAAAAGGATTAATATTTCCATTCAAATCCTCCTAACTAATTTATAAATAGTGCGAAGTTAAATCTACTTACCCTAATTAAGGGACGAGGTGGGGTGCCTAACACCTTCCCCACCCGTTTACGGACCCCGAACTTAGAATCTCTGTTTTGAAGTGGTTTTATTTCAATTTATCTTCACAAATGGTTTTCTTTAGTTTCCCTCAAAACTAAAGTGGCGACTCCTCATTCTTTTCCACTTCGGTGAGGGTTCGTTCAGGCGACCGCAAAAACACCTTGCGACAGCTTGGTGACTCCGCTGGGGAAGTGTTTCAACTCAACCCCGGTCTAGAGGTCCAAAAGTAGATTTAATTTTTCAATCAAATTATAGTTAGGTGGGCTCACCCAGTAATATTTTATGTGTTAATTTTTGTTTATTCCTACTAACTGTTCCACTTGTTTTGCTTGTTTTACTCCTTACAGTGCTCTTCGTTTGAAAAGAAAAAAAAAGAAAAAAAAAGAAAAATGGGAAAAATAAAATCCCCCTGAATTGGGAAGAGCTAAAGATGTCCCTTCACACACTGAACACTCACACGATGTCCTCACACACTTCAGCCCTATACCCGGGCTTTCTTACCCTTTTAGGAAAGTAGGAGGGGGTTATGTAGCGGTACCCATGGGTTCTACTCCGTTAGTATCCGTGAAGGCTTTTGCTCAAATTGAAACTCGTTCTATTCACTATGATATCCGTGGAATTTTCCCGACAATATCATGGGGATAGAATGAGGCTCTACTGTTTACAGTAGGGGCAATTTGGGAACCTGTGGCTCTTAGAAAACTAGATCCTGAGCTAAACTATCATGATAGCTGGAAGCCGTAGTAAGCTACCTTATAAGATAGAACTATCCAATTAGGTAGCACTCATCCGGTATCAGGAGTCTCCCTATCCTAGGACAAAAGGGGCATACTTACTCTTACCCTATTCTGTTTATTCTATTTTGTTCTTATTTTTAAGGGTAATCTTGAATCATATTGTTAAGCAAACCCACACATTTTCCTACTTTGATAAATGTGTAGGTACCACTCTGCCAACAATATAATATAAGATTACCTGAATTTATCCTGCTAACGAGTTTTTCCGCAGGCATCACCAAACCAAAAGTCTGTAAAAAGGATAGGCATCATTTTTATCATGGCATCCTCGAGTCAGTCGGCAGAAGAAGTTCAGAATGCTAAACTTTGGTCCAAATCAGCTCATAGTCCAGTACCCCCGCAAAATGATGTTTCCAAGGCACATGCTAGCTTACTACCTTCATTGGATCTGAATAAAATTGAGGTCAGAATGAACAGCCTTGAGGGTCTGTCTAATGGTTGGAGGTCGCTTCCCGATCAGGTCAAGGCACGATTTGAGAAGAAATGCGGAGGATTGCAACCTAATGCGAGTCAAGGACCAAATCCGGCATTAAAGGCCATCTTTGTCGATGCGAGTCCTAAGTACGGAGTATTCTCTTTCAATGATATTGATCTGTTCCTACTATGGAATAATATCAGACATTACTAGAGATTCCTTACCTGACGCAAAATCGGATCTACCTTCATCTCGAGCATAGGCAGGCTTGGAAACGATTGGCACATATGATGGGTACTTCCCCAGAAGAAGTAAAGTCAAAAGAAACTGTCAAAGGAAACACGCATGGTTGGTATTGGACACATCTCAAGAAGTGGTTAGATCAATACATCCAAGAGAAACAGTGGGATCGAGCTTCAGTGACACTCGCCTTGGGAATCTATGGCCTGATTTTGTTCCCGGGACCATCGGAATCATAACTGCAGACGGTGGAAGTATTGCAGGCGAGAAAAGCGGGAGGTCAATCCGATACGGCAATTCTTGCGAGACCTTATTAACCCTTACCTCAGACAACAGGCAAAGGGTCCATTAAGTGTTGTTCTCAATTGTTGTACCTCTGGATTATCGGTCACATGTGTCTGTGGAGACAAAAGGATTGACTTGGTACCTTGACCACCTCCCATCGAGAAGATGACCGGTTGGTAATCGGTCAGAAGAATGAGCAGATGGCGGGAGCGGATTTGAGTTTCAATAGCCATGATTCTTGTTGGAGAAGCGTAGGCGTCAGGCCAAACCGTTTTGATCAGCACGGGAGGTAATCAGTCGGTATCCCTAATCGGAGTGACCGGATACACAAGTTACACTCCGGCATTGGTAATGAGGCAGTTTGGCTCAACACAGTCCAGAATTAACATTGGAAAATACCACCAATGTCATTTCTACCATGAGCTCAAAGATGAGGAAGGGTTGAAAATGGCTCTCAGATCTTGGGGAAACATCTCTCTGATGGAAAGGTCGCCTAAAGGTCCAAGTGCCACACGGGATTATCTTGAATGGAGGGCTGATAGGGACCGAGAACACTCAACTGCAGAATTCGAAGACAGCAACCCTCGCCGAAACATCCTATTAGAAGAAGCTGATAATCGTCTGGCTGACTCACTACAAAAGGCAAATACCGAGAACTCACAATTGCAAGAACAAATAAAACACTTGGAGGACCAACAGCAGAACCTTAAAAGAAAGGTGAGAAGACTCAGGGAAGAGGCAAGGGCCGAAAAGATAGGGTTCGAAGAGCAAGAGGAATGATGGGAAAAGGAAAAAGACTCTCTCCAAGCTGTGGTAAAAGAAGTAGAAATACAAAATAGTAAGCTTCAGGAAAAAATGAAATACCAAGAAATACTCGTTGAAGAGTATGAACAAGAAAACAAAAAGAAGAAGCTCGAATTGAAAGAACAGGCACTACTCATCAACGATATCTTGAAAGAATGTGCTAAGGAAAGGAAGGAGAAAGAAAGACAAGTTGCTCTTTATCAAGAGCTGAAAAAGAATGTTGACCAGCTGGAGAGAACGATAGCACAGGGAAAACAAGAACTATTACCTGAATCCGAGTATGCTCTGAAATCATTCGACCCCGCCAAACAAGAAGAAAGGTTATATGAGTATCTCAGAAAATGTCATCTCATTATAAAGAACTTCCCAGAACCTAGGCCGATGTAAAGAATCTGGTGTACAAATTATTCAGTTAATAAAATGATTTTTGGACCATTGTTTAGCAAAATTATGAATGAATAGTATGACTCCCGTAGGAACTCCCTCGCTAGGGTTATGTGAAAAAATTGAATGCGCTATATGGACAGGTATCATAAATGCGCATTCAATCCAGTCATTCACAGTCAGACTATCGAACGATGCCATGATAAAGTTGATGCAATCATCCTTTCGCAGATTTCATTCTGGCTCACAAATGCCACTGTATCCTTCGTCCGGACCAGGACTTTTAGTTTTTTTTACAAAATTCAAAATTTGTTAAAAACCTTTTTTTTGACTCCTTACAGAAAATCAACATTGCTTCAAACAAGGCAAGTCTGACCAAGCACACGGTTCAACCCAAGCGAGTGTACTTAACAAGATCTCGAACAAAGAAGATAATGGAAGATCAGGAATAAGTACAGAACCTACAAGGGCAGGTTTCCGAATTGAAGGATCAGGTCTCAGAACTTATGAGACTAATGAGGGAAATGTCCCAGAATAAACCTACTTCAGAACCTAACTTACCACTACCTCCTCCACCTCCTACAATAATGGATCCTCACCAAGCTTCAACTTCTTTTACCTTTGATCGCCTATTAGGACCGACAATCACTTTGTCAATCCGGCTACCATGAATAATGACCTACCTTACTCTCATTACCCAACCGTTTCAAACAACGACCCATACCCTTCAATTCTAATCCCTCGATTCCTCCACCCCTCATCTCCCAAGCTGGGAGCATTTCATGCGATGGGAAGAGAAAATAAGGCGAGAAAAGCGAGAAACTATTTGCTCTAGAAGAGAGATTGAGAGCGATCGAAGGGTGAATATGTATGGTTCGATCGATGTGGCATCGCTTAGATTGGTTCTGATGTGGTGGTGCCGCCCAAGTTCAAAGTCACGATTTGACAAGTACACTGGGAATTCAGACCCTTGCATTCACTTTGCCACCTATATCTCCAATATGTCCGCTCTGACAGATGATGACAGACTTCTAGTCCACTTCTTTCATGAGAGCCTCTCCGGGGCAGCCATGAGGTGTTGCATTGATTGGGCGAGAGCAAGCTGCGCTCTGGAAGGATTTAGTGATGCCTTCTTAAGGCAGTACAAATTTAATTGCGATGTGGCCCCTACAAGGAGGGACCTCCAGAACACAGTGCGAAAAGGCGAAAGCTTCAAGGAGTATGCCCAGAGATGGAGAGAAAAGGCGGCAGAATTACACCCCCCAGTGACCGATAATGAGCTATGCTTTCTGTTCATCGAGACTTTGAAAGCTCCTTACTTCAACTTGATGATTGGAAACACTTCTAATAGCTTCTCCGACATCATCCAGGCCGGTGAAAGAATAGAGGCCAACTTAAGAATGGGGCATTGCAGGAGTTGGTGAGAACCCTGCAAAGAAGACTGCCAATTTTGGCAAGAAAAAAGAGGGTGATGTGCATTCCATCACCCGGCAGAATAATTACTCCCCACTTCTCCAAAATAACTACCGGCCATATCCTTCCCCTCATGGCCAAACCATCGCAAACATTCCGCCTCCTTTCCCGAATTATCCACACCCGCGCCCACAGTATCCCCCACCTACAAATTACCAACCTAGACCACCTCCTCCTCCTGCTCAACCGAGACCACCACAAAACAACCCAAGACCCCCAAGAAACCCTGATCCACCTCTTCCCCTCCCGCTCAGTGAAATATACCGATACCTTGTCGGTATAAACCAGATTGTACCAGTTCCCCTAGACCCAATTCAGCCTCCATATCCCAGGTGGTATGATGCCACTGCCCGTTGTGAGTATCATGGAGGGGCACAAGGGCATTCAACTGACAACTGCGGAGCACTCAGGGGGAGAGTACACGCTCTAATCCGGAATGGGTGGCTGAAAATTGAGGGAAATGGTTCCCTCCCCAATGTTACATCAAACCCATTGCCCAACCATAATGCGGGCAATGGTGTAAATATGATAGAGCCTTACGGAGAAAGGTCGACACCGGAGGTAGACGAGCTGATTCCTCACTTTGAGGAAATTTTTGCCGTAGCAATGAAGGAAGGCTACCTTTGCCCTCAGGTATCGAGTCGATAAAGGATACGGGATGTCCTTACCATGGAGGGGCAGCTGATCATGAGCTGCGGGGCTGTGAGGGATTCAAGCAAGAGATTTAGAACTTGCTATCCCTCAAAGTTCTGAGATGCTAGACAAGGTCGAAGACGGAAGGGGGAGTAAACACAACTAGATACAGCCGGAATGCTTCTACCCTTAAACCCAGAATCACCTTCTCACCCCCAGTAGCCTCACCGCCAGTAACCGTTATCCGAACTCCGCCTCAGCTCCCTGTCACCAATACTCACGCTGTGCCTTGGAACTATAATTTCCAAGTTTTCACTCAAGGAGCGTCAAGCAATACATCAGCTCCTAATCTTGCCTTGCCTCCGGCACCACCAAAACCATGTTTTACTCCTCATGAGCATTTTAAAATGACTAATGCTGGACCTACCACCAGTACTACTCCCCAGGTTAATCTTCAGCCCGTCGCTGCCACAAATCCTCCTCGCTTGAGAAAGAGGTCGAGTTCATAACTCGAAGTGGGAGGTGTTACGGGAACGAAGAGAAAGAAAAGAGAAAAGGGAAAGTAAAAATGGGAGAGTCACTGAAGAATACAAAAGAGGAGGTTGAGAAAACGGAGGAAGTAGAACCTGCCGGACATAAAGAAGAGGAAGAACTGCTGCTCCAAATAATGAAACAGAATGAATACGATGTGGTGGAGCAGTTGAGAAAGACACCTGCCCGAATTTCACTGTTATCGCTAATCCTGAGCTCAGAAGTGCACCGACAAGCCTTGCAGAGAATCCTGGATCAGGCCTTTGTAAACCCCGATATCACTCCGGGGCAGTTTGAGAAGATAGTGGGACAAATCCAGGCATCCAGTTTTGTTACTTTCTTAGAAGATGAGATAGACCCAGCGGGTTTAAGGCACACTAAAGCTCTGCATGTAACAGTGAAATGTAAGGGTTGTATAGTAGCCAAGGTACTTATTGATAACGGATCAGCTCTCAATGTGCCGCCTGCTACCTTGGCTAGATTGCCAGTTGACCAATCAGATATACGTCAAAGTGCTATGGTGGTAAGAGCCTTTGACGGTACCAGAAGAGAAGTGTTGGGAGATATTGATTTACCACTCCAAATTGGCGCTTGTACCTTCAACGTCACATTCCAGGTATGTTGCTGGGGAGGCCGTGGATCCATTCTGCGAATGTCGTTCCCTCAACTCTGCACCAGAAGATAAAATACATTATGGACGGCAAAATCATCACTGTAAGAGGAGAAGAAGCCATTTTGGTCACCAAGCCACAATCACTCCCTTATGTGGAAGCGGCTGAGGAGTCGTTGGAAAGCTCCTTCCAGGCCCTTGAGTTACAAGAAACCAGAAATGAAGGGGCTATGGCTATGGTAGCCAAGATAATGTCGAGGAGTGGGTACGAAGAAGGCAAAGGCCTAGGCGCCACATTACAGGGAATCGTGGAACCCATACCAGCTATCCAGAAGGCAGGCCGTTGTGGTTTGGGACATGAGGAAGATGCCCTTATGGATGGGCAATTCTGGATGAGGAAAATACTTCGGGATCAAAGATTTAACCAGAAAATGGGAAAAAGGAAGGTAGTCCCAAGAATCGCAGAGATCTTCACTAAACCGGTCATTGAAAATCCGGCAGATGTGGAAGAATCACCTGATGAACCATCCATTGATGTCGTCCACCTGGATTCCTTGTATGAGGCTCTGGTCTCGCCAATAGCTGAGGGGCAAGAGCTAGACAACTGGACAGCAGAGGACATCCCTGTACTCAATCTCGAGTAAAGTACCTTTGGTTATCTACACTTGATCATTTTGTCCATGGTGGCAAGTGTAACTCTGTAAATGGACCTTTTTCTTATGGCATAAATATTAATGAATTAATAGCGCATTTTAAATCCAATTCTCTCTTTCTTTCCTTTTGAATTCCATCCTTATAATATGTTCTATTTTCATTCATTCAGGACCATTCATCAATTAACACCTAATAATTCAATAGACTCAGAAATTCCTCTAGTTAATTTTGAAATCCCCATGACTGCCATTACTTCAAGTGAATCTGAGGAAGATCTTATAGAAGAAAGAGGTGAAAAGGATGAACCTTCCCTAGTGCCTTGTGGAGACAAAACACGCACCATAAACTTAGGCACTGAAGAAGTAAAAAGGGAGCTCAAGATAGTGGAGAGTGAAGAATCGGGAGACATGATCAGTTTGCTTAGAGAATTCCTGGACGTATTTTCCTGGAGCTATGATGATATGGTTGGTTTAGACCCCCAGATAGTGACGCACAAAATTCCCCTTATTCCGGGGATAATCCCTGTGAAGCAGAAACTAAGAAGAATGAATCCTGACACACTGCTCAAAGTTCGGGATGAAGTCAAGAAACGATATGATCTTTGGGTTCTGAAGTAGTCAAATATCCCCAATGGATAGCTAACGTTGTCCCGGTAATGAAGAAGGACGGGAGAGTTAGGGTGTGCATTGATTACAGGGATCTTAATAGAGCAAGCTTGAAGGATGATTTCCCTCTCCCCCACATTGATGTGTTAGTAGACAATGCTGCGGGATTGGGCAGGTGTTCATGCATTGATGGGGCATCTGGGTACAATCAAATCCCAATGGATGAGGAAGACAAAGAGAAAACCGCTTTTATCACTCAATGGGGAGTATTTTGCTATCGGGTCATGCCTTTCGGGTTGAAGAATGCCGGTGCTACCTATCAACGCGCTATGGTCACATTATTCCACGATATGATGCATAAAGAAGTAGAGGTGTACGTGGATGATATGATCATCAAATCTAGGGGAGAAGAGAGCCACGTGCAGGTGATGAGGAAAGTATTTGAGAGACTCAGGAAATATCAGTTGAAACTGAACCCTGCCAAATGCATATTCGGAGCTAGGTCAGGGAAATTGTTGGGATTCATAGTGAGCGAGAAGGGAATAGAGGTAGATCCAGACAAGGTTCGAGCTATTCAAGAAATGCCATCCCCGAAACGAGAAAGGGAGGTGCGCAGTTTCTTGGGAAAATTGAACTACATATCAAGGTTTATTTCCAATCTCACTGCTAAGGCCGAGCCTATTTTTAGACTGCTCCGAAAGAACAACACCACTCAATGGGATTCAGTTTGTCAAGAGGCTTTTGAGACAATCAAGCAGTATCTGTCAAGCCCACCTGTATTGGTTCCACCCGTGGCGGGGAGGCCTCTGATCCTGTATATGGTAGTCCAACAGAACTCGATGGGATGTGTTTTGGGACAGCATGATGATACTGGCCGAAAAGAGAGGGCTATTTATTATCTGAGCAAAAAGTTCAATGATTGCGAATCAAGGTACTCTTTCTTAGAGAAAACTTGCTGCGCATTAGCCTGGACGGCAAATCGCCTCAAACACTACATGTTGAATCACAAGACATGGCTCATCTCCAGGATGGATCCTATCAAATATGTATTCGAAAGCTCATTCGTGACAGGCAGGATAGCCAAGTGGCAGGTCATACTCTCCCAATATGACATAGTTTATATGACCCGAAAGGCGGTGAAAGGTAGTGTGATCGCTGACCTCCTAGCAGAAAATCCTATCCAGGATTATGAAGCTCTGGATTTTGAGTTCCCTGATGAGCATATTAATGAAGTAGACTGCGAAGAAGAGGGGCGAGCCGATGTATGGGAAATGTATTTCGACGGAGCTGTCAATTTGTCCGGCAATGGAGTTGGAGCCGTATTGATATCCCCGGATGGAAAACACTTTCCGATAGCTGTCAAGTTGAGATTTGACTGCACCAACAACGTCGCGGAATACGAAGCTTGTGTGATGGGTATACAGGCTGCCATCGAAATGAAAATCAGGAAGTTGGAAGTATACGGAGACTCAGCCCTGATTATTTATCAGGTCAAGGGAGAATGGCAAACTAAGGATCCGAAGCTGATCCCTTATCAGAAATACTTACTGGAGCTGATTAAGAAATTCGAAGAAATCTCTTTCACTCATCTCAGCAGAGACAAGAATCAATTTGCTGATGCCTTAGCTACTCTAGCTGTTATGGCTCAAATCGAAGAAGGGCAGATGACTCAGATATTAAAGATTAAGACAAGGAATGAGCCAGCTTATTGCTTCATGATTGAAGAAGAACCTGATGGTAAACCTTGGTATCATGACATCCTGTTTTACTGCAAAACCAGAGGATTCCCTTCGGGGGCGAGCAAAAATGAAAGGAGGATGATTCGGAGATTAGCATTGGAATACTTCCCCAGTGGAGAAACCCTATACAAGAGGAGCCCCAACGGCGAATTGTTGAGATGTGTGGATGTAAAAGAGGCGAAGAAGATCCTTTTTGAGACTCATGAGGGAAATTGTGCAACCCATGCCAATGGGCACATGATGGCTAAGCAAATCATGCGACGTGGGTATTTTTGGACTACAATGGAAAAGGATTGCATCGAGTATTTCCGAAAGTGCCATAAGTGTCAGATTTATGCAGATCCGATAAATGTGCCACCTCACAAGTTGTTCAACCTTGTCTCACCATGGCCCTTCCCAATGTGGGGCATCGATGTGATTGGTCCCATCAACCCTAAGGCATCCAATGGGCATAGGTTTATCCTGGTAGCAATCGACTATTTTTCTAAATGGGTCGAAGCCACGTCATACGCCCATATTACACAGAACACGTTTCGCAAATTCCTCAGAAACAATATCATCTGCCGGCATGGTCTCCCCAATGAAATCGTCACTGACAACGCCAAGAATCTCAATGGTCCAAAGATTCAGAGATTGTGTGATCAATACAAAATCCGACATCTCAATTCCTCCCCATACCGTCCCCAGATGAATGGAGCGGTGGAAGCCGCAAACAAAAATCTCAAGAGGATAATCCGAAAAATGACGGTCACATATAGGGATTGGCATGATATGCTTCCCTACGCTCTTCACGCATACCGGACTTGTGACACCCCTTACCCGTGTACAGTATACCCGAGTAAGTAATGCCACACGGTGTACCGGCACATTCTAATATACCTTAAATAATTTATACCATGCTTGTGAATATAATTTATGAAATATAATTTATTTTAGCCATTTATCAAAAGTATTATTTATTTGAGGTTCCGAAAATTTTAAAGAAAATCCGGTGAAATCTGGCTAAAAATGGAGAAAAGCAGTTCTTGAACACGAAAAAACACTTCCAATATTCACATTCAATCATTCCCAAACTCCAATATCCAAAATCTCAACAATTTTTCAATTTCAGATCTCAACAACCTTTTCATTTCTCAAACATCCATTTCTCAGAATACTCATATACAAACAACAAATAAATGCTCAAATTTTGCATTCATGACCATAACTTTCATTATTTACATGAACATCAAAATGCATTACATAGATCCAAATACATATGAGAAAATAAAAATTTAGTTACAAAATGACAAAATGACACCTAGTGCCCTACTAATGCACTGCAGGTAGTGAGGTGACACGGACCGTGCAGAGTGCGGGATGAACTCACCATCTGCGGTCTACTGGGCTCACGATCTGTATCTCCAGTACCTACGCGTGGCAAAAGCAACGCGCTAAGCAATAATGCTTAGTGGTGCAATAATATAATAAAAGAAAATAGCTGAAAGTAAGTATGTATAGAATGTGTATGATTTCTTTATTTGGTATTGGTATATCTATTATTTCATTAACTTTGCCCACTTTTATTCATTTGCTTGCCCAAGTAACCTACACTAGACGATTGGACTGGATAAACGGGTAAGCGGCTTTGGTATCGAGTACCTCGGGCCGTCACACCATCGGTCACATATGCATCTCCCGGTGTGCAACAGAACAGCTAACAAGCTGTAAATAATATCAGGCACAAGGCCAAGTCTCAATGCAAGGTCAGAATGGCTAAAAGCCATAAAATCACAGAATGGCATATTGCCATGTGCGATCTTGCTAATCTGAACCTATTGGCATGCCAAACTATCCAAACCAATCTTGTTAGGTATACTAGGGCATTTGAAACTTTTAAATTCTTCAATTTGTGAATTTCATGTTTTGGTGTTACTATTCACCTCATTGGTCAACAAAAATGTTGACTTTTGGATAGAAAATATGTACATTGACTTTGGCACTCCCAACATACCACATTTTGTATTTAAAACTTGTTGGCATTAAGCGTTAATACCATTTCTAAGCATTAAACCAAAGGAGCAGATTTTTCAGATTTTGTACCATAACTTTACTGTTCCATTAGGAACTGTTACAGTGGAAATTTGAGGAATTGGTAAACATAAAAGTTGTTCCTTATTTTGTCTAGTTGAATTTCCTTTTCTGAATCACTTCATTTGGAGTTTTGTAGCTCCAGATATGGTCCAAAAACCACAGCTGGCCGGATTTCTATTCTGCAGAAATTACCATATCTACAGTAACATGAACAGTGACTGTGACTGCATATTTGAATAGGTTCTAGCCATAATTTGGGGTAGGTTTCTTCATAAAAGTTTTTTTTCTATGTCTTAACTTGTTGCTGTAAAAATTTCAGGTCAATTGACCAAATCTACAGTGAGTTATGGCCAAATGAACAGTTACTGTTCATTTGGTCATTTCTGCAGTCTTTGCTGCGGGGATCCGGATTGGGGCCAACTTTTGGTCCTCTTGCTTTGGTCTTTTGGGCATGGTTTCTTCAGCAAAAATGTGTCATTGTAAGCCTAGTTTCATTTCCAATTGGCCAAACACCAATTAGACCAACACAGCCAAAGATATGGCTGTGCAAGTGGACTGAAATTTCAGTCACCTTGCTGCTGTCTTTAGGCAGCCTACACACTCACTTTGCCATGCATTATTTCAGTCCAAATTGTAGTCAACTTACCTAAAATGGTCACTAATTGACCATTAAAAAGTTCTCTAACAATTTCCTAAGCCAAGTCAAATTTTCACTTCTCAAAACCCTAATTTCCATATGAGTTTTCACAACATGCTTGAATTAACTATCTCATTCACTATCCACATGCATATATGGTTTAAACATAATCTCTAATCCACTTTAAGTCCATCAAAACACTCCATTATTGTTCCTTCAATAGGGCAGCCGAAATTTATGGTATGTATACACATAATTATTGTTCATTTTAGTTACAAATTCTTACTCAATTCAAGTTACTAATCATGAAAATAAAGAGTTTTAGGTATCTAATGCACTAACCTTTAAGTGGCACTTTTTTCCCAAGTTTAATCTTCACTTTTCTTGTACTCTCTTGGCTGCCAAACACTTCGTCTAGGTCCAAGGATTCATTTTAGTGTTGGGGTCTTGAGAAAATATGGTGAGGAAGCATAAGAATGAAAGCTTGCAAAGAATGGCTATGGTGGAAACCCTATCTTCTCTCTCTCTACGTTTTGGCTAGTTTGAAGGAGGTGGCTGCTGTATTTTTGGTTAATTTGGTCTTCATTTTGTCTCTTTTATTAGTTAATAATATGGTTGTTTAATTATAATTGGTGGAGACTTTCAAATGACATCATAATGATGCCATATTTGGCATTTTTATGGATTTTTCTTTTCTTTTCATCACTACTCAATTTCAATTTAACTTTTAGTAATGTTTCTTCATATTTTATGTCATATTAATTATTTACTTAACTGGACAAGTCGGCCAAAAATCACCTTTGAAGGCGAAATGACCAAAATGCCCTCCGTTTGGCTTAACGGGTCAAAATTAGCTGTACCGATTGAAAATTTTTCCTAAATATTTTCTTGGCATTCTAATGCCATAGGAACCTCAATGACCCTTCTCTGGAGTCTCAAAAATTGTTTTATAATTTTTTCCCTGGGTCTAGGGCTCCTCGTTGCGAGAACCGCAACTTCCCTCTGAGTTACCCCTCGCTAGGGCACCGTCTCGTTTAACTTGGTTGTATTTTATTTCTAAAATTTTTACTAAATTTTTCTTATTAATATTTGAGTTAATTATGGTTCCTGACTTTAGTTTAAATATTTTTCCGGATGTTCTAGCTGTCCGGACCGACACCGGTCACCGGAACAGTAGAATGTATGGAGTTGCTACCGGGAGGGTGTTACAACTCTTCCCCTCTAATTTAAATTTCGTCATCGATATTTACCTGATGCAAATAGTTGAGGGAACTGTTGCCTCATCGTTTCTTCACTTTCCCAAGTTGCCTCCTCGGTGTTGTGGTGCCTCCAAAGCACTTTCACCAGTGGAATCTGCTTGTTCCTCAACTCTTTCACTTCCCGAGCTAGGATCCGTAGAGGTTCTTCTTCATATGTCAAATCCGGTTGTATTTCAATTTCTTCCCTGGAGATGACATGTGAAGGATCTGAGCGGTATCTTCTGAGCATGGACATGTGGAACACATTGTGGATCTTGTCCACTACGGTGGTAAAGCTAGCCTATAGGCTCTTTGGACCCACACGTTCAATGACTTCATATGGGCCAATGAACCTAGGGCTTAACTTACCTTTTTTTCCAAACCTCAATACCTTCTTCCACGGTGACACCTTGAGGAACACTTTGTCGCCAACCACATATTCTATTTCTTTTCTCTTCAGGTCGGCATAAGATTTACATGCATCGAGGCAACCTTCAAGTTGGCTTTGATTAGTTTCACTTTCTCCTCAATCTGTTTCACCAGGTCTGGCCCTACCAATTTGTCTTCACCCAATTCAGTCCAGCACACTGGAGTTCTACATTTTCTCCCATACAGTGCTTCATACGGGGCCATTTGGATACTAGCTTGGTAGCTATTGTTGTATGCAAATTCTGCCAGTGGGAGGTATCTGTCCCAACTTCCCTCAAACTCAATGACACAACTCCTCAGCATATCCTCAAGGACCTGATATATATTTCACGTTATTGTTATCATTTTAATTCAATATTTGTATCAATTTCATTGGTTTCAATTGTTTACCTGGATTACTCTTTCTGATTGCCCATCCGTCTGATGATGGAAAGGCATCTTTGAAATAGAGTTGTGTACCCAAGGACTCATGCAACTTCTTCCGAATCTCGATGTAAACCTTGGGTCTCGATCGGATATGATGGAAAGTGGAATTCCATGCGATCTAACTATCTCAGCGATATACAATTACGCTAACCTCTCTAGTGAGTAGTCGGTCCTAATCGGCGAGAAAGTGTCTTGACTTTGTCAATCTATCAACTATCACCCATCTTGCATCATGTTTCTTACGGGTGAGAGGTAGACCACTTACAAAATCCATGGTGACTGATCCCATTTCCATTCGGTATGCGTATAGGTGTAGCAAACTGATGGAACTTGATGTTCTGCCTTGACTTGCGACATGTCAAGCATTTAGTCACATAGTCGCTATGTCCTTCTTCATTCCAGCCACCAATACGAAGCTTGGATCATGATACATCTTTGTACTTCACAGGTGCATAGCATATACAACTCTGTGTGCCTCTTTTAGAATCTTGGCCTTCAATTCCCCATCATCCGTACACAGTCTTCCTTTATAAATCTGAGACACCCATCTGCTTTCACCCCATAGTCAGTTGCTTTTCCCTCTGAGATCTTGCTCATAATAGTCATTAACTTTTCATCTGCCTTTTGCCCATCTAAAATCTGCTGTAGCAGGTTTGGCCTCACATACAACTCAGCTAAAATAGCTCCATCTCGAACCAAAGATAGACGGGCATTCAATGATCTCAAAGCTGTCATGGATTTTCTGCTCAAAGCATCAGCAACTACATTTGCCTTCCCAGGATGGTAGTCAATTACACAATCTTAGTCTTTCAGGAACTCAATCCATCACCTCTGTCTAAGGTTGAGCTCCTTCTGGGTTGGCAAGTATTTTAGGCTCTTGTGGTCTGTGTAAATGTAGCACTTTTCACCATACAAGTAGTGCCTCCATATCTTGATCACGAAGATAATTGCCGAGCTCTAGATCATGGGTAGGGTAGTTACTGTTCATGTGGCCTTAGTGCACTGAAAGCATAGGCGATCACTTTCCCCTCTTGCATCAATACACACCTAACCCATTATGAGAGGCATCACTTTGTAGACCACAAAGTCCTTTCTGGCGTGTGTTAACTGCTGGTGCCTCTGTCAACATAGCCTTCAACTTCTCAAAGCTGATGCGACACTTGTCATTCGGTCAAATCGACATTCTTGTGTAACAACTTGGTCATTGGAGCGGCTATTAAAGAAAATCCCTTCACAAATCTTACGTAATACCAGCTAGCCCCAAGAAGCTTGACCTCGGTTGTATTCTGGGAGGCTTCCATTCCATCATCGCTTCTATTTTATTGGGATCCACCCTAATCCCATCAGCTGACACGATGTGTCCAAGGAATGCAATTTCATTCAGCCAAAAGTCACACTTGGACAACTTAGCATATAGCTTCTTTTCTCTCAGGGTTTGTAGAACAATCCTCAAATGCTCATTATGTTCTTCCTTGGTCTTGGAATACACCAAAATATCATCAATAAAGACCACTACGAACCGATCTAGGTATGGATGAAAGATACGGTTCATAAGGTCCATAAATGCCGCTGGTGCATTTGTTACGCCAAAGGGCATCACTAGAAACTCATAATGCCCATATCGGGTCCTGAATGCAGTCTTTGGCACATCTGCATCCTTCACCCTCAGCGATGATACCACGATGCGAGATCAATCTTAGAAAATACTCCTGCTCCCTTGGTGATCAAGCGGATCATCAATTCTAGGCAACGGATATTTATTCTTCACTTTGTCACTTTATTCAAGCTGCAGGTAATCAATGCATAGCCTCAAAGTCCCATCCTTCTTTTTCACAAACAGCACTGGAGCTCCCCATGGTGACACACTGGGGCGTATGAACCCCTTATCAAGCAACTCTTGCAACTGAGTTTTCAACTCCCTCAATTCAGTGGGTGCCATCCTATAAGGAGCAATGGAAATAGGTGCTGTACCCGGCAGTGTCTCAATAGGAAATTCAACTTCCCTTTCTGGTGGCAAACCAGGCAATTCTTCAGGAAATACCTCTGGGAAGTCTCTCACTGTGGGTATATTACTCAGGTTTGGCTTAGCCTGCCTAGTATCCACCACATGTGCTAGGTAGGCTTCATGACCTTTTCTCATCATTCTTCTTGCAGCGTGGTGAGATGACATTGGACAAGAAATCTGTCCTTTCACCCACAGCGTAATCTCATTACCCTCGGGAGTTTTGGAGAAATTCTCTTCAATTTGCAATCAACTATTGCACGATGACGTGACAACGGTCCATTCCCAAAATCACGTCAAACTCGTGGAAGGGCAACTCAATCAGTGCGCCAGAATTCATACCCTGAATCCTTAACGGGCAACCCTTGTATACCTTGTTCACCACTGCTGTGACCCAATGGATTAGTGACCGAGAATGTCTTGGTCACTCTCCCTATTAGTATCCCCCTTTCTACGGGTAAGTTGATGCAAATGTAGGAATGAGTGGATCTGGATCCACCAATGCATGCAGGAGTATTGTAGAGGGAGAACGCACTCGATGACGTCAGGGGCATCTTGCTCCTCTGAGCTCTCGGGACATAATTTACGGCGGGTGGTCTATTATCGGCTTCTCTGCTGGCTCGAGATCTGAGCCTCTGTGATGGTCCCACTGCGTCGGACTTGCAGTTTTCTACCTCTACGTGGTGCGGGAGCAGTGCATGCGCTTGTGTTGGAGTAGGCTGTAGTAGTTCTACGTGGGCGGTTCCTCGGTGATGCTCTGTCGACCCACATCTTAAGCAGGCACGATTACTCTCAACACTCTCCCTTGTGCCATTTGAGACGGTGTGGACATGCGAGAAGATGTTGGGCTGGTCCCTGAACCCCATCCTCGGAGAGGCGCCCACGGATGGTGTGGGTGACCTCCTAGGGGTGAGCGTGGCTGGGCCCCGAGGTGACCACGACCATGTGGCTGACTGAACTGCGTGCGGTGGACCTTTGAACCTCTTCCCAGATGCAGGAGCTGAACTAGACTGACCTGGGCCCCTCTTCTGCTGTCTATCCCTTCTGATCTGCTCACTGATTCTCACTTTTTCAACCCTTATTGCAGCTTCCACTAACTTGCTAAATTCTATGATTCCCAAGGCAGTGAGCTGGATCTTGAGGTTGTCATTTAGTCCCTCTTCAAATCTCTTACATCTTTCAGCTTCATTAGGGACTATCTCCCTTCCACAGCGGCTTAATCGAACAAATTCTTTCTCATATTCGGCCACTGACAGCTGTCTCTGCCTCAGGTTAATAAATTCTCTTCTCCTCTCTTCCAGGTATACAGTACCCACATATTTCTTCTTGAATTCGGAGAGAAAGAAGTCCCAAGTTACAGCTTCTGGCTGCACTTCACTGGATACCGTGTCCCACCACTCATATGCATCATCTTGCAACAAGGATACTGCAGCTTCTAGATTTTGCTTTGAGGTGTAGTGGAGTTGTTTTAAGACTCTGCCCGTTCTGTTCAACCAATTCTCGGCTGCAACAGAGTCATCTTCTCTCTTATCGAAAAAGTCCACTGCTCCAAACTTTCTTAGCCTTTCCAGGTGTGATTTCTGCTGTGGAGCTGGTGGTGGTGGTGGTGCTAGCATTACTCCCGCCATTTGTCTAAAGAAGTCGGCCATTTGTTGGAACATGGCCTGTGGAGGCTGAGCAGGCTCGGCTTGAGCTGGCGGAGCAGGTTCTCCCATGTCCCCAGTCTCTGCTGCTGCAAGTGGAGCATGACTCTCCACTTCCTCCTCGACTGCTCTTTGAGATGAAGGGTCCATATCCTATTCAAAATAAGAAAGACAAACAGATCTGCATTAGTGTCACCTCGACTCTTACAAATGCAATGCATGGTATGGACTCAATCTAGGCCCAGAAACGCCTAAACCGTGCTCTAATACCACTAAATGTGACACCCCTTACCCATGTACAGTATACCCGAGTAAGTAATTCCACACGATGTACTGGCACATTCTAATATACCTTAAATAATTTATACCATGCTTGTGAATATAATTTATGAAATATAATTTATTTTAGCCATTTATCAAAAGTATTATTTATTTGAGGTTCCGAAAATTTTAAAGAAAATCGTGATCTGGCTAAAAATGGAGAAAACAGTTCTTTGGAACCTGAAAAAAAACACTTCCAATATTCACATTCAATCATTCCCAAACTCCAATATCCAAAATCTCAATAATTTTTCAATTTCAGGTCTCAACAACCTTTTCATTTCTCAAACATCCATTTCTCAGAATACTCATATACAAACAACAAATAAATGCTCAAATTTTGCATTCATGACCATAACTTTCATTATTTACATGAACATCAAAATGCATTACATAGATCCAAATACATATGAGAAAATAAAAATTTAGTTACAAAATGACAAAATGACACCTAGTGCCCTACCAATGCACTGCAGGTAGTGAGGTGACACGGACCTTTGTGCAGCTGCGGGATGAACTCACCCGGTCTGCGGTCTCTGGGCTCACGATCTGTATCTCCGATTACCTACGCGTGGCAAAAGCAACGCGCTAAGCAATAATGCTTAGTGGTGCAATAATATAATAAAAGAAAATAGCTGAAAGTAAGTATGTATAGAATGTGTATGATTTCTTTATTTGGTATTGGTATATCCATTATTTCATTAACTTTGCCCACTTTTATTCATTTGGTTGCCCAAGTAACCTACACTAGACGATTGGACTGGATAAACGGGTAAACTGGCACTGGGTATCGAGTACCTCGGGCTGTCACACCATCGGTCACATATGCATCTCCCAGTGTGCAACAGAACAGCTAACAAGCTGTAAATAATATCAGGCACAAGGCCAAGTCTCAATGCAAGGTCAAAATGGCTAAAAGCCATAAAATCACAGAATGGCATATTGCCATGTGCAGTACTGCTAACTGAACCCTATTGGCATGCCAAACTATGCCAAATCCGGATTGGGGCCAACTTTTGGTCCTCTTGCTTTGGTCTTTTGGGCATGGTTTTTTCAGCAAAAATGTGCCATTGTAAGCCTAGTTTCATTTCCAATTGGCCAAACACCAATTGGACCAACACAGCCAAAGATATGGCTATGCAAGTGGACTGAAATTTCAGTCACCTTGCTGCTTTCTTTAGGCAGCCTACACACTCACTTTGCCATACATTATTTCAGTCCAAATTGTGGTCAACTTACCTAAAATGGTCACTAATTGACCATTAAAAGGTTCTCTAACAATTTCCTAAGCCAAGTCAAATTTTCACTTCTCAAAACCCTAATTTCCATATGAGTTTTCACGACATGCTTGAATTAACTATCTCATTCACTATCCACATGCATATATGGTTTAAACATAATCTCTAATCCACTTTAAGTCCATCAAAACACTCCATTATTGTTTCTTCAATAGGGCAGCCGAAATTTATGGTATGTATACACATAATTATTGTTCATTTTAGTTACAAATTCTTACTCAATTCAAGTTACTAATCATGAAAATAAAGAGTTTTAGGTATCTAATGCACTAACCTTTAAGTGGCACTTTTTTCCCAAGTTTAATCTTCACTTTTCTTGTACTCTCTTGGCTGCCAAACACTTCCTCTAGGTCCAAGGATTCATTTTAGTGTTGGGGTCTTGAGGAAATATGGTGAGGAAGCATGAGAATGAAAGCTTGCAAAGAATGGCTATGGTGGAAACCCTATCTTCTCTCTCTCTACGTTTTGGCTGGTTTGAAGGAGGTGGTTGCTGTATTTTTGGTTAATTTGGTCTTCATTTTGTCTCTTTTATTAGTTAATAATATGGTTGTTTAATTATAATTGGTGGAGACTTTCAAATGACATCATAATGATGTCATATTTGGCATTTTTATGGATTTTTCTTTTCTTTTCATCACTACTCAATTTCAATTTAATTTTTAGTAATGTTTCTTCATATTTTATGTTATATTAATTATTTACTTAACTAGACAAGTAGGCCAAAAATCACCTCTGAAGGCGAAATGACCAAAATGCCCTCCGTTTGGCTTAACGGGTCAAAATTGACTGTACCGATTGAAAAATTTTCCTAAAAATTTTCTTGGCATTCTAATGCCATAGGAACCTCAATGACCCTTCTCTGGAGTCTCAAAAATTATTTTATAATTTTTCCCCCGAGTCTAGGGCTCCTCGTTGCGAGAACCGCAACTTCCCTCTGAGTTACCCCTCGCTAGAACATACTCGTTTAACTTGGTTGTATTTTATTTCTAAAATTTTTACTAAATTTTTCTTATTAATATTTGAGTTAATTATGGTTCCTGACTTTAGTTTAAATATTTTTCCGGACGTTCTAGCTGTCCGGACCGACACCGGTCACCGAAACAGTAGAATGTACAGAGTTGCTACCGGGAGGGTGTTACAGGACTTCTATAAGAACCTCAACCGGGGCAACTCCATACTCACTGGTTTACGGGATGGAATCAGTATTACCTATTGAAGTTGAAATTCCTTCCCTAAGGATTCTGAAGGAATCAGGGATTGATGAGTCAGAATGGATCCAGTCAAGGTTGGATCAGTTAAACTTCTTTGGATGAGAAAAGGTTAACATGACATGTCATGGGCAATTATACCAGAGGAGAATGGCTAGGGCATTTGACAAAAGCGTTCGCCACGCGAATTCCAACCCGGGACACGATTACGAAGAAAGTCTTTGTCGAATCAAAACGATCCCCGGGGCAAATGGTCACCAACCTACGAGGGACCCTATGTGGTTAAAGAGGCATTTTCTGGAGGAGCCTTGATCTTGACCCACATGGATGGTGAAGAATTGCCAAGACCTGTGAATGCTGACACCGT
Organism: Hevea brasiliensis; assembly: GCF_030052815.1. Classification (NCBI taxonomy): domain Eukaryota; kingdom Viridiplantae; phylum Streptophyta; class Magnoliopsida; order Malpighiales; family Euphorbiaceae; genus Hevea; species Hevea brasiliensis. The sequence continues at coordinate 71,269,449 of NC_079501.1, forward strand.
CAAGAGATACTATGCCTAAAAAAAAAAAAAAAAAAAAAGGGGGTAGGAGTGAAAACCCGAAAGGGCGCTCCCAGCAAAATGTGTGAAAGAAGGCGAAAACCCCGAAGGGGCGCTTTCTGTAAAATGAGTAAAGGATGAAAACCCGAAAGGGCGTCCTGAAAGAGCAAGCCTAAAAAAAAAAAAAAAAAAGGGGGCTAGGGGTGAAAACCCGAAAGGGAGTCCCAAGAACCAAAATGGAGAAATAAGGAATGGGGCATGAAACCGAGGATGGAGAAGAAACCGTCACGACATGAGGCTTCAGAGAACTTGAAATAATGGTAGTCAAGGGATTTCAAAGCCAGCCACAAGGAATATGAGAGATCTATCCTTGCACCCTTTTCCTTTGAAACTCTATCTTTGTTTTTATTAAAGCTATAATAAAGTCATACTTCGTTCCCTATGCTTTTATCTTCCCTTTATACTCACTCTTTAACATTATCTTTCTGTAATCTCATTATTTAATGCGCTATTGATTTGTTAAAATTTTTTTCCATAAGATTAAGATTTGACAATTGATAATCTCACGTACTTTACTATGAGATTTGCAGGAAATGACCTGGAAGAAAAAGGGGGGGGGGGGGGGGGTAAGAGTGAAAACCCGAAAGGGCGCTCCTAGCAAAATGTGTGAAAGAAGGCGAAAACCCCAAATGGGCGCTTTCTGTAAAATGAGTGAAGGATGAAAACCCGGAAGGGCGTCCTGAAAAGAGCGAGCAAAAAAAAAAAAAAAAAAAGGAGAAAACTAGAGGTGAAAACCCGGAAGGGCGCTTTTAGTCATATAGACGAAGGGGAAGTGAAAACCCGCAAGGCCGCTTTTCGGGAGAAAGTGAAAAAAACAGAAATGGGGCATTTGAAGAAATGAGGCCATAGGTCAAGTCTTACAACTCGTCCTCCATTTATCATTGGCCTTCGGGATTCTGTTAAGTACACTTCATTGGGGAAGAACTTCTTGTGTCCGGATTAGGCTTGCTTTGTAAGTGCAATTTAAATTTCCTGTTATCAACCTCTGGTTCCTTGATCTAAGTTGATTTTAATTTCCTGCAATTTACATTTCCTGTTATTAACCTCTGGGTCCTTGATCTAAGTTGATTTTAATTTCCTGTAATTTATATTTCCTGTTATCAACCTCTGGTTCCTTGATCTAAGTTGATTTTAATTTCATGCATTTTTATTTCCTGTTATCAACCTCTAGTTCCTTGATCTAAGTTGATTTTAATTTCCTGCAATTTAAATTTCCTGTTATCAACCTCTGGTTCCTTGATCTAAGTTGATTTTAATTTCCTGCAATTTAAATTTTCTGTTATCAACCTCTGGTTCCTTGATCTAAGTTGATTTTAATTTCATGTATTTACATTTCCTGTTATTAACCTCTGGGTCCTTGATATAAGTTGATTTTAATTTCCTGCAATTTACATTTCCTGTTATCAACCTCTGGCTCCTTGATCTAAGTTGATTTTAATTTCCTGCAATTTACATTTCCTGTTATCAACCTCTGGTTCCTTGATCTAAGTTGATTTTAATTTCATGCATTTACATTTCCTGTTATCAACCTCTGGTTCCTTGATCTAAGTTGATTTTAATTTCCTGCAATTTAAATTTTCTGTTATCAACCTCCGGTTCCTTAATCTAAGTTGATTTTAATTTCATGCATTTACATTTCCTGTTATCAACCTCTGGTTCCTTGATCTAAGTTGATTTTAATTTCCTGCAATTTACATTTCCTTTTATCCACCTCTGGTTCCTTGATCTAAGTTGGTTTTAATTTCCTGCAATTTAAATTTTCTGTTATCAACCTCTGGTTCCTTGATCTAAGTTGATTTTAATTTCATGCATTTACATTTCCTGTTATCAACCTCTGGTTCCTTGATCTAAGTTGATTTTAATTTCCTGCAATTTAAATTTTCTATTATCAACCTCTGGTTCCTTGATCTAAGTTGATTTTAATTTCATGCATTTACATTTCCTGTTATCAACCTCTGGTTCATTGATCTAAGTTGATTTTAATTTCCTGCAATTTACATTTCCTGTTATCAACCTCTGGTTCCTTGATCTAAGTTGATTTTAATTTCCTGCAATTTAAATTTTTTGTTATCAACCTCTGGTTCCTTGATCTAAGTTGATTTTAATTTCCTGCAATTTAAATTTTCTGTTATCAACCTCTGGTTCCTTGATCTAAGTAGATTTTAATTTCCTGCAATTTACATTTCCTGTTATCAAACTCTGGTTCCTTGATCTAAGTTGATTTTAATTTCCTGCAATTTACATTTCCTGTTATCCACCACTGGTTCCTTGATCTAAGTTGATTTTAATTTCTTACAATTTACATTTCCTGTTTTCAACCTCTGGTTCCTTGATCTAAGTTGATTTTAATTTCTTGCAATTTGCATTTCCTGTTATCAACCTCTGGTTCCTTGATCTAAGTTGATTTTAATTTCCTGCCATCAACCTCTGGTTCCTTGATCTAAGTTGATTTTAATTTCCTGCAATTTACATTTCCTGTTATCAACCTCTGGTTCCTTGATCTAAGTTGATTTTAATTTCCTGCATTTACATTTCCTGTTATCAACCTCTGGTTCCTTGATCTAAGTTGATTTTAATTTCATGCATTTACATTTCCCGTTATCAACCTCTGGTTCCTTGATCCAAGTTGATTTTAATTTAACTTATGTTGCCGATCTCTAGGTCACTAACTTAGGTATGCTTTAGTTCCCTAACTTCGAACACCTAATCGTCCAAAATATGGGTCTAAATCTTTACATAATTCCTACACGGGAAAATTTTTCCCTTTAATAGAAATTATGTAAAGAGGGGCAGCTGTCGACACCATATTTTGGCCGATCCACAAAATTAATAAACTTTGAAACCGATCCCCAGTACTAAGTCTCCCTTTGACAGCTAACCACATTTCCGATCTCTCTTTGCTAGATAACCACATTTCCGATCTCTCCTCACAAGGAATTGAATCAATACTAAGTCCTCACATCAGTCAAAGCCTTACCGGTCTATTAAATCACTCACCGATCTCTCAAACCCATTGTCGAATCTCCTGACCAGTCAAGTATATTCCTGATCTCTGTTGACAAACGAAATTGAACTGACACTAGATCTTTGTTACCATTTTTGTTGCCGATCTCCCTTTCAAAAGTTTAAGAATAATCAAAGGTTCCGTTCCGGTTTAATGATGATCCCGATCTTAAATGTTCAAGCCAAATTTCTAATTTTAATCAAGTCTCGTTTAGCGTTGGTTCCCTACCGATCTCATGCTCATTGTGTTTTCCAATCTCTCACACTTAGGTTAATAATCACTTTCAATTATTTCAACATACTCAGACAATCAAGTGTTTAAATAATTTAGAAATTTTCCGATCACAACCATTCATCGAATAAAAGAGGTATTCCATTTCATTTCATTTCAAAATTTTGTACAAGTTATTCAGCTGGAGGATCACCCCCAGCCTGATCTACATTTTGTCCGTCTCCCCCCTCACCCTCAGCCTCCTCACTCTCCTCGCCTTCATCCTCGGGAGCCAGGTTGGCCATCTAAGAGAAGTCCTCCTCAGGGTAACGCTTCTTGAGCTCAGCCAGGAGATCTCTGTGGGCATTTACATAAGCGTCGGCCACTCCAGTCACCATCTCTTCCTCTTTCGCCTTGAGCTCCTTAGCAAGGTGAGCAAGTTGAGTAGCTTCATCGGCCTGGAGCACTTGCACTTCCTCAAGAGCATGATCCCGCTCAGCCAGAACATGAGCTTGCTCGGCCAGCTTGTCCTCGTAATACTTCGATCGCCCCTCAAGTTAAGATATGTAGTCCCGAGTGGATGATAGTTGGGATTGGAGGGAAGCTGCTTTATGACCTATCCTCTCGACCTCTTTACCCAGCCGATGCGCCTTCTCCCGGATCATGTGCTGATTCACCAAACACTCAACGTTCAAGCTCATAGATCTGGTCAAGATTTCATTAATTCTATCCGGAGACAGCCTATCCTGATCTTCTCAAAGGTAGATAGAGGACGCCAGCACCTTGGCGAAATCAGGATTCTCCTGAACCGTGCAATTTTTCTCCAGTGAATGGACCAAGACCTGGGCACCGTGAGAAAGGGGCCTCACCTGTTGTTGGGAAGGACCCCCTTCCGTGCCCGGAACAACTGGAGGAGGAGGAGGCGGAGGCGGCTCTTCCCTCCGAGGAGGAGATCGGATCACTTCCACCTCGGAGATCGGCGGTCCCGAAGGTTGAGACGAGCCTTCTCGTATTTCCCCGGGCTCGCGACGAGGTGTCTGCATCTCCTCGGCCCGCTTCATCTCCCGTACCTTCTGGGAGATCTCCCTCTTTCACTTCCGGCTCTCCTTGGAGGCTTCGCCGCTTGCCATACCTGCACAAAGAAGAGGTCAGTGAGATCGCTAAGGTCCTGAGATCTGAGATGTAGAAAATACCGATGCCGAGGTCAGAGAGCTGAAGCCCGCGATCTTTGCCGGTGATCAATTCCATAGTCCAATGGTGCAGCTCAGCAGTCACGGCATCTAGGCAAGAGAACTTCTCTCTGCTCGCCTGCTCTTTCAAATCCATCACCATTGCGCCCTCTTCCCTATTCAGGGCAAGGTGCCTCGGAATTAATGGACCCTGGTGCAGCCAACTGCGTGGGAAACCCTCAAAACCGTTTGGGATTTTGCTTCTCAGGATAAAAAAGCGGTTCTTCCAATTCTTAAGGGAGGACGACAGATCGGTAAAAAGCCCACAATGGGGTTTTGCCTGGAAAAACCAATACTCGTCGTCCTTTCGACGAGTTAACATATGAAGGTCGGCGAACACCTTGGCAGTAGGACTAATTCCCTTAGCTCGGCACAGGCCACGGAAGGCCACAAGGATCTGCCACGAGTTCGGGTGAACTTAGGCGATGCATACTTGGTGAAATTTCAGAACTTCTTTGAAGAAGTCGTCTAAAGGGAACCGCAGCCCGGCTTTTAACTGCTCTTCGTACACCATGATCATGTCATTCCCCTCAAAGAAGTGATCGGCTCGAAGATTGCCGTGACACTTAATGAGTTCGAATAAGTCAGGGTGAATGTTGTATTCTTGGCTGAACGACTGTAGGTCGGTTTCTTTAAGAATGGACGGTAGCTCGTCCATGGGGAGGTTTTCTCTCCCTGAAGAATGTGTTCATTTCGAAGATGTCGCCTGCCCCTGAAGTGGGGCGAAGGCCCTAACAGGTTCAGTCCGAACGCTCGGTCCGACCACCTCTACCTCATCGGATGACCACGAGACCTGAACGGAAGGGGGGCTTGCCGCTCTCTGACCCTCGGCACCGCTCATTTTCAAAGGAAATAAAGAATTTAAACTAAAAGAAAGATCAAAGCCCTTACGAGTCCGATCGTCAGAAGAACTTGAGAAAACGAGAGAATTTTGAAGTTGTGAGCGAGAGACTGAAAATGACATACGGGAGCAATTGGCTAACCCCACCCCTATTTATACTCGTCCGAGCATTTAATGCTCACGATGTTCCAGGCACTGCATCGGTTAGCGGGACTTGCCAGCTATTTTGACACATCTCACGAATATTGCAAAATTCCATAAGGAGGGACTAGATAGTTAGGGATCGGCTAATTAAAAATAATGTTTGGAAGTATGGATCGGATAAAGACTGTTTAGTTGGGAACCAGATCGGACAAACACTTCACAGATCGGAAGCAACAATAATAAAATGATAACTGTCAAAATAAAATTTTAGTTCCAAAAGCCAGATTACATCATTTGGGCGATCCCAAGAGATCGGATTACATTTCCAAAAGTCAGATTACATCATTTGGGCGATTTCAAGAGATCGGATTACATTTAAGGACCTGACTACATCAAAAGCCGATCTCTAGCGATCAGCGGAACATCCCATCTAAAGGGCCTATGTCAAAACCCAGGCTGTGACTGATCCAAAGAATGAGTTCGACCAGAAGACCGGCCGACGACATCGGATAGATGTACAGCTTAGATGGCGGTGACAACGACTCTCATGAGAATGAGAGAGATAGTCACCGTATTACGCTTCGAAGCCGAGCATTGTCGGAACACCCAGTGTGGAGGAAAGTCGCTGTCGGAACACCCAATGCAGTGAGAAGCCGAATAAACTTGGAAGGGCAACCGCCAAGGGTCGGCGGAACATTAGCAGTTTTCTCGGCCAAAATCGGTTCGCCGGTTATACCGATCGAACAGCTCAAGATCGGCACGATCAAGGTCCTCAACCCGGATCGGTTAGTTAGTCCAGTTCTCTCACCATCATCAAATAAGGTCATCATAATTCCTCGATCATCGGGATCATAAATTTTCAGTCGGAGAATAAAGAGGTCCATCGGAAAAGGATCAAAAGCCACAATCATGGCCGGAACTTCTGCCGGAGCAGCTAGAACTGGAAAGTAAGAAGGAAGAGAGGAAAATCAAATGAGGAAAGTCTCTTTCGTCAGGGGTATATATAGGGGAAAATCGGGCATTTATTGCTAAGCAAAAAACGAAGCGGACGCTTCGGGAATCGAGGAGAATTAATGCTTTGACCGGACCGGGCCTAATTAAGGGAAATATTGGAATAATAGAGATCGGAAGATGGGAGACCGGTATGAAAGATCGGAGAAAGATCATGTTAAGAAGATCGGAAAGGAAGAGAGAGCAGAAAATAAAAAGAATAAAATGCGTACCGTCGTCGCCATGATCAGAGCCGAGGTAGTTAAAGCGTTGCAGGTAAAATCTCAACCGCACGCCCCAAAATCGCCCGCATTACTGACAGGTGCCAGAATATGTCATGATAGCACTGTACCTCCCAATCTCCACCGTTGATCCAACTTGTAAGGACGAGCCCAAGGCCCTTGGATCAAAGAAGAAGATGACAAAACCAGCGCCTTTCACTCCTAGCCCTTGGATTGCCCCGGACAAGAGAATTTGGGACCGTCAGATTAGAGGAGGAAAAAGACAAATATTCTGAAGTGGATCTCGGCCGTCTATTCTGATTCTCTTTAATTCTTGAGCTTAGGATTATGTCCTTTGAAATCTTGACCCTCCATCTCCCTCAAGATAGATCCTGACCCTTCAAGGGGAACACCCAGTCCCTATAAATACCTGCATGAAAAACTGTTTAAAGGACGGACAAAAAAGGAGGAAGTTACTATAGCGGAAGAACTCTGAAATTTAATTCAGATCGTTACTCTGCTTTCATAAGAAGAACTTTTGGAACCAGTTTTCTGAAGTGTTTCCTTAAAAGATTTTGAACACTGAAACTCTCCATTTTTAGCTCGTTCATTATCCCGTAGCATTCACATTTTTCAGTTCCTTGTTATCTTTATTTTCACTTCCATCGCCCATGCTTAATCTCATTTAAACTCGGGTATAATTCTGACTCGATTGCATTTAGTGAAGCACTCTTTGTTCCAAGGCGAACCTTAGTATCCCGGCTATCAACTTGCAATCTTATTGTGTTTTGTGATTCTCGGTTAGTTCACTAGAATCGACTCCTTACAGGTCAGTATTCATGTTGCCATTTTATTAAGTTTAGTTCTTGTTTTACGCATTTCCATTCTTCTTTCTTTACGTATGTTATTTTCTTTAAGTTCATATCACGCTAGAAAGATAAAGAGAAAGGTTGTGCTCTAGTTTATTTCCGTGTCGATACCTTTGTTAATCTTTATTATTTCTGAGCGTAAGTCATCTAGTTCCAAGCGATACATAAGTGGTTGGATGAGATGTGGGTAAAGGCAACTTAAGAGTCCTTTTGAAATAATGAAAGGTCTGAATAATAAGCCTGGAAAATGGTAAAGCTGAGTCACTAGAATGACTCAGTAGGTCATAGGGCAAGACGTCATAAGACAGAGTAAAACCAAACCCTGAATAACTAAATGGAATAGATCGGCTACCAAAAAATGCTGGTGAGGCGACCATACAGGAAGGTCAGAGGATTTGGTTTGGCATCCCCTGCCCAGTCCTAAGGTACCAATAAGTTAAAGAAGTCTTGCGCAGACCCCCTGACACCTTTGAACGTCAGAACCCTTAGCCTTAGGCCCTCTCGATAGGTAAAATTTAGAGAGATCGAAAAAATCCTTATCCGACTACCATTTAATTAAAAGAGGTCGGAGGAGGGTTCTTATCCGATTCTCAATCTAAAATTTTAACAAATATTTTAAAGGAGATCGGAGGAGGGTTCTTATCCGATTCTCAATCTAAAATTTTAACAAATATTTTAAAGGAGATCGGAGGAGAGTTCTTATCCGATTCTCAATCTAAAATTTTAACAAATATTTTAAAGGAGATCGGAGGAGGGTTCTTATCCGGTTCTCAAGCTTAAAAATTTTAATAAATATTAAAAGAGATCGGAGGAGAGTTCTTATCCGGTTCTCAAGCTTAAAAATTTTAATAAATATTAAAAGAGATCGGAGGAGAGTTCTTATCCGGTTCTCAACCTTAAAAATTTTAATAAATATTAAAAGAGATCGGAGGAGAGTTCTTATCCGGTTCTCAAGCTTAAAAAATTTTAATAAATATTAAAAGAGATCGGAGGAGAGTTCTCATCCGATTCTCAATCTAAAAATTTTAATAAATATTAAAAGAGAACGGAGGAGAGTTCTTATCCAGTTCTCAACCTAAAATTTAAATGAATATTAAAAGAGATCGGAGGAGAGTTCTTATCCGGTTCTCAATCTAAAATTTAAATAAATATTTAAAAGAGATCGGAGGAGAGTTCTCATCCAATTTCAAAAATTGGATTCTAATAAAATAGCCCTTCAAACAAAACTAACATACAACAGTAACTCACTAAGGTTGTCTCATTTACTTATATATCTGGGTAATCCGAATTAGTGAAAAATCAAATATTCCTTTTGTCAAAAGGATTAACATTTCCATTCAAGTCCTCCTAACTAATTTATAAAGAGTGCAAAGTTAAATCTACTTACCCTAATTAAGGGACGAGGTAGGGTGCCTAACACCTTCCCCACCCGTTTACGGACTCCGAACTTAGAATCTCTGTTTTGAAGTGGTTTTATTTCAATTTATCTTCACAAATGGTTTTCTTTAGTTTCCCTCAAAACTAAAGTGGCGACTCCTCATTCTTTTCCACTTCGGTGAGGGTTTGTTCAGGCGACCGCAAAACACCATGCGACAATACCATGAGAACAAATCAAAGTTGTCCCTCTCCAGAAAATGGACTGAATATTTGGATCAACTGCAGAATTCTACTGATCTGAAATAGATAACAGACAGAGAAAACGTGGTTTGAGCTAAATGCTCAGTGAATGATAATTATAGCACACAACGGAATAGGAACAGGCAGACGCTTGATTAATTTCACAATAAATTTTCTATTCCATAAAATCATGCTCATGCTGTCAAAATCATTAATAAAATAACTTCATAAAACATATATATAAAAGAAATTCATTCAATAAAAATTTTATGGTACAGTGCACCAGGGTGATAATACCCCACATCACCAAAGGCCAGATGGTAAGCGCTACGGATATCAGATACCTTCCTCCTCCTTCACAGATATCAATGCATATGATACTAATGCAAACCATAAACTGCAATGATGCATGACTCGACAATGCAACCTAATACCGTGATAGTCCACACGGCGAGGCCAGATAACAGAAACAGATACTGGGCACAGGTACCAATTCAAAATAGAAAATCAATTTGTACAAATCAATCAAAATCAATAAAAAATTTCAGTTAGCAAATAATAACTGATAGTACAATTCCAATAGTGTATTTCAATAGTTTCAGAGAGTCGATAAAATCAAATCAATCTCAAATCAATTCAGTAACACATCGGTAAATTTTATAGTCAAATATCAATCAATATAAACACATTAAAGGCCTGTTCCCGAAATCCTAATGGGTCTAATGCAAAGATAGTTGACAAAATCAATTATTTAATCAAAATCGAAATAAAATTCAATAATAAAATAAAACTCTAGAAAATCACATATAAAATAATTGTTAAAATATTAATTTAAAATTTCATTTAATAACAAACTTAATGCTAAGAAATTTTAAAATGGATTAAAACGGTGCCATGTACTATGATTACTACTCACTTGGAACCTCCAAGACAATAGTTATTTTCAATGGAAGAGAGACAATTTCAATTGACTGATTGAATATTCGAATCTCCTACACACCCAAAGTATTAAAAAAAAATCAAATAATATTAAAATAAAATAACTTATATATACACACACACGTGCAAGGACGTGGACGAACAGGGACACTTCCAATTGGAGACGTGGACGAACAAGGACGCTTCCAGTTGCTTCCAATATATATGTATAATGAACAGGACGCTTACAATTGTTTCCGATATATATATATATAAATTCAAAGTTATCGTTTCACAGTAATTATGATCAACCCAATTCAATGTCAATGATCAAAAAAAATAAATTTCTAGAGTAATTGTAACAAATCAATGAAAGAAAATAAAATCAAATTCACCCATTATTGAATAAAGAATGAGAATTTTTACCTTGAAAACAGAATTGAATGTGATAAATAGAGAAGTAAAAATTTAAGGATTCTCTGTTGAGAGTATTTGATAGAAAAAGGAGGTGACAAACAGGTTTTGAGAGCAAAGTTTAGCAGAAGAGATGATTAGGGTATATATATATTTCAAGAGTTCTATTAGGTGTAGAATGGGATAAGAGTTATTATTGAACTGAGTTGTTCAGATTATAGATATATATTTAATTTCAAAAATAATATATATATATATCTAAAAATAAATAAGCAGACCATCCAATAAAATATATATATATATATATATATATATATATATATATATATATATATATTTATAAATATATTAAATTATTGTTAGCTAATTAAAATAAAATAATAATAAATAATAAATGTATACGGGTTTCCACATTAATACTAATAGTTTCACGTGCCCTTGATGTGTTGCCTTTATTATTTTGTTGGTCATCATCTCCTAAAGCAATATTTTTCATCTATATATATAGCAAATGGAGCATCTATGCACTCTTGCATTCTAATAAAATTGTGAACAACACAACAAGCTAAAGGTATATTTTTTTAATGCTTAATTTTATATAAAGGTATGTATCTAAGGATAGGAAATCATGCTTTCAAAACCCCAAAACAACGCTCTATGACATTGTGTGATGAAGAATGCATGTAATTAAATAACTCTTCTAGACCATTTGGATTTAGTCCCTCTCTATAATCACGTAAATGATAATGTTCTTCATGGTATGGACTAAGCAAACTAGGCATATTGGTGTACCCAAAATCAACCAAATAATATTGACCTCCTGTGAGCATAGGAAACTCATTTTATAGTTTGGAATTGGTTTCTAGAAAAAATTTTGAATCATTTGCAGTCCCTTCCCAACCAGTCATAACAAATGTAAATCTTATGTCAAAAGAGCATACACGCATTATGTTTTGAGTTGGCTCAGTCTTTTCCCACAGTATGAAATTTGTTGGTTAATTGGAATAGATACATAAATACGAACTAGAATAGATACAGAAAAATGAGCACCATCTACAGCTTATACAAAATTATGTAATAAAAAAAATAATTCAATAATAATAATCACATAACACAAATTATTAAATGAAATAAATTCTAATATATGAGTTTGAATAACTAAGAAAAATGAAGAGATAATACCTTGAAAAATGGAAAGTACTTTGGATTATTCTTTATCTCCATAAGTGTTTTGTCAAATGATGAAGGAAAAATCACATGCTTGGCAAGAGAGCAAATAGCATTTAAAACCTTTCTAAAATGTCTAGAATTTATGTTTATTGAGTGCTAAAATCAATGTCCAACAAATTTTTACTGATCATTTTGACATATAATCATTGGAATTATTGCTAGTTATTCTCATACTGAAATAAACTTAGAATCTCTTAATTTCATTCTTCCTTTTAATTTTTCACAAAGGTTTATAAAAAATTTGTTTCTCCATACAAAATATTTCATAGCATGCTTTTGGATGGCCATTCAATATTTTAACTACCCATTCTTGACCTGTTAGTTTTGAAATTCATTGTGGACAAGGTTTATTTTTACATATGGGATTATACTCATTGTTCAAATATATAGTCATCAATTGTTCAATTTCCTCTTAAGAATAAAAAAAAAAACTCATCTAATTCCATGTGTGGATTCTTTATACAAACCTACCAAAATGATAAAATATTTAGAAAAAAAATGTATATAGGGGATTAAAATAAAAAATTATAATAAAATAAATTCATAATCCAAAGCAATTGATTTTACAGTTCTAGCTTTCACATAACATAATAGAAGTTCTCAAATCCCTAACAATAGTAGATATCATATAAAAAGTTAATGCAAAATAAACCACATATAACTAATGATTAGAAAAGTAAGTGTAACACTCACTATTACCCAACATTAGAATCTCCATCGCAGATGGAATATTCTACCAAATTCAAAGATTTCACAGATGAAGGGAAGGGTGGTAGAAGGGATATATGTTTGCATATGTGTATATGTGTATGTGTGTGTGTGCGTATGTGTGTGTGTGATGCATTGAAAATATATTTAAGAATGAAAATGTTTTAATGGTTTTAGCCAAAGAAAACTTTTTAAGTGTGTTTTGGACAGAAGGAACTTTGACAGTCGAAGCATGGACTTTTAGCAATCGAAGTCCTTTTTTATTGTTCAAATTCCTTTTGGTTAGAATGAACTTTGATAGTTAAAACTATGTCTTTCGACAGCTGAAAGTCCCTCAATAATGAAGCTATAAAAGGCTAACAGCTTGTTTTTTCTATCCAAAGGTAACTTAAACTCTCACTTCTCTCTGTCTCTAAACTTTTGAGACATGCAAAGGGCCTTTTGAGGAGATTCTTCTTGGCCATTTCATGCTTTAAAGTTTGATTCTTCTATGAGGAAGCTTGGTGAAAGTGGATTTAATCTGGTATGTTAATTCAATTCCTTCTCTAATTCAAGGGAAAGAGGTAATTCTCTTTTCTTTTGATTTTTTAAGAAGAATCCAAGTATGTCTAGGTGTGTTAGATTGTTGGTTTTGATTGTGCGTATGTTTAAAAGAGTTTTGGAGCATGTTCAGTTTAAGAATGAGGTTTGCATGTTGCATAGAAGTGTATTTTCAAGTTAGATTTAGATATTTGGATGCTAAATGAAGGATTGTTCTTGTTTTTGTCAAGCCTAAGTGTTTATGGACCTTGAATGGTTGGTTTCCTTAGTTAAACCTAAGGATTTCTTGAGTTAAATGAATGTTGATGTTGTTTAACCTTGAATCCTAGCTCTAAACGGTTGCATGTGAACTTTGAGCATGAATTAAAGTTGTTTTAGGCCTTAAGAATGTGTTTATATGTTTGGATTGTATTTTGGAGCTTTATGGTGTGTTTTGGAGGTTTTAGGAAGAGAATTTCTATTAATTTCAACTTGGAAATTTTGAAAATTCCCAGGTTTTGGCTGCCGAAAACCATTGTTTCGGTAGCCGAAGCATGTAGTTTCTCAGAAAAAATTTAAAGAAATTCTAGGTTCGACAGCCAAAGTCCAAGCCTAAAGTAATCACAATGGCTACTATTTACTAGTTTATAACCCTGCAAGTGCACAGATCATGAATAAGTAATATAGTAGTGAATAGAGATCGTTCCCATGAGAAATTGGTGAATATCAAATTAGACAGTAACTTTGACTATTTAGACTACCGAATATGATGAAAGAGATTTAAATTAAATTAATTTAAACTAACTAAAGTTGTTGAGAATAAAAGAAGGCAAAGTAGTAAACTTAAACTTAGAAAGCAATTTACAAAAACAATTCCAGAATTAGGATTTCACACTTCACTTATTATGGATTTAACCTTACCTATTCAACAAATTGAGAATTTTTACTTCGATGGAAATTAATCTTAAGATATCTTAAGTCCTCTCTTAATGCACTTTCGTGGTAATCAATCTTAATTAAAATCCTTTAAGCTTTTTGATTAATTACAAAACTCTACAAAGGATTTTAGCCAATCTCTAATCTTATCTCTATATCAGATTTCTTAGGTTCAAAATCCTAATTTTCAATACTAATCTTCACCTTTTGGTTCTTCAATTAATATCTTATATCATAACTAAAAGGGTACCAACACATAGCATACACTAAGAACATAGAAGATTGAATCAAAGATCAAAACTCAGATTTATTAAATAACTTTATAGATCCATAATAGACTTTAAGAGTGCTACTTCCCTAAACCTATAATTAAACAAACTACTCACTCTTGGTGAGTTTAAAAAACATAATGAAATTAAAATAAAAGAACATAAAACAATATGAGGAAATAGAACAAAAGAACCCAGGACGAAGATCTGTAACCTTAGACTTTTGGAACTTCAGCTGAGAATCCTTCTCCTTGAGCTTTAGTGCAGACTCTCTCCAAGTTGCTTAGAAAACTGGGGTTAAAAGTAAAGCAAATTGTTCTTTTGCTTGTTTCTATCTTCTAGTATTTATATCAGGTGCTTAAAGGTCTTGTTTCAGAGTCCTAAAAGCCTTAGAAGTTTGTTCAGAACTAGTGCAACAGAATCCAGGTCTAAATGGAAGTCTTGTCTGGTGCATTTTACATGGCCCATGTGGCACCACATGGGTCAAGCCATGTAAGTCTCTAGACTACTTTGTGGTTCTTGTTTTAGGGGGAACAGAAGGTTACATGGGGTATGGCATGTTACACGGGATCAAATGTATGACCTATGTACTTAAGTTCTTCCAGGTTTCTTCAGGTTCTCTAGGGTAAAATGTTACACAGCGTGGGCTTTGGCTTTACAGGACCTGTGTATTTTGTATAGCATTCTTCTCTAACTTTTCTTACTTCTCAACCTACTCAATTGACTTCTATGCCTTGGATCTTCATAAAATCACCTGAAAAGATACAAAAAACACAAAATTAAGCAAAAACTATCAAAACTAACAAAACTTGATGGAATTAATTAAAATTCATGAAGTTAACTACCTAAATGCTATGAAATGTAATACAAAAGTGCCTTAAAATACTTATTTAATATAAGTGTATCAAATACCCTCAAACTCAAACTTTTGCTTGTTCTCAAGCAAAATAAAACTTTGAAAACTCATTAGGGTACTTGATTTTTCTTAGAACACAACCAAAAACCTAACTTGCATATAATTGAACTCTCTACAACCTCATACCAATTTCTTTACTTTCAAGGCATAGAGAAATCAATATTTGCCTGTTAGAAATCCATTTCCCTCATGGAGTTCTAACCAATCATTTCAATTACAAGGCCATTAATAAGTGACAAATAACTTATTTTACTAGGATAGATTTGAGAAACACTTACTTACCCAAATTACCCCTATTATGGATGACTATGATGAAGTGAGGTAATACATTTCTAACTCCATAGGCATACCTCAATTTCCTATGTCCACTAATATAATATACACCTTTCCAAAGATCAAAAGATCTTTAATAGGGTTATAATGGGGTGACGGGGTAATGACTTGGCTGCCAATAAAAAGGTTTGAGGGACTGCAAGTATAAGGATTGTTATCATGCAAAAGCCCCAAATACACTAGGCTTATTACTTCTTATTCTATTTTTGTATGGAAAAGAGGAGCATTTTTCTTGATGACTTGGTTTTAATGCCAAGTATGCTTACTTGATGCTCAAATACATAGGATATGGGTTGAACGGTGGGAAGTATGGTGGATAGGGCATAAAAGGAGGATATTGGGATAGCCCGTAAACCTAGGGTTTCTAAAACTTTCCTGTTGAGGATATTGATACCCAAACCCATACTCTAGTATTGGCTATGAAGGAGACACAAACTCTGACTTATCTCCTCCCTCCACAAAGCTATCTTTTCCCACTCTTCCCATGCCTGCAGACTCAAGATTCTCATGCCGTTAAGAAAAGCCATGAGAAATCCTTCATGCATCTACAAACATTTTGGGTGCATTAGAGGTTTCTTTACTGACCTTAAAAGACCTTCTAAGGCCCCTCGAGGATTCTTCCTTTCCACTTCTGCCTACACTCTCCCTAGCAATAGGGTTAGTGGGTAATGCTCCAATACCCGCATTTTCGGGTGGGGCACTAATCAACCTAGTAGACTGTCTTGAACCTCACATTTTCTAAAAGCAAACAAGAAGTGTTGAGCACATAAAGTTCATATGGAATCACATGAACTTACAACATATATTCAAACATAGCATAAACATCACACACAAATAATGTACAACATGTAATCATATAGGGACTCAAC
This sequence comes from Hevea brasiliensis, assembly GCF_030052815.1. Classification (NCBI taxonomy): domain Eukaryota; kingdom Viridiplantae; phylum Streptophyta; class Magnoliopsida; order Malpighiales; family Euphorbiaceae; genus Hevea; species Hevea brasiliensis. Next base: position 71,285,743 of record NC_079501.1, read on the forward strand.
CCTATTGGATATGTATTTTCCTAACTGTGCTGGTCAACATACTTCTTTTTCATTCTTATCCTATCCCTCTTCTAGCATATAGGTGAAGGAGCGGAAGCATGAAAATTATTAGATTAGAACATTGAATTCAAAAATTTTCTTCTAGGGTCTCATGCATCATGCAAGATTCATTATGTACCTAATTGATTTCAATGTTCAATAGCATATTAAAACCCTTTAAATATGTATTAGGACCTACATTTGCCATTTAAGATTTTAGAATTAACAAATTAATTCATTAGAACCCTAAATTGATGCAAGAATATGTGTACTAACCTTTTGATGCACTGTAGATGTGATTGGTACCTTTGTGAATCACCTAGGACCCCAAATGTTGTCCCTTTAGTTTGTCCACACCAAGATCACTAATGGCAGCCCCTTGAATAGCTTCTTAAGCCTTGCCAACCAATTAGAAATTAGGGATTCACTTTTAGAAAGGTTGTAGATGTATATAGGACACTAAAAACAATTTCTAGCAATTTTAATTCAAGAGAATATGGACAACTCTCTTTGAATTGATGAGAGAAGAAGAAGAAGAAGAAGAAGAAGAAGAGAGGAAGAGAGCTTTATGGGTGGCGGCACCTCTTTAGAAAAATCAAAATGTATATTTTATTCTTTCGTTCTTTCTCTTTTATAATTAGGTCATCACTTAAAACCCTTGCCACATGTCATCTTCTGATTGCATCTTAATTTTAATTGACCTAATCACATTAAGCCAAGCGTCAAAGCTAGGTTTAATCTTGACTTTGATCATCATGCATGATAGGAAGACAAATGACAAACCATGATGCTATGTGTCACCATCTCATGGTGCCACATGTCACCCCGTGAGATGATCAAATTACCCTTGTGTTTTAATTTTGAGTTCTCAACCCAAAATAATTAATTCTCCTCTTCTAATCAATTTATATCATATATATATATATATATATTGATTAATTAATCTCTATTAATTAATTTCTCATAATTAAATTCATATTTAAACACTTTAAATATAAATTTAATTTATACTATACATCTAATAACTTAGATTTGGTTTCAAGCCATACTAGGGACTTTGCAATCTTATTGCAAACCAAACCTATTTAATTAATCAATTAAACTCTTTAATTAATCAATTAAATTACATTTAACTTGGTGATTACTTGTGTATATGTGTGACTCACTAGGCTCATCACTAATTGGCAATGAGATATGATATTAACTCTTAATATCATCAGAACTCTTTCTTACCATAAATGATTTCTCTAAGTCATTTTAGGCATCTCATAAACCAAGGTTAACACCTAGCATAACATGTTATGGCCACCCAATCAGTAATAAGGAATGCCTTAAATGAACGTATAATCATTTATTACGATGCACTAGAATCTCTCTGTTATAAAATCCCAATTTGAGCTGGAGTCATGGTTTATGTCAAACCCCATTTGCTGTGAATATTATGTTTTCTTTTAATTCTAGTTCTTGATTAAAAAGATTTTCTCATCAAAAACTCTTTTCTGATTAAATCTGTCTGTCCTGGCCAGGAACTTAAAATATCAAGAACAATTAAATGAACATAGGATTTTATCCCTATTTACTTAGGGTAACAGATTCCATCTTGATCAACAGCTATCTCCATATATAATTGGTAGGAGCCAACACATGCCCATATACCCATACACAGTACAAATATGAAAGCAGTATCAAACTCAAACTACCTATATACAAGATAACTGTGCTATCTCAGGTCTAAAGATTATATGCACTGATATGATTTATGACAATGCATTGACAAGAGTAAACTTCCACGTGATTGTCGTAAGTGTCACTGGTTCGACCTATTTATCATGCATAAGTGCCTATCATGTTTGTTATATGGCATGAGACTCACCATTCCATCTTATTTACATCTCCTATAAATAACTTATGAACAAACATGATTACAATCTTTCTGGATAAGTCATGTCCTTATTGTGAAGTATCCTTGATTGTGAACCAATTTATGATACTTTGTGCTAGAAATACTGTTACTCATATTCTTAATAACTTAAGAATAAAATTTATAACAAAATATCAATGGAACTTTTTTATTACACATAAATATATTATGTAAACAGAAAAGTAAAATTGTCTTTTATTAATAAAACATGTACAAGATACATACTAAATGATATGTTCTAGGGCATACTACTAACAATAGGTCCACTCATCTAACCTAAAGCTCTGATACCAACTTTGTAACAACCCAACTCAGGGCCATTACCGAACTAGGGATTAGGTTAGCTTAAGGCTACTAGAACTGTAGCAAGCCTAAAAACCTATTTAACATACACATGTTCCTATATCTCACAATTTAAGCATACTCCAAACCATTACACTTTTGTCTTTTCATTCGTACTTAAAAATTCATAACATAAATTTGGTTTAGAATTTGAACCTTTACATATATAGAAAATCACTAAAGTGTAATTAATTCAACATACAACTCAAAGAAGAGTTAGCTTAGATTTCATACATTCATCATTACAGCACTCATCTTTATGGTAAAACATTAATCAAAATCTTGAGTACCAGAATATCAACTATCCATTTACAATTTACATATCCATCTAAACATACAATGTACATTAAAGGAAATCTACAGTTACCCATGCTGCTGTCTCTCCAAGAGACCCTTCTATTCCTATAAACCTGCATCTGGGAGTTAGCAGAAAGGGGTAAGCTTACAAAAACTTAATGAGAAACTAACCAAACATAAATTAACTATCTCATTCATTTCATACATATGCAATGAATCTTTCAAATGAGTTTTCACATAAAAAACATTCCACATAGGAAGGACTTATCACCAATGATTCCACAAATCTAATGTGCTCAGCTCATACAGAGACTCTGTAGGACTTTTACTTAAATATATCCAATGTGCCCGGTTCATACAGAGGCTCCTCAGGACTTTCACTTAAAAGTAGTGCGCCAGGGGCATATTAGGCCTCACCTGGTCTTACCACCATAGATCATGCATGATCATAACATAAAAATATCATAGAACATAACATAGGGGGAATCAGTGAGTCATTCAATATCCATCATGCACTAATAACAATTATATAGAAATGTAACATATTCATGTTCTAGATGCATACACCCTAAATAATAATGACATGATGCATGAGGATGATCATAAATTAAATTTAAAGAGTTCACATTAATTAAGGTTAGAGTTACTCACCTTTTAAAGACTATCAACCACCTAACTCAAACAGTAGCTATTCCCAGATCCTTAACTTTCTAAGTCCCTCAAGTCCGATCTTATAACATCGAACCCTAAAGAGTTATACACAGTTCTAAAACTCTATACACATAATAAACATCTTATTTTAGGCCTTTGGGAACCATAAATTTATTAGTAGTATGCCCTAGAGCATATCATTGTATCTTGTAAACATTTATTTCCCATAAATGGTAAATATTATTTTCTTCTAAATTTGAATGGTTTGAATTTAATTGAAAATGTCCTTTAATATCTTATTAGATGTTCTATTCTTAAGTTGTTAAGAATATGAGTGACAGAATATTCTAGTATAAGTATTATAAATTTTGGTTCACAATCTAAGATACCTCATTGGGCATGATTTATCTAAAAAAATTGTCACTTATGTTTGTATCCATATATTAGTATAAGATACTAATGGGATGGAACAATGAGTCTTAAGCCATATGACAAATATAGTGGACACTTATAAGATAAGTAGGCTGAACCAGTGACACAAGATGACCTATACATGGAGTTTACTCTCGTCAATACATAGTCATTTAGATCATAATAGTGCATATAATGTCTTAACTTAAGATAACACAGTTATCTTATATATTGGTGGTTTGAGTTTAATACTGCTTTAACACTTGTACAGGTATGAGTATATGGGCATGTGTTGGCTCCGATTAGTTATATATGGAGATAGGTATTAGTCAAGGTGGGATCCGTTATCTTAAGTAAATAGGAATAAAATCCTATATCCATTTAATTGTTCTTAATGAATTCAAGTTCTTGGCCAGGACAGATAGATTTAGTCAAAAATGAGTTTCTGACGAGAAAGTCTTGTTAGTCAAGAATTAAAATTAAAAGAGGACGTATGATTCTAAGCACAAGAGTTTGACATGAACCATAACTCTAGCCGGAATCAGGATTTTGTAATGGACAGATTTTAGTGCATGGTATGTATGATCAAGGTTCATGAATTAAGGGAATAATTCATAACTAATTAGATAGTCATAGTGCATTATGCTAGATGTCAACCATGATTTATGAGAACTTAAATGAAAAGAGAATTTCATTTTAAGTTTGGAATGGTTCTAAAAATATTAAGGATTGTCAATTAGTAATGAACCTAGTAAGTCATACACATAAGAACACCATGATTAAAGCAAAATTAATTTGATTAATTAATTAAATGGTTTAATTAATTAATTGAATTAATATATTTAACTTGTAATTAAATTCCAAAGTCTCTAAGCATAACTTGAAACTAAATTTATCAATGGAAGTGTTCAAGTTAATATTTAAAGTATTTAAATATAAACTTGAAAAATCAAGCATAAGAAAGGAAATTAATCTTGATTAATTTGGGAAATTAATCTTGGTCAAAATTTAATAAGTTTGACTTGGTCAAACTTTGACACTTTGACTTAGTCAATTATGGAGAGAAAATTGAATTAATTAATTTTGTGAAAATAAATTAATTCAAATTTAATTTCTTAATTAAAATTAAGCTTGACAAGTGCACCAATTAAATTTTGAAAATTCATTTAAAGGTTAAATGAAAATTAGACACTTGTTAAATTAATTTTAATTAAAGAAATTAAAATATAAAAGAAAGGAAAAGAAGACAAAAATTAATCTCCTTCTTTCTCTCCTCGCCAATCCATCTTCTACCATAGCCAAAGTTTGCTTTCTTCTTCCTTTACTTGATTCAAGAGAGTTAAGTGTTAAAGCTCTTTAATTAAAGTTTGAGAAAGTGTTTCTCTACTCTTCCATACACTAAAACCTAGAAAACTAAACTCCTTCCTTGATTCCCATCTTGGCCGAATCACAAAAGGGAAGATTCAAGGGTTTTTGGTTCTTCAAGGTTGCTTGGATCAAGGTGCTTATGTGGATAAGCTAGAGAGCTAACACTTGGTGGTCTTCAATCCTCATATTAGTTGTAGAATTTGATTCTGCTTCTTTAGGGGTAAGGTTTCTCCAAAACCCTAACTTTGTTTAAATTTAGAGATTTTATTTCCTAATGGCAATTAGGTATGTTAGCAATTGAGAAACATGTTTTATGACCAAAATAAAGTGTTTTTGCAATAGTATAAAGAGTGCTTGTATTGCATGAAACCTAGGGTTATAAAATTTTAAATTGCTAACTTTGCACCCTAAGGCATGTTAAGGTGCATATTTCTTTGAATTGGTATTAGAGCCACCCTAATTTGCTATTAGGAACATTGAATCATGTTATATGATGTTTGGGACATTGGTATGTTATATGAGATGCAATTAAGAGTAAGAAAATTCAAAGGAAAAATTTTTGCCATGTTGAGACCATGATGAGGAGCCATTCGACCATGTTTGGAGTGTGACCAATTAATTTTTCTTTTGTGTGTTTCCTTGTTTTTATGATGGTTAATATGTATGTAACACCCCTATTTGCATAACCTGGTGTATTTCACTATTCCGGTGACCGGTGTCGGTCCGGATAATTAAGGGGATTAAAACTATGTTTAAGACACCTAGAGAAGCCTTGAAAATAAATAATTAGTAATTGTCAAATAGTTAAGTATAAATAAGAAAAATAGAACATAAGAGGTTAAATGAGCCGAGAGTCACAGCGATGGGTTATCTTCTCGGAAACGACTACGAGGTCGATTTAAACTCAAATTTCGAACTGTAAAATGTGACGCCGCGGTCCTTAGGACTATTGCGAACACAGTGGAAAAGAGAAAATCACAAAAAAGAATTGTTAAGCAGGTCAAATAATTAGGTCAGGGATCCGGAAGAAATATCAAATAACTAGCAAACCGGATCGAACTAGCGAGGGGCAATTTGGTCAATTCACCCCTAGAGCTTACTCCTGACCTAACTATCAAATAAAATCGAAGAAAAGAAAATTTCGGGATTAAGAATTAAACTAAAGAACTAGTGAAAAAATAAATGTAAAAAAAAAATAAAAAAAAGAACAAGTTTAGTGACATCATGCTTACATCACTATTATGACATCATAAATTATTTTATTTTTGCCCATCAATATTTACCAAGTCAAAAATAATTTTAAAGACTTAAAAATATACTAAAAAGAAAATGAAAAAGAAAAGAAATTCAAAAAAATAAAATGCTTTATAACATCATATATGATCACATAAATAATTTTCCATTTAATTACCATTTTGACCAAGTCAATTTGATGATAAATACACATAAAAACAAATAAAAAGAAAAAAAAAACAATTTGGGTCTTCTTACCTCTTTCATTTCCACCATGGGAGCTCACCTCAAGCTCTCATAAACCTTAAGTTTAGCCATAAATTTCCCTAACCCCCTTAAGTAAATCTTGCAAGTGGACCTTGATATGAAGCTTGGATGTTATTAAAACCAAGGAAGTGAGAAAAATTGAAGGATAGAAATTATGCTCCATAAGGTAAGTAATGGAATTTGAAAATCTTAGTTTATATGTTGTGTTTATATCTTAATTAACCTAGAAATATATTTGAAATGAAATGAAAACATCTTTGGAGGACTATATGAAATTTAGGCCAACTAGGGTTTGAGTTGAGAATGCATGAGTTTGATTGAATTAAACATGTTAGAGAGCTTGAATGAGTTGAGAAATGGTGCTTGTATGCTTGGAACTAATTAAATGTAACAAATCAAGTGAGTTAGGGTTTGGACCTAGGGTTTTGGAAGACAAAAATTGGAAAATTGGTCAAATGGTGTGTTTGGCCTAGTTTGAGCTGAAAAATGGTCATTTGTGACCAATTGTGGTATGTTTGAAGTGTTGGAATTGAATGGAAATTCATATTGCTTAGGGCCATTATGTAGGCAGCAGGACCAAGGTCCCTTTCAGGGACCAAAACTGAAAATTTACTAACCCAATTGGTGTGAGACCAATTGCAAATGAAACTAGACACAAAATGACACATTTTTAATTTAGGAATCATGCCCAAAAAGTGACCATAGCATAGTGAACAAAATGACCAAATCCGAATTAGGCAATCTGACCTGTACAAAAATGACCAAATGACCTGTTCATTTGACCATAACTTGGGCTATGCAGGTCTAAATGACCTAAAATTTTACCAGTAAAAAGCTGAGATATAGACATAAAACTTTCATGAAGAATACAAACCCAAATTATGCCCTTAACCAAGTCATTTAGCCACCCAAAATTAGTGACCTAAAACTGCCAGAACCAATTTTGGTGCCCAGAAATCTGGCTTAGGCCAATCTGGCCAGGAATGTTCAAATGGCTATAACTTGAGCTAAAAAACTCCAAATGGAGTGATTCAAAAAGGGAAATAAAGTTAAGACAATAAGGAACAATTTCTATAAAGAAAACTTGGCCAAATTCTAATAGCAACATGACTAATGGAATAGTGCAAAATAGGTCACCAAAATTGAAAATTTGCAATTTTGCCTAAAAGACCTAAGTTTTGAGAAAACAACCAAAACCAACAAATTAGGTAACCAAAATGCGGTATGTGAGTGAAATTAGAATTCTCATACCTATTAAGCCTTAGAAAGTCAACAAATTGACTTGAATAGTAACCCCAAAATACAAATTTTAAAGAACGTCAAGTTTAGCATATTAAAGCTAGGTATAAATAGATTTGATTTTATTTTTGGACTTATGATAAGTTGTGATACTGAAACATTATGAAACTGTGTGTTTCAGTGGAAAAGAATATCGGGAAAGAACCCGAAACATCGAGTCAAGGCTAATAGGCGACTCGCATCAGGTTTGTGCACAATAAACCTTAATTTATCGTTTTCTCATAAAAAATTTGTTTAGTTATGCATTGTGAAATTATTGTGTTAATTATGGGTTTTGAGAACTACTATGTTGCCACTTTGGGAATGGAAATTTGACTTTAGAAATTGATTGAGTTTTGTATAAAATATTTCAATAACTTAATTTAAATTGTTTTCAATTCACACTTGGCATGGCAATATTAATATGTTCCTCCTCCACTTGTGGGGTAAGTTTGATATTTGACTATATTCCTCCCTCTTTGGCTTTCCAGTCAGGAGGTGAGTTTGGATGAGTACTCATTAGTTAGCTAGCCACCTCCCTCATTGATTTTAATTAGTGGGGTGAGTTTGCCTTGTCGTGGTGTACAACACGGCATGTTTGGAAATTTTGTGTCAAGGCCTAAGTTGTGTTATTGATTGGCAACACTATGATTATTAAATTGGTTGATCAAATTTGTGTTATATTAAGCTTTGAAAATTATGATTTGTTATAAATGTGATTTGAAAAATTGTGAAATACGATTATGAGATTTTTGAATTATAAATTGTTTATAAATGTTTTGTATTATGCATTTTATACTTTATTGTACACCACTGAGTATTTTTATACCTAGTGATAGCTTTCTTTGTTGTCGCAGATAGAGACAAGGAAAAAGCAGTAGAGTGAGCTACTAATTTTTGGTACTATACGGAGGCTTTTGTACGGGTATTTAGTTATACCCTTGTAATTTATTTTGATGTAAATAGTTTAATGTTATATGTATTAATGTAAAGTTGAGCAGTTGTATAATAAATTGCAATAATGATATTTTAAATTTTCTTATTGTAAATTAAGATCTGTATTTATAAACTGTAATAATATTATTTTTAGATTTTATATCTGTAAATTAAACTTGTGAATATAAATTAGCTTTACTTAATGCAATGTTGATGGAATTATTTTGAAATTGTTTGATTTGAAAATTTTGAGTTGAATTAACATTATTTGGAGGTTGGGAGTTGTGGAAATATTTATTGGAAGTGTTTTTACAGGCCTTTGAAGAACTGTTTTCTCCAAATACAGACGGCACTCTACCGAAATTTTTATAAAATTTGTGAAATAATAAAATGGGACAAAAATCTTAACTAGTTTTCAAACTTCAATTAAATGTTTTTAATTCTTACCAAAATGCTCACCACTTCCAAATGTAAGAAAATGGTTTTAAAATCTCTTGTAGTATATTTAATGGGTTACCGGTAGGCGAAGTACGGTAAATCATTAGATGTACTACGGGATCATTTTACATCTTACTAAGGGGTAGGGTTTGACAATGTATGAGATGCAAGTTGGAACAAAAAAAATCCAAGAAAAATCATGAATTTTGAGTAAAGCACCATTTGGCCATATTGGTGTGACCATTCAGCCAACATGTGTTGGAGCTATTTAATCAATTTTCATGGCTTCTCTTGGTGATTAAAATGTTTAATCTAAGTTTCAACCTAAATATAACATGTAACACCCTCACTTTAGCTAGTCCGTATATTCTACTGTTTCAGTGACTAATGTCAGTCCGGACAGCCAGAATATCTGGAACTATATTTAGACTAGAGTGAAGAGTCATAAATAGCCCAAATAATATCAAGAAAAATTTAGGAAAAATTTTAGAAATAAAATACATTAAGGTTAAATGAGCCATAGCCCTAGCGATGGGTGACTTAACGGGAAGTTGTTGCGAAGACAGCTAGTAGCCCTAAACCTGAGGGAAATTTCGTGAAATCATTTTTGAGACTCTAGGGAGAAGTTATGGAGGTTTCGATGGTAACAGTTTGTTAAGAAAATGCAAGGATAATTAAATCAATTAGTACAGACGATTTTAGCTTATTAAACTAAACAGAGGGCATTTTGGTCATTTCGCCTTTGGAGATGATTTTTTACCAACTTGTCCATTTATGTAACACCCCTATTTATATAGCCTGGTATATTTCACTGTTCCGGTGATCGGTGTCAGTCCAGACAATTAAGGGGATTAGAACCACATTTAAGACAACTAAATAAGCTATAAACATAAATAATTAGTAAATGCCAATTAGTTAAGTATGAATAAGAAAAACAGAACATAAGAAGTTAAACGAGCCGAGAGTCACAGCGATGGGTGACCTTCTCGGGAACAACTGCGAAGTCATTTTAAACTCAAATTTCGAACCGTAAAATGTGACGCTGCGGTCCTTAGGACCATTACGAACACAGTGGAAAAGAGAAAATCACGAAAAAGAATTGTGAAGCCAGTCAAATAATTAGGTCAGGGAGCCGAAAGAAATACTAAATTATTTGCAAACCGAGTTGAACCGGCGAGGGGCAATTTGGGCAATTAACCCCGAGAGCTGACGCCTGACCTAAGTGTCAAATAAAATTGGAGAAAAGAAAATTTCGGAATTGAGAATTAAATTAAAGAACTAATAGAAAAATAAATAGAAAAAAAAAGAGGAGAAAATGAAAAAGTAAAAAGGTGATGACATCATGCATGACATCATGCATGATGCCATAAAAGTAATAATTAATATATTTAATTAAATGGATTTTTGCTCTTCTTAAGACATAAAAAGACAAGAGAAAAGGAAAGAAAAAAAAAAAACAAAGGTCATCTTCTTCTTAGTGTTGCCGCCCCATCACTCCCACCTCTCTCTTTCATCCCTTTTCCACCATTAACAACCAATTCAAGCTTTTAAAAGCTTGATTTTATTCTATATATACCCTAACTCCCTTAAGTAAATTTTGTTCTTGGATCTTGACAAGTATCTTGTGCATAGAAAGGAAGAAGAAAGTGGAAGAATTGAAGCTTTGGGAATACTTCCTTAAAGGTTAGTCAAGAATCCTCTCAATTCTCCTTATATTCATGAATTGCACTTGAAGTGAACTAGTATTGATCAAAATAAAATAAAACAACATATTTAGGAATATAGTGAAATTCAGCCAACTTAGAGGTAACTTGAAATTGATGGATTTTGATACAATTAAAAAGGTAGGCAAGCTTGATTGAAGGTGTAGTTGAGGTTTATATAGTTTAATTGCATGAAATGAGCTAAACATGAAAATTAGGATTTTGGACATTAGGGTTTAGAGACAAAAAATGTGAGAAACTTATAAATGGTGTCTTTGACCTAATGTGAAGTGAGAAATGGTCATTTGTGACCTAATTAAGTGTGTTAGAAGTGTTGGAATTAAAGTCAAATTCGGAGGGAGTGTGGTCATGCTGCTGCAGCATGACCAAGTTAACATTAAAGGACCAAAAATGAAATTTTACAAGTTCAATTGATATGGGACCAATTGGGGATGAAAATAGGCACTAAATGACACAATTTTCATTTAGGAAGCATGCCCAAAAAGTGACTAAAACCTAGTGAACAAATTAACCAAAGTTGGAAAATTGCAGGCTACCCTGCACAAACTGACCAAATGAAAAGTGTTTGTTTATTTGGTCATAACTCGAGCTAGGCAGGTTAAAATGATCTGAAATTTTACCAGTGGTTAGATGAGATATATACCTAAAACTTTCATGAAGAACACAAATCCAAATTATTCCATTAACCCAATCAAATTACTGAGCAAATTTGGATCACTGAACCTGCAGAACTGCAAATTTACCATATGAATAGTAAAGTTTCAATGGCTATAACTCTCTCTAGAAAACTCTGATTTAGGTGATTATTGAACCGATGGAAACCTAAGACATAGTAGAACATTTCATATGAAGAAAATTAGACCAAATTATGGACTTAACTTGATCAAATTACTAAACAAAGTTGGATCAATAAATCTACAGAACTAAATTCTGCAGCATGAACAGTAACCGTAATTTGGATATAACTTGAGCTACAAAATTCCAATTGGAGTGATTAAAAAAGGAGAATAAACTTAAGACAAGAGAGAACATTTTCTATGAAGGAAGTTTTGCCAAATTCCAACAGAAAAGTGATCAATGGAATAGTACAACCTAGACACCAAAAACTGAAAATTGACCATTTTGCCTAAAAGACTTAAGTGTTGAGAAAATGACCAAAACCAACAAGTTTAGTGACCAAAATGTGGTATATGGGTGAAGTTGGAATTCCCATACCTATTAAGCCTTAGAAAGTCAACAATTTGACTTGAACAGTATGGTGAATAGTAACCCAAAATACAAAAATTTCAAGAACGTCGAGTTTAGCACATTAGAGCTAGGTAAAAGTGAAGTTAAATTTATTTTTGGATTTATACTAAGTTATGGTAATGAAACACTGTGAAACTGTGTGTTTCAACAGAAAAAAACTTGGAAGCTTGGAGAGACTGAGTCAAGGCCTAGAGGCAACTCACGTTAGGTTTGTGCACAATAAACCTTATTTGAGCCTTTTGTCATTGAAAAATTGATTTAGTGTGATTTATGAAAATTTGAAGTTAATTATGAATTGTGTTGCCATCTTGTGAATGAAATTATGACTTTGAAAATTTATTGGATTTCTCATGAATCATTTGAATAAAATGTTTGAAATTGATTTTTGATTCACACTTAGCATGACAGTATCTTATTATTCCTCCTCCATTTATGGGGTGATATCGGTTATCTTTCCTCCCTCTCTGGTTTACCAGTTGAGATTGTAGATCGAATGAGTACTCATTAGCTAGCTAGCCACCTCCCTCATTGATTTCGATTAGTGGAGTTGTAGATTGCTTTGTCGTGGTATTCAACACGGCATTGATCGAAAATTTTGTATCATGGCTTAAGTTGTATATGAATTGGCAACACTGTGTTCTTAAATTATTTGACTAAATTGTGTTATTATGAGTTTTGATAATTTGTGAAATGTGATTGAGAAGTATTTAAATTGTGTTTTGGCAATGAATGATTTATGCATTGTATTTAAAATTTTTATTGTGCACCACTGAGTATTTTTATACTCAGCGATAGCTTGTTTTGCTGTCGCAGATAAGAGCAAGGAGAAAGCAGCAGAGTGAGCTGCTATCAATATAGAAGATTCCATTGACCTTTTCTGTACGGGTATTGTTTTATACCCTTATAGTTATTTTGATGTAAATACTGTAATGTCATAAGTATTAATGTAAAGTGAGTAGTTATATAATAAGTTATAATAATATTATTTTTTGAACTTCTTTTTGTAAATTAATATGTGTAGTTTGTGAATTTCATACTTTATGCACTATGAATGAAGTTATTAAATATTTTGAGATGATAAACTTTGATTGGATTGTGGAATTATTTTTGAAGTGGATTAAATTGAGTTGACTTGAAATTATTTGGTGGTTGGGAGTTGTGTAAAATTATTGGAAGTGTTTTTCACAGGTATTTGAAGAACTGCTTTCTCAAAATATAGACAGAACTCTGTCAAAATTTTTATAAAATTTGCAAAAAAATAAAATGGGCTAAAATTTCCAACTAGCTTTCAAACTTAATTAAATGTTTTAATACCTATTAGAAAATGCTCACCACTTCTGAAATGCAAGAAAATAGTTTTAAAATCCCTTATAGTGTACGTAATGAATTATCGGTAGGTGAAGTTTAGTAGTTCATTAGGTATTCTACGGGATCATGTTATGCCTTACAGAGGGGTAAGGTGTGACAATTTAAGTGAGTGAATTATATGACATAAAATATGAATTAATATTGATGAGAAATTAATTAGAAATGAGTAAAAGAAATGAGAAAAAAAATTAAAATTAAATTAGGTTTATGACATAAGCATGATGTCATAAATGAATAAAATAAAATTTCCAACCAATGGGAATTAGCCAAGTAATTTAAAAGGGGATAAATACAAATAAATTGAGACAAAATAAAAAAATTTTCTACTTCATCTTCTCCATAAGCTGGCCGAACCTCTCTCTCTACCTCCATTAAAATTTGCTTTCATTTCTCTCTTCCAAACCTTGAATCTCACCACAAAACCCTAAGTTTAATTCATTAAAAATTATCTACACCTCTTAGGAAGGTGTTTGGCTTCCAAGAAAAGCTAAGAAAGTGAAGAATTGTGAAGGGAGAAAATCTCTCCAAAGAGCTTAGTGTCATTTCTCTCTCTTTTCTCTTTAAATTTGATGTTATGAGTATGAATTGAGTTAGAAATTTAAGGAATTGAAAGAAAATACCCATGTATGGACAACTTCAATTTTTGGTAGCCTTGATGATTGAAGTGCTTGATGAGTTTTGAATGAATTAAAATTGTATATGGGTGGTCTTAAATGTGAATTTTAGACTTAGAACATTAATTACTATGTGTGAAGTAAGATTCAAGTATTTGGGAATTAGGGTTTGTAAGAAAATTAGGATTTTGCTAAATTGATAGTAAATTAGGGTTCTTAAGGTCAATTGATGACCAATTAGCATGATTTGACCTTAATTTGGGATTAAATGTGGCATTGGATATGGAAACGTTTAGGCTGCCTTGTGTGGTGAATTCTGGAATCTTAGAGTCTAGTGTGTTTAGACTGCCCTAGTTTACTTGGGTAGCCCCAATTAGTGCAAGGCCAATTGAAGGTAAAATTTGACATGAAATGAAACATTTTTCGTAAAGAAACCCTGCCCAAAAAACCAATTTAAGTTGACCTAAAAACTGCCTCAATCCCGGTAACCAATATGCTATCCCTAAAAAATGATCAAATGAACAGTATTTGTTCAAATGGTCATAACTCAGCGTAGAAATGTCCAATTAACCTGATCTTTATATCAATGAAAAGATTAGACAATTTAGAACAACTTGCATGAGGAACACTGTAACATCCTCCCGGTATCAACTCCGTACATTCTACTGTTCCGGTGACCGGTGTCGGTCCGGACAGCTAGAACGTCCGAAAAAATATTTAACTAAAGTGAGGAACCAAAATTTACTCAAATATTAATAAGAAAAATTTAGTAAAAATTTTAGAAATAAAATACAACCAAGTCAAATGAGCCGGTGCCCAAGTGAAGGGTAACTAGAGGGAAGTTGCGGTTCTCGCAACGAGGAGCCCTAGACCCGGGAAAAATTTCATAAAATAATTTTTGGGACTCCAGAGAAGGGTCATTGAGGTTCCTATAGCATTAGAATGCCAAGAAAATATTTAGAAAAATTTTTCGATCGGTACAGACAATTTTGACCCGTTAAGCCAAACGAAGGGCATTTTGGTCATTTTGCCTTCAGAGGTGATTTTTGGCCGACTTGTCCAGTTGAGTAAATAATTATTATGACATAAAATATGAATAAATATTTCTAAAAATTGAATTGAAAATGAGTAGTGATGAAAAGAAAAGAAAAATGAAATAAAAAGCAAATTATGACATCATATGATGTCATCCAACACTCTCCAACCAATCACCATTTGACAAACCAATAAAAAGAGATAAAAATGACTTAAAATGAGATAAAAAAACAAAGGAAACCAGCAGTTTCCTTCTTCATACGGGCTGGAATAAGAGAGAAAGAGAGAGAAAAGGAAAAGAAAGAAAGAAAGGAAGAAGGAGAAGGAGATGAACAATAGCAGAAAAAGGGGTTCAGCAGGGCAGCATGTTTCTCTTCCGTCCAGGTGAGTTTGGCTCAACATCTATGGCTGATTTTTGGATATGTTTGAGTTATGTATGTGTGGAAGTTATGGTTAAAATTTGGTGATTGTTCAACGGTTGGATTTGGAGAAACATATTGTTGAACACAGGCTGTCTGTAGGTTGAATTCTGAATTTTGGCTACTGAAATTTGAGAAAAATAAATAGTTAGGATGCTTATAAAATTATGAAATTTGGTACAAATGATATTTGGGATGTTGAGGCTTCTGGGTTAAAATTTGGTGAATTTTAGACTTGTGGTTTATGAGATATAAATTGTTTTGCATGAGCTGTCTGAGTAAGACTGATTTCTGCAACAATTCAGATTTTGAAGGGTTGAATGAATGTTTGATATCTCATGATATAGAGATTATTTGATGCTGAAATTTTTACTAATATTGTATAGGGATGTCTTGAATATATGGTATAAATTTGGGATTTATCTAACGGTTAGATCATTATATATAAATTTAAATGCACAAGCTGCCAGATTGGGTATGAATGGGTGGTTGTGGATTTAAGATTTATGATAGGAGTTTAGTCCAATTTAAGGGGAAATGCTGTTGAATTTTTATGGGATATTTAATTTAGGAAAGTGAAGTTATAATTGATTATGATTATTATGGTTCTAGGAGAAATCTTGAAGAATAACAAGCTCAAAGTTGGTTTCAAAAAGGTTAGTGCCTAATTCCACTTATATCTCTATTATTCCATGTTAATGACTTAAAATAAGTATGAAGTTGTGAACCAAATGAATAAAAGTTAAGTGTATGTAGCCCAATGGATTTCGGCTGCCTTAAGGAAAGAGTAGGATTGAGTGTTTTTGATGGACTTGAAGAGAACTAAAGATTAGGTTTAAATTATGTGAATATAAGGATAATGAACTAGTAGTTAATTAAGGTATGTTGTGAAAACTCATAATGGGAACTAGGGTTTTGGAGAGTGAAATTTGGTTTTGGCTTATGAAGTGGTAAGTAAACATTATAAGGGTCAATTAGTGACCATTTTAGGTAAGTTAACTATAAATTGGACTGAAATGTAGCATGGCAAAGTGAATGAGTATGCTGCCTTGTGAGTGCAGCAGGGTGACTGAAATTTCAGTCCACATGGACTGCCATATCTTTGGCTGTGAAGGTTCAATTGGTGATTGGCCAATTGGACATGAAACTAAGCTTATAATGGCACATTTTTGCTGAAGAAACCATGCCCAAAAGACCAAAGCAAGAGGACCAAAACTTGGCCCCAATCCGGATACCCTGCAAACAGCCCCTGCAGAAATGACCAAATGAACAGTAACTGTTCATTTGGCCATAACTCACTGTAGATATGGTCAATTGACCTGAAATTTTTACAGTAACAAGATAAGATATAGACAAACAACTTTTATGAAGGACACCAATCTAAATTATGCCATTAACCTAATCAAATCATTGAGCAAAGTGAAGTTTACTGTACTGAGATTTCCAGAATTTTCATTTGAGCAGTAATTTTTGGATGGCTATAACTCTCTCTAGAAAACTCGGATTTAGGCGATTCTTGAACCGATGAAAACCTAAGGCATAGTAGAACATTTCATATGAAGAAAGTTAGGCCAAATTATGAACTTAACTTGATCAAATTACTGACCAAAATCTGCCAAAATCCAAAAGTGCAGCATGAACAGTGCACGTGAACAGTAAACTTATTTTGGCCATAACTTGAGCTACAAAACTCCAAATGGAGTGATTCAAAAAAGGAAATTCAACTAGACAAAATAAGGAACAACTTTCATGTTTACCATTTCCTCAAATTCCCACTGTAAAAATAACAAATATAACAGTAAAGATGAAGTACCAAATCTGAAAATTTTGTTCAATTAGCATTAAGCTTAGAAATGGTATTGGCAACCAATACCAACAAGTTTTAAATACAAAATGTGGTATGTTTGGGGTGTTAAAACCAATACATCTATTTTCTATCCAAAAGTCAACATTTTTGTTGACCAATGAGGTGAATAGTGACACCAAAACCAAAAATTGGCAATTTTGCCAAAATGACCTAAACTTTGAGAAAGTGACCAAAATCAACAAGTTTTGAATACAAAATGTGGTATGTTGGGAGTACTAAAACCAATGTACCTATTGTTTATGCAAAAGTCAACATTTTAGTTGACTAATGAAATGAATAGTGACATGAAAACTTGAAATTCAAAAATTGTGAAACTTAAAAGTGCAAAATGCCCTAGTAGGCCTAATGTGATTGGTTTGGATAGGTTGGCATGCCAATAGGGTATTGTTTTAGCGATCTTGCGAAGGCTTTATGCCTGTATTCACGGCTTTATGCTCATATTCATGGCTTTATGCCCGTATTCATGGCTTTTATGCCCGATTATGTGATATCATGGCTTTTTAGCCATACTGACTGCATACGTGGTTGACGTTCTGCGTCCCATGGTATGACGGCCTGAGGCACCGCGGTGTCCAGTGCCAACGACCCGTTATCCAGTCCAGTCGTCTAGTATAGGTTACTTGGGCAGTCAATTAAAGTATTATTCAATTCAGGCAGCTAAGTTAAGTTAAGTATAATGAAAATCCAGTACAATTAAATTAAGTATTGAATGAATAAGCAAAAGAGATTAGCAAAAGAAACATAACAAAAATATAAATTGCAGAACCGTACATACTTGAAATACAATACAGATAGAATAAATTATATACCTGCTAGTATTACTGAAAAGTTATAAACTAAGCACTTCCAAAGAGGAACAAACTAGTATATAAGATCGTTGATACTAGAAATACCATACCAAATTAAATTGATTCTTGAGTATCTGAATTATCATTTATTTCTTTCTTTACTTGTATATATTATTTCTGGTTATATTATTGCACCACTAAGCAGAAATGCTTAGCGCGATGGAATTGCTTCCTCGCGCAGGTACTGAAGGTAAAACCAGTAGACTGTCGACTGAGATTTTTGGAGTCGGATCTGCGAAGTGTCGGAAAGAGTTCAAGATTGTCACCTCCTCGCAATGCATGTAGATAGGGCTCATTTTATACTTTTTTTGTATATTGTTCATTCCTAGCACATTGTAAATTATTTGTATATCTTGTACAAAATAAACTCATGTAATTAACCTATGAATTATGGAAGCTATTCAAAGTAAGTATTTTAGTATGTGAATTGAATTTGAGTTATAATGAGATTATACTTGTGAATATTGAGATATTGAAAATCTAATGAGATTTATGAGAAATCTGAATCTTGCATTGAGATACATTATGTTTGAAAATTTTGAGACTATTAAGTTTGAGAAATTGAGTATATATTGAAATTGTCTTTGGCAGTTGGAAGAACTGTTAGTCAAATTACAGTGACACTTTGTCGGATTATCGTTAAAATTTTTGAAATTTCCAACTTAGTTAGATTTTGATAAAAGTAAAAATAGCCTAAATCTTCAATAAAGTTTTTGAATAAATAAATCAAGGACTGTAATGAAATCAGATAAAATAGAGTGCTCCGGCACACTGAGTGGCATAACTTGCTCGGCTACACTGTAGTCGGGTAAGGGGTGTCACAAACACAAGTCCACATTTTGATCATAACCCATTCGAAATGCTGGCCAAAATTAGGACACCAAAACTGTCAGAACCAAATTATGCCCATAAATTCTAGGTACTGACCAATCCGGCCAGTTATGGTTAAAAGACCATAACTTGAGCTGCAAAACTCTAAATGGAGTGATTCAAAAAGGAAATTAAATAAGACACAATAAGGAACAACTTTTATGAAGAGAGTTTAGCCAAATTCTTACTATAGCAATGTCCAATGGAATAGTAAACATCAGCCATAAAATTTGAAAATTTGAAATAACATTCAATGAGCTTTGAAATGGAATTTGCAACAAATGCCAACAATTATAGAATATAAAATATGGTATGTTGGTGTTATTGTAACGCCCTCACTTTAGATAGTCCGTACATTCTACTGTTTCGACGACTAATGTCTGTTCGGATAGTTAGCATGTCTAGAACTACACTGAAACTAGAGTGAGGAGCCATAAATTAATTGAATAAAAACCAAGAAAAATTAAAAAAAAATAAAAGAAATGAATTGCAAATGAGTTAAACGAGCCGAAGTTACGGTGATTGGTGACCGTACTGGGAAGCGACTGCGAAGTTAGCTGTCGACCCCAGACCTGCGAGGAACCTTAGGAAATAATTTTTGAAACTAAATTAGAGGTTTTATGAAGATTAAATGATATTAAAAATGTCAAATAAAATTTAAGAAAATTTGCCAATCGGTAAAGGGAAATTAAAACCCGATAAGCACCATGAAGGGCATTTTGGTCATTTCAACCCCAGAGCTAAATTTTGACCTAAATGTCAATTAAAATAAGGGAGATTAAAACACACCAAATAAATTAAATTATGAATTATATAATAGAAATGGGAAAAGAAGAGAAAAGAAAATGAAATAAAATATATACTTTATGGGCATGATATCATAATGACATCATTTAAATTATTAGCCAATGGGAAATTTACAAGGGTTATTAAAGGATAAGAAAGAAGGGAAAAATGCGTCAAATTGACCAAATACAAGGGTTATTAAAGGATAAGAAAGAAGGGAAAAAGGAGTCAAATTGACCAAATCTTCTTCTTCTTCCCTTCATGGCTGAACCACACACTTCAAAATCTCCATTGTTGCTCTTCCTTCCAAGCTTCAACTCTCATCAATTCTCTCCATAAAAACTCTTAGTCCTTTCATTAAAACTTAATTTTATACCTTGGGGAATCTATTAGTAGCAAAAAGGAGTAGAAAATTTAAAGTTTTGAGAGCTTGGAATTGGACACAAGCAAGGTTAGTGCAATATATAACATTTTTTCCTTCCTTAAGCATTGTTAGCTCATTGAATTGAGTTGAAATTTCTTGAAATTGAAAGAAAATGATGGGGGTATGAAAAACCTAAAATTCGGCAGCCATGATAAGAATTAGGGGCTTGATGATTTTGATGAAATTAATTTTATTTATTAGTGATATTGATGAGTATATATGATAAATGAGTTGATTAACATGTGTTTGCATGAAAATTGAGAAATTGGAGCTAGGGTTTTGCCCTAACTTTTGGGAATTTTTTATATGACATGAAACTGATGATGTTGAGATTGGTTGTTGCTTAATTGAAGTGCCATGTATGCTAATTGAAGTTAGGGAGTTGGAGGAAATTGTAAAATTGGGAGTGCATTTCCATGTAGGTTTGGGACTCTATGAGTCCAGTATATGTTTTATGCCTTAACTAAATTTGTGTTATTCCAATTGGTATGAGGCTAATTGGAGGTTAAATTAGACCCAAAACACTCCACTTTCCATGTAGAAACCATGCCCAAATTCTGTCCAAAACTTAACCAAATTACTATTCCAATCCGACTGACCATACCCTAAACCTAGAAAAATGACCAAATGAACAGTACAAGTTCATTTGGCCATAACTTTCTCTAGGAAGGTCCAAATGATCTGAATTTTATACCATTGGAAAGCTTAGACATAGGACTACAACTTTCATGAAGAATACAGAGCCCAGAAATGCCTCTAACCAAATCAAATTTTTAGCCCAAGTTGGGTCAACAAAACTGTCTAGAACCAAATTATCCAAAAATTCTGGACTTGAACCTACCTGACCAGTTTTGGCAAAAATGCCATAACTTGGTCTAAAAAATTTCAAATACAATGAAACTAATGGTAAAATTTCTATAAGACATAGATCTACAATATTGATATTTTGATCAGAACCCAGAACCCAAGGGAACTAGGCCAAATTGATAGAACAATTCAGAACTTCAAAACCTGGAATTTGATTAAACCACCACTTGACCCCAAAATAGTGTTTATAGCATATCTTCCACTAGAAAATTCCAAATGGATGAGCCAAACTGTTCTGGAGATCTAAGAGATAGGGCTTAAACTTTAATTTAGAAAATTTTCTCAAAATTTGAGTGTAAGAAGCCGAAAATGGGATCAAAGCCACTGACCTGAACCTAGAATCCTGTAGACACAGGGTACCTGAGTCTAAGCCAATTAATTGGTTATAAATAATTCTACAAAACTTGAAAAATTGAAATTCAAAATTTTGAGTGATTTTAAGACATAGGGTAACAACTTCTATGAAGAACATTAGGCCTAAAAGTGGCTATAACATGTCTAAATAATTAGGAAAAATTGACCCCAAAATTTACCTGATTCTGGAACTTGAGTGAGTTAAGGAACCAGTTTTGGTTATTTGACCATAACTTGAGTTCTAAAACTCCAAATGATATGATTCAAAAAGAAAAACAAAGATAACACATAGAGGAACAATTCCCATGAAGGATGTATGGCCAAACAGAGGCCACATCTTGACTAATTTGTTAGGTGAAGTTAAGACATCAAATCCTGAACTTGAGAAAGGTTCATAAAATGACTTGTTATATGATATAAAGTTGATTAAAATGAATTGTTAAACATAAAAAGTGACATGAATATGCATGGGGGACTTGTGTTTCCCATCATAAGTAATATGAAAATGTTAATAAATAATTAATAATATTAATTTGCCCAAAGTGTACCTAGACTTACTTATATAGTATGGATCGATTGGTATATCAATTAGGGACTACAGATTACAGTACTACCCATAGTAATAATCATTGATAGACAATATATGTCTGATATGATTGTTTTACAGGCTTTATGCCTACCCGTTGGCCTTTATGCCTAATTTTATTTCTGGCTTCATGCCTGCCCGCTGGCCTTATGCCTGACATGACAGACGTATACATGTTAGACATATGGATGTTTAACTACTATACTCCCATGTATCCAGTCTTTATAATCTATCATAGGTTACTTGGGCACAGATATTAGTAATACATTTTAAATTTAAATAAGTACATGAAGAGATCACTGTCATGGATTTAATAAAACTGAATATGAAAAATATGAATAAAAAGATATCGATAATTTGTTGCTCCCAAAGTTTCATAAATATATAATTAATTCAAAAAATTAGTAAATTTTATATGGATAATTATTTCAATTATTTTATTATTTTTATTTTAATTTATGCACCACTAAGCGTTCTGCTTAGCGCATTGGTTTTTCCATCGCATTGGTACAGGAGACCCCCAGCAGCAGTAGTAGAGCCTAGATAGGACTTGATCAGATCTGCTACAGGGTAGATTGTCACCTCAGCAGTCCATTTTGGTAGGGCTCATGTATAGTTAGATTTTGTATTTTAGTTATTATATGCAAGTAAACAATGTAAATTATTTTGTGATTGTAAATAAAATTGTAAATATTGTATTTGATTTTATATGAATGAAATGAAGTATTTTATTTATTTTGAAATGGTTACAAGTATTATGATGACATGACATGGTTATTGAAAATCGATATGAGCAATGAGAAAGAGATATAAATTGTTTTTAACAGGTAAATAAGGAAACCCGCCATGCACTGATAAAATAGAGGAGAATTTGTCTGGGTCTCCACGAAAATAAGATGTGATAAAAAAGATTTCTACATATAAGATAATATAATTAAATAGACATTAAATTAATATTGTACACGACAAGACAGGATAGAATGCTCCGGCACTGAATGTAGCACACCTTGCTCGACTACACTGTAAACGGGTGAGGGGTGTTATAGTTATCAGAACTAACATACCTATTGTATATGAAAAAGTCAATATTTTGGTTGACTAGCCAAGTGAATAGTAACTAATAAATATCAAATGCAAAGAATTTACACAATTAACTTTATAATATGCCCTAGTAGGCCTAGTGTGATTGGTTTGGATAGATTGGTATGCCCATAGGGTTCTGATAGCAGTACTGCATATGGCATTATGTCATTCTGTGATTTATGGCTCTTGTGGCCATTTTGTGATATTATGGCTTTTAGCCATTTTGATACACTTGATACACTAGGCCTTGAGCTTGATACTTATTACAGCTTGTTAGTTGTTCTGTTGTACAACTGGAGACACTTTGTGATCGATAGTGTGATGGCCCAAGGTACTTGATACCCAGTGCCAGTTTACCCATTTATCTAGTCCGGTCAATTTGCATAGGTTACTTGGGCAACTAAATTAAGTTTTAATAAATTATAATCAAATAATTAACATAAAAAGTACCAAATTAATAATATCACTAATAATTACCAAAAACTTAGTCTGTATAAGATATCATCATACATTTTGCATATTTATTTTATTTTAGTTTATTTTTATTTTATATTGACACCACTAAGCAGTATTGCTTAGCGCGTCGCTGTTTGCAACGCGTAGGTACTGGAGATATGGAACGAGAACCCAGCAAACCCCAGACTGGATGAGAGTCAGATCTGCATGGAGTCCAGAGTCGCCTCCATTACAGTGCATCCTTGGTAGGACTCTTAGGCATCTTTTGGATTTTGTATTTTGCATTTTGTAATAAATATTAGTTTTTGTTCTGTACATTTGAAACTCATGTAATTATATGATGATGTAATTATCTGTAGATTTTATTAATAAATAAAATCTGAGTATTTCTTATTGAATTGAGCTTGAGTATGATATGAAATAAATTGAGTTTTGAAATATTGAGATTATTGAGAAATTGTGGAAGTGTGTTGGTGGTTGACTAAAATTAATGATATGATTATATTGAAATTGTTTTTAACACGTTCCGAAGAAATGTTTTCTCAATCTTTAGCTGGCACTCTGCCGAATTTTCTGTAAAGTTTTCGAAAATTCTAAATTAATCAAAATTTCAATAAAATAATATAAATGTTATGAGTTTCACTCAAAAGCTTTTTAATTAACAAATTAAGAACTGTAAATTGATTTAAGATAAGATCTGGTGTTCCGACATACTGTGTGGCATGTCTTTCTCGACTACACTGTAGACGGGTAAGGGGTGTCACATAACATGATTGTGAATGAGATTCATGGTTGGTTCATTTAATTTTGAATATTAGATATTTGGACTTAAATTTTATGTTCAAGTGCTGAATGTGTGAATTAGCATGAAGGATGTTCATGGACTTTAGGATATCAATGTGATTGATTTCGTATTCATTTCTATGGGATTGTAATAATTATTTTATTTTACCAAGGCTTGTATCATAAAGTTATTATGATTAGTCTTAGGTTGTAAATTTATTTATTTGAACTTGCATGGTCAATTCATTTGTAATTTTCACCTTGGTATGCTAAGGATATATGATGTAATTGGCTTGGTGGAATTTACAAGAAGAAATGGAGCTTCCATCATTGATGGAGATCAATGGGAGCACAGAGATGAGTTGAAGATTTGTGATCAAGCATCAAATAGATGAATAATAACCTAGGATGTCCTTGAATCTAACCCTTATGGCTAGGATTGGATTCCCATAGAATAGTCCATGATCATGCCTCTTACATTACCATTGATGAATGTATGTATGTGATATATATGTTTATGATGTATATGAGATATGCATGAAAATGGTTAATGTGCAAAGTAAGACTAAATAGTAATTAGGTCAGCTAAGGAAATCTTTTAAACAAATGATTAAGTTGGTAATGGTGTAATTTTAGAAATTACATCATGGCCCTCCACTAAGGCAATTATTTAAGAAGTTTTAAACACTTACATTGTTGACTATGGTTACATAGGAATGATGTATCTGGTTTAAGAGATCTTCTTGACATAATTGTTAAGTATGAGATATTATGAGTATGTAAATATTTTAGTAACAAAAAATGAATGTACCTGAGGTGATTAAGGTTCAAATTTGCATACTTGCTAACTTAGTGAGATCAACTTAACTAATGCAAGATAGATCAAGAATGGATGTACCTAAGGTTTTGAGCATTAGGGGCCAAATAATTGAGGACATGAGATGTGATAAGTAAAGAGTTACTCGCTTATAGATTGTTATGAATCCAAGAATAGATGTACTTGAGGATGATTAATAATTTATAAGAAATCAATCACCCACTAGAAATTCAACCCAATTGGGATTTCCATTTCCTACTTTGAAAGTGTAGGATTCACTAAATTAGTGAGAGGATCAATTTGATTAAAAGACCATAATCATTTTGGTAACATGCTTAATATGATATACTATTTGGAATCTTGTCATTTTCTGCAGTATAATCTAATAAAATGACCACACAACCATCTAACGTCTTAGCTGGTATTCTTGATAACAATAAGCTAAATGGTCCAAACTTCTCGTATTGGTTAAGAAATTTGAAGATTGTCCTGAATTTAGAGTATATTAGATATGTTCTAGATTCAAAGGATTTTGGTCCTTTACTAGAAGGGGCCTTACAGGAGGAACAGAACACTTTAGATAGATGGAAAGAACATAACATGCGAGCTAGGTGCCAAATGTTAGCTTCTATGACTAATGAGTTATAGAAGCAACATGAAAATATGCAATCTGCATCTGAGATCCTTGATCACCTATAAGAGTTGTATGGTGAACACAGTAGAAATGCTAGATATGAGATATCTAAGCAACTATTTAGAATGAGGATGACAGAGAGGATGGAAGTGGGAGCCCATGTTCATAAGATGATCAGATTGATAGAGCAGCCAAAAGCTCTTGGTTTCACAATGGACTTCCAATTACAGACGGATTTAATCCTCTAGTCCCTACCTTAGTCATTTGGATCTTTTATCACAAACTTTCATATGACCAAATAGGAGTGCACCCTAGCTAGCTTGTTAAACTTGCTGGTCATTGCCCAAAAGAATATGCCCAACAACAAGGGAAAGGAGGTTGTTTTGGTTGCTTCTTCTTCTTCTAGAAAGTCCAAGAAGAAGAAAAGTAACAAGAAAAAGAAACCTTCTGTTCCTGGTCCATCTATTAGGATAGCTAAGAACCAGTCCAAGAAGAAGAAATCTGAAGCTGTTCCAAACAAGGGAAAGCATTTCCATTATTAGAAAAAAGGACATTGGAAAAGAAATTGCCCTGAGTATTTGGCAACTCTAAAAGACAAGAAGGATAAACCTTTTGAAAGTATGTCTATATCTTGTTATTTAGATTCGGATAATACTCCTAGTTCATTTAGAGCTTGGGTTTTGGATACCGGTGCAAGTTTTCATATATGTTTTGATATGCAAGAACTAGCAAACCATGAAAGCTTGGCTGCATAAGATGTTAGACTCAGAATTGGCAGTGGAGCAACAGTTGTAGCTTTAGCCATAGGGTCTAAATCTTTATATCTAAATGGACTTGTTTTGTATTTGGATCATGTATTATATGTACCTAATGCTTTTAAAAACATCATTTATGTTTTGACTAGTAATGGATATAAATTTTGATTCATAGATGATATTTGCAATATTTATTTTAGAAATAAAATTGTTGGCATGGGTAATTTACAAGCTGATCTTTATTATTTGGATAATAATTATAAAACAGCTCCAAGCAATCAAATTGAATTTAATGCCATCATTGAAACCAAATTAAGGTGGATGAGTGGCCAAATCAATGAAGGAGTCGTAT
Organism: Hevea brasiliensis; assembly: GCF_030052815.1. NCBI lineage: Eukaryota > Viridiplantae > Streptophyta > Magnoliopsida > Malpighiales > Euphorbiaceae > Hevea > Hevea brasiliensis. The sequence continues at coordinate 71,312,814 of NC_079501.1, forward strand.
ACGTCTAAGATAAGAGTTGCAGATATGAGAATGTTAAGGTGGATGAGTGGCCATACTGGACTAGATAAATTCGGTAATGAGAGTATTAGAGAAAAGGTAGGAGTGGGGCCAATTGAAGATAAGTTGAGAGAAGGGAGATTGAGGTGGTTTGGTCATGTGAAGCATAGACATATGGAGGCTCTAGTTAGACAAGTAGAGCACATTAGGTTAGAGGATAGAAAGAAAAAAAAGGGTAGACCTAAATTGACTTGGAGGAGAGTAGTACAACATGACCTAGAAGCATTATACATTTCTGAGGATTTAACCCAAAATCTTTTAGAGTTGAGAAAGCAAATCCATATAGCCGACCCCAAATTTTTAGGATAAAGGCTTAGTTGAGTTGAGTTGAGTATTGAAACCAAATTAAGTCCAAAACATCTATGGCACTTAAGATTAGGTCATATTGTAATAGTTAGGATTACAAAATTAAAGAAAATAGGGATTTTGTCTTCATTGGGTTCTGAACCTATTCTAACTTGCAAATTATGCCTTCAAGGCAAAATGACTAAATCTCCCTTCGTTGGACAAGGACTGAAGATATTTTGGAACTGGTACATAGTGCTGTATGCGATCCATTTAAAGAAATGGCAAGAGGCGGTTATTACTACTTCATTATCTTTACTGATGATAAATCAAGGTATAGGTACTTGTATTTGATGAAATACAAACATGAATCATTTGAAAAGTTCAAAGAATTCAAATTTGAAGTAGAGAAACAAATAGAAAAAAGTATTAAAACTCTAAGATCAGATGGAGGAGGTGAATACTTGAGTACTAAATTCAATGAGTTCTTAAAAGAACAGGGCATTGTTTCTCAATTAACTCCTCCAGGAACACCATAATTAAATGGTATATCTGAAAGGAGAAATCGTACTTTATTAGATATGGTACGAAACATGATGAACTACACAGATCTTCCATTCCCCTTATAGGGATTTGCATTAGAAACAGTTTTGTATCTTCTTAATAGAGTCCTTTCCAAATCAGTCTCTTCCACTTCATATGAGATATGCTATGGGAAGTAATCAAGTCTTAAACATGTTAAGATTTGGGGTTATCCAACTTATATTAAAAAGCTAAAAACTGATAAATTGAAAACCAAATTAGAGAAGGGATGGTTTGTTGGGTATCTAAAAGATAGTTTTGGATATTATTTCTATCTTCCTTCATCACAATGAGTTGTAATAAGCAGAGATGCTATTTTTTTTTGAAAAAGAGTTTATTTAAGAAGGTGACAAAGAAAGGCAGATGAACTAGAAGTTGAGAATTCTGACCAACTAACAGACAACATGGATATAAATCCATCCAGTGAGCCTACATCTATTGATGATATATCCACAACACTTCCTCGAAGATCAACCAGAATATCTCATCCTCCAGAGAGATATGGTTTTCTTTATAAGAATGAACAAGAGTTATTTGTTCATGAGGAAATTGATCATGGTGATGATCCTATGACCTATGAAGAAGCTATATCAGATATAGACTCTTCAAAATGGATTTCAGCAATGAAATCTAAAATGGATTTCATGTACAAAAATCAAGTTTGGTATCTTGTAGGCCCACCTAAAGGTATTATACCAATAGGGAATAAATGGGTTTTCAAGAAGAAAATTAGTTCTGATGAAAATTAGTTTAATTGTTCTTGATGAATTCAAATTCTTGGCTAAAACAGATAGACTTAGTCAGAAAAGAATTTCTGATAGAAAAGTCTTGTTAAACAAGGATTAGAATTAAAAAAGGACATATAATTCTAAGCATAAGAGTTTGACATGAACCATGACTCTACCCAGAATCGAAATTTTTTAATGGAGAGATTTTAGTGCATGGAATGTATCATCAAGGTTCATGAATTAAGGGGATAATTCATAACTAATTGGGTAGTCATAGTGTATTATACTAGATGTCAACCATGATTTATGAGAACTTAAATGAAAAGACAATTTCATTTTAAGTTTGGAATGATTTCAATAATATTAAGGAGTTAACATTATTCTCATTGCCAATTAGTAATGAACCTAGTAAGTCACACACATAAGAGCATTATAATCAAAGCAAAATTAATTTGATTAATTAATTAAATGGTTTAATTAATTTATTGAATTAATATATTTAGTTTGCAATTAGATTGCAAAGTCCCTAGCATAACTTGAAAGTAAATTTATCAATGAAAGTGTTCAAGTTAATATTTAAAGTGTTTAAATATAAACTAGAAAAACCAAGCATAAGAAAGGAAATTAATCTTGGAAAATTAATCTTGGTCAAAATTTGACAAGGGTCAATTATGGAGAGAAAATTGAATTAATTAATTTTGTGAATATAAATTAATTCAAATTTAATTTCTTAATTAAAATTAAGCTTGACAAATGCACAAATTAAAATTTGAAAACTCATTTAAAGGTTAAATGAAAATTGGACACTTGTTAAATTAATTTTAATTAAAGAAATTAAAATATAAAAGAAAGGAAAAGAAGACAAAAACTAATCTTCTTCTTTCTCTCCTTGACCGACCCATCTTCCACCATAGCCAAAGTTTCCTTTCTTCTTCTTTTACTTGATTCAAGAGAGTTAAGCGTTAAAGCTCTTGAATTAAAGTTTGAGAAAGTGTTTCTCTACTCTTCCATACACTAAAACTTAGAAAACTAAACTCCTTGCTGGATTCCCATCTTGGTCGAATCATAAAGGGGAAGATTCAAGGGTTTTTGGTTCTTCAAGGTTGCTTAGATCAAGGTGCTTATGTGGACAAGCTAGAGGGTAACACTTAGTGGTCTTCACTCCCCGAATTAGTGGTAGAATTTGATTCTGTGCCTTTAGAGTTAAGGTTTCTCTAAAACCTTAATTTTGTTTAAATTTAGGGATTTTATTTCCTAATGGCAATTAAGTATGTTAGCATTTAAGAAACATGTTTTATGACCAAAATTAACTGTTTTTACAATAGTATAAAGAGCTTATGTATTGCTTAAAACCTAGGGTTATAAAATTTTAAATTACTAACTTTGCACCTTAAGGCATGTTAAGGTGCATATTTCTTTCAAAAATCATATTTTGGAACCTTGGAAGGGAAGGGAGAATAGGCCTAGCAAAACTCACTTTGGCTGATGAAGTCTTAGGCTTCAGATGGCTTTTTGGTCCAATATGGACTTCGACTGCTGAATCTGAAAATTTTTAAGATATTCCTAAGAATACATGCTTCAGCTATCAAAACTCTGGCTTTTGGCAGTTGAATTAGGAACTTTTAGAATTCCTAAGTTGAAAAATTGCAGAATCCTTCTCCCATCAACACCCAAAGTCACTTCAATATTTCATAACATATCTTTAGGGTCTAAAACAATTTGAAATTATACTGAATTCCAACATACATCATCCAAGAACACAAAACCTAAGTTTTTCCCAAAACTAACATAACATAAACAAGTATTCCCTCAAAATCTTTAAGGGAAAGTAGCCATTTAAGGCCCATAACATTTAAACATGACTAAATTAACAATAAAACATTCAGTTTTAACATAAAATCAAAACACCCTAATCCTAATATGCATAAACTTTCCAAAACTCATCTTAAATATAACTTCACATGAAATTAAAGTTATAAAAATCAAATTCCTCATCAACATGCTTGGATCTTCCTATTATATCAAGAAGAAAGAAAGTTACCTTTTTTCTTGGAGCTTGGAAGTGAGAGAACCAGAGACCTAAAGCTTGAATCTGCTATCCTAAGCTTCTAAATGGAAGAATCCACTTTCAAATTTTGAAAATGTCAAGAAAATCTCTTTAAAAACCTCCTTGCATTCTCTAGCAATTGAGAGAAAAATGAGAGAGGAAGAAACAAGTTTCTTTTGACAGAAAACAAACCTTGGTCCCTTTTTATGCCCTAACAGTCAAGAGACTTTCAGCTGCCGAAAGCCATGCTTCCGACATACTTGAGTTCTCACTTCCTCTCGAATGTGAACTTGGGTCCTCCTAAGACCTATATGCACCTACACACAACCATATGCACAACCTTAAACACATATACATAAACATATATCATCACATGCTACCACCATTCCCTTGTTAATGAAGTTTTAATTTTTGCAAGAATATTCCGTCAAGGACAGATGTTTTGACATCAAAAAATAGCGGATATTACATATGGATATATAGAGATATTTTAGAATATTAGATTTCTTTTTATTATAAATTTTGGGGAAATTTTACATATTATATATTATAAAAGCCTAATTAAATTAGGACTTTCATGTATAAATATAAATTTTTATGATATCTTGAGTTAGTGTTAGAATTTTATTAGTATTATAATCAGATTATTAAAAAACAGTGTATAACTAATATGCCTTTTGAAGGGAAAAAAAAAAAAAAACTAACCATGTAATTGACTAGATTTTTATAGGTTAAGTATACTAGTAAACTAAAATACATTAATTAAAAAAAAAGTTTTTTTTTAATTGTAGAAGTTCTATAATTAAAATTTTAATTTTATAATTATAAATAAAACTCAAATCTAAGTATGAATAGAGATGTTGAAGTTCAATTAAATAAGAATATATAAATAATTAGGTTTATTATAAATAATTGTAATTAAAAATTTTATAATATAAATAATTTGATAAATAATTAAATAGTAATAATATTATAATTATTAAAAGTATTATAAAGGAAATAATTATGAATTATTATTATTATAAATAAATAAATTTTTTTAAAAATATATTTATGCTTATAATCTATTTTAGTAGAAAAAGAATTTTTTTTCAGTGATTTCATTAACTTATTTTTTTTAATATTTTCTTTTTTCAACGATTTTTATAGTTATTTATTTATTTTTATTTTTTTAATATCATAAATAATATAAAGAGAATCATACCTATTTTAAAATTACTCATAACCAATTAAATTTAGTCTTTCATTATTATAACAATAAATTATTATGAATATTTTGGGCAAACTCATTGTGTTCCTTTCCCGCATTTACATATTACATAGATTATAAATTAATTGTATATTTTATTTTTTACTTATTAATTTTTTATTTTAGTTAATTACTTATTATAAAATTTTATATTTAATTGAAATTAAATATAAGTAAGATTAAGAATTTTAAATTTATAAAAATATAAAAATTAATTTAAGTAATATAAATGTAATTTTAATTAATTTAAAAAATAAATAACATTTTTGACAAAGTCAATGATCTCCTTCTCACATTTTTATCTATATCTATTTCTATATAAAGTAAGAAAGTTTTTATTTAGTGCTTCCACGTGGCATTTTAAGAGGAGAGCTTACCATGTGGACATATTCTAAGAGGAGGGACAAGATTGTTCCCAAATCTAGGTGTGTGTGTTCTTTCCTTTGACCAAAACAAGAATTAGAGATAGGAAAAAGTTAATAATTAATTAGATTAATTTATTAATTATACCTAATAAATATATATGTTAATTTTATATATATTTTATTTTCGCTTTCTACTAAAGAAATGCTATAGATTTTTTGTAAAAAAAATTCAAGAGATAATAAGATTTTAAATTTATCACATTTATGCTAAGTGATAAATTTTTAATTGAATTTATTAATGATAATTTTTTATTATTTCTTAAACAGTTGTAATATATAATTATTATATAATTTAATTTTCTAAGTATAATTCTCAATTAATTTAATCTTCCAAATTTATATAATGGAAAAGTATTAATTTCTAAGAGGAGGGCTTACCATGTGAATATATTCTAAGAGGAGGGGGAATGTTCCCTAATTCAGGTGTGTGTTCTTTCCTTTGATTAAAAAAAAAGTTAGAGATAGGAAAAAGCTAATAATTAATTAGATTAATTATATCCAATAAATATATATGCTAATTTTATATATTTTTTATTTTTGCTTTCTACCGAAGAAATGCTATAGATTTTTGTAAAACAAATTCAAGAGAAAATAAGATTTTAAATTTATCACCTTTATGTTAAGTGATAAAATTTTAATTGAATTTATTGATGATAACTTTTTTTTATTTCTTAAACAGTTGTAATATATAATTATTATATAATTTAATTTTTTTAATATAATTCTCAATTAATTTAATCTTTCAAATTTATATAATGAAAAAGTATTCATTAATAAATATAATTGTCATTTGTGATGAGATTTTCTAATTTTTAATTTGAAAACATAGTAGTAAAATCAAGACTTACATTTACTTTAAAAGAAAATAAAAACCTTATAGTGAAATATTTTTAGCATTTAATTATTAATAATTTATCGACCCATAACATTTAATTTCAAAATTCAATGAATATTATCGTTACTCTCCAATTATTGTCACAAACAAAAGTTTAATTTTTTTTTTAATATTTACTTTAAATTAGAATTAAATATTAATATATATTTAAATTTTTATGAAAAATTAATGATTAAATTTTTTTAAATATATTTAATTATTAAAAGTAATATTTACTCATTAATTTTTATTTTTTAAAAATAAAAGTCAACATTATTTTTTTTGTTTTTTAAATAATATAATATATAATTACTAAATATAATTATTATATATTATCATATTTCCTAATTTTTAATTTAAAAATATCAATAATGGCCTATATAGAAAATTAATATTTAAAAATTTATTTTACTTTAATATTATTTTATTTTAATATTTTAAATAACAACATCAAAAATTTATTAACTAAAAAAATATTTTTTTCACTTAATAATAATTTAATGACATAATTAGATCTTTTGCATATATATATATATATATATATATATATATATATATATATATATATATATATATATATATATATATATATATATATAGACCTTAAAAATTTTTTATTTTTTTTAAACAATAAAAAAATTATAATTATTTTAAAAACTTTATTTTAAGACCCTTAGCCCACTCCAAACGTGGTGCAACTAACCAAGCCAAGATCCAAAACCCCACTTCAAATTTTATCTGAAAAGCTGTTAATGGTCAACAGCATCGACAATTACAAAAACCTCTCTGCCAAGAAAACCAAAGTTCCATTAGAAGCACGAGCACACCAAATCCAATCACAAGACAAGACACGGAGAAAGATGAGAATCACTGTAATGACAGCTGATGAACACATCATATCTCTAGATGTCGATCCTCATGAATCTGTAATCCCTCTTAAACCCTAGTTTCAATTCCTACATACATAATTGCATGCGTCTGTATATGGGTAATTGTAGACTGACCTTTACTTTTTCCTTTTGATTTTAATTGAAGGTTGAGAACTTGAAAGCTCTGCTTGAAGTGGAGGTGATCTCTCTCTTTCTCCCCGTTTCTCTCCTTTTCTAGCTGTTTCAATTATAGATGTTTGTTTGGTTGCTGAGAAAGTGGTGTGAAAGGAAAAGAAACGATATTTAGAATCGAATTTGGATTGAAATTTAAGGTTTTGAGAATATTTTTTTTATGAATAATGTCTGCCACATATTTGTTCTTAATCTTATTGTTATTTATGCGTGGGTGAGCAGACACAGGTGCCGCTTCAGCAGCAGCAGCTGCTTTATAATGGGAGAGAAATGAGGAATAATGAGAAATTGAGTGCATTGGGCGTTAAGGATGAGGATTTGGTAATGATGGTCTCCACCAGCGCTGCACATAGGTGTATACTCTGTTTATGGTTTACCTATCCAGGTTGCTTAAATACATTGTGTAGCGGAATTTTTTATTTATAATTACATTTTTCCAATTTGGTACCTCCATTCTTCATTCATTTTTTTCACTGGTGGCATTGATAGTAATGACTACAGCATAAAATCTCTTTTAAGAATGAATACTAAGATGTAGACTTTGAATTGAGGATCTTATTATATATACTTGTGCACTTCAATTGATTTTTTATAACTTTATTGAACTGTTTTATATAATAAGTCTGAAACTACGTGCTACATTCAATATTTATTGTATACGAGATGATAGTAAAAGGCCTGGATTTGCTTTAGATGAGGGAACAAACGAATGTAAAGTAGAGGGATATATGCTCGTACTTTTGGTAAATTGAGTTGATTTTATTTAAGAGAGCTACATTGTTGGATTTAAATGTTTATTTTTAGTTGCCAAGGAATAGTAGAAACTTATATATTCAAATGAATGCCAATTGTTTAAATTGGGCTATTTTTAGAAAGTACTGCATTGTCAGATATTGGAAATTGAGTGGTTACATTAGTTGTTTTGATGCAACTTACTGGAAGATGTTAAGGGAAAGGGGTTAAGAGATCCTGAGTAATCCAGTTACTTTATTGTGTAATAATTTCATAAATTAATCCTTCTAAGTGGCACAATTTGTTATATATGTAGCCATTTACCTCTTCTTGATTTGATTTATCTGTGTCTAGTATCTGTCCATTGCCTTTCTCTGTTATATTGTTTACAGTTTTTTTTTTTTTTTTTTAATCTTTATTTGTGGCCTTTGTGGGATTTAACTGCCTTTACATTGCTCTTATTCTAGCTAAATGCACATATGTGCAAATCCAGACATACATAATTTTATCAAAATGAAATGTATTCCATACCTTGTTATGCTAAATGAGAATTTGCAAATTATTTCAGTTCACCCGCAAATGATTTGAGCTTCAATCCTGATGGGTCTGCTGTAAATCCTGAGGCTTTCCAGCAACATATTCGACGTGATTCTAATTTGATGGCCCAACTGTTTCAGGTTTAATGGATGGTTATTTTTGTTAAAAGTTTTACTTTTTTTCTTCTGAATTGGGAATATTGGGTAATTTCATATTAGTTATGCACTTTCCAGGTCAGATGAGGTAGATTCTGATGCAAGACAACTGAGTTGGGTTTTGAAGCATTAATATTTAGTCATTTCTTCTCCATATTTTTTCCCTTGAAAATAGATGCTTTGCCTTTCAATTTCTGATTTCTGTCATTCATGTCAATGTATTGTAATTTGTAAGACTATTGTGATAATACTTTTGGAAATTGCTATGATCTTGATTATTTTCTGTATATTTTATGGTTGTTGAGTGAGCTGTAACAAGTACTTAGTTCAAAAGATTTAAACTCTTGGTGGATAGTTGCTTATTTTGGTTCTAACTTTTTTCCTAGTTTCTATGATTTGATTGTCTTACTCAGAATTTTTATGCTATAAATTTATATTGGATTCACAGACTGATCCTGAACTAGCACAAGTTCTTCTTGGCAATGATCTCAGCAAACTGCAGGACCTCTTACGGCAACGCCATCGCCAAAGATCCGAATTACGGCGTCAACAAGAGGAGGAGCTTGTGAGTGGCTATCTTTTCCTTGTTCATCGCATATTTGTCTTAAAGTACTTGTCAACTTAGAAGTTCAAGTTTATAGATGAATGTCTTTTTTTTTATTATTATTATTATATATTTTTTTTTAAATTTAAAATAATCTCTAACAAGTACCTAAGTTCATAAGGCTTGAATCTTGAGTGCTTTGACAAGTACAGGCCTACATCAATTTGTGCTAAAATGTAATTTTATTAATGGGGCACCTTGAATTTAAATTCTGGACCTCTTGGTTGAGGAGGCTTATATGATATACCATAGCTACGTCAAAGAATGATCTACTTGAAAGGTCGAGCTTGTAGATGAGGGCCCAACAATAATTATTATATTTGTAATGATTACAATGATGGTGGTTGAAAAAATATACTGTCTAGTGCAATTTTACCTCTTAGTATTTCTAGATTTTTTTTTTTTGATATACCAATAAGGTGTAATTAATTGGTAATTATTCACTAAATCTCATTGATAAGCATAATTTTCAATGAAATGGCTCCTTACCATTAATTGCTGTGATTTATACCTGTTTATTTTAAAGAAGGATTTAGCACATTATTTCCCTGCATCATTACAAATTGATTACAATTGACTAAATGTTTTGAGGAGCATCATTTTCAATAACTTAATTGCTATGATTCATATCTGTTCATTTTAAAGAAGAATGTAGCATATTATTTCGCTGCATCATTAAAAATTGTGGAGAGCTGATTTTTCATCTTACTCCTTTTAGATTTCATTTTGATATACTGGTTAGATGTGATTGCTTGGTGATCAGTAGATTTTATTCCTGATTTTTATCTAAACTAGAAGGTTTCTTATCATCTATTGCTTTGATTTTTACCCATTTACTAAATAAAAAGGATTTAATTTCAGTGTGTCATTACTAGTGGATTTCATTTTTTAAATAGATATGCTGATTAAATTTACCTATTTACTTCTGTCTTGCTTTATAGGCCCTTCTTGATGCTGATCCTTTTGATGTTGAGGCACAGAAGAAAATTGAGGCTGCCATTCGCCAGGTTAATTTAATTTGCATTTTTAGTGTAACAGTTAACGGGCAATGACTCATGAAAGTTTGCTTTTTGTTAAATTATTTTAGAATATGAACGAGTACCAAGTTGAACATTTGTGGTAATGTTGGGAATAATAAAGTTCATGTGTTGACTGCATACAATAGGAACATGGGGTACTGTTCACGAACAGAATGCTTATTACTCAGGCTCTGATTGGACAATTGGGACAACTTGGTGTTTGAAAATGTTTTGCAAAATGATTTATTGGCACATGAAGTGGTGGGTTGATACTGTTTCATCCTTTTGGCACATGAAGTGGTGGGTTGATACTGTTTCATCCTTACTGACATGCTTCTGTCATTTAAGGCCCTGGACATCATTCCCTGTGATTCTAGTGACACTGTTCTTTCTTCTTCTTTGTTGGGAGTATTTTGGGATGTGATTCTTCATACAAAATTTTCAAAAGCATGAGTGATGATGTGATCTTAAATTTTCTTGAAAATTTTATTTTGAAACAAAATGTATAAGAGGAAATGAAATATGAACCAAATTATATATTTGCTTTTCATTTTTCTTATTTCTTTTCTATATATATATATATATATATATATATATATATATATTTATCTATTGATTTATTTTCTTACCTTATGAATATGTAATGCTATTGAAACTGCATTGCTGTTAGGTGTTAGTTAATAACTAATAACCAAGCTTTCGTTGTATAATGTTTTTGATGTTCTGACTTCTGAGTGATATTTTGCTAGTGGTTATTCTCCATGTGATGTTTTTGACTTGATGTATTCTCAACTTTTTGGCTTTAGATTTTTCTCAGACCCATGTCTTGTTCCAAAAAAAAAAAAAAAAAAAAAAACTGTTATTTAATCTCTTTACTTTTATTATATCATTTCTGATGAAAGGTTTTCATTACTAATATTCACATGTTATGGTTTTTTAACATTTTTAATGCGTTCAGATGGTATTTTGATTTTTGATGTTTGCAATTCTGCTAAATTCAAATGCAGAAAGGAATTGATGAAAACTGGGCAGCTGCCTTGGAATACAACCCTGAAGCTTTTGCTAGGGTGGTATGTATTTTCTTCAATCCTGTGGACCATAGAAGTTAGTTGATTGTGCTTTAAATTTGAAGTTTCTTGTTTAAATCTTCAGGTTATGTTGTACGTTGACATGGAAGTTAACGGTGTGCCTTTAAAGGTAGAGACTACAAAAATTAGCTGAGGCTTCAACCAAGACATGATCATGTTATTCTTTCAAGTTTCAAGTTTCAATATAACTCTATTTTTGTATTCTTTCATCATAACTATAGTTTCTTTCATGTTCTCAATTATCTTGTTATTTATTCTCCATAACAACTTCATTATGAAACTATTACTGAAATTTTCTTGGCTAATATGCTGTTATAGATGTTGTTTCTATGGATTGTGATGGAAGCAAAAACCTAATAAATTTCTCTTTATTTCAGGCATTTGTTGATAGTGGTGCTCAGTCCACAATAATATCAAAAAGTTGTGCTGAGCGATGTGGGTATGTGCTGCTGTGTATTTGTTTATTTTACTTTTTTACTAGTAGCTGAGTCCTGCAAATTGGGCGAATAATTTTCCATTTGATGGTGCTAATAGCGTTAATATCATAATTCCTCTTTTGTGCTACATTTCAATGATATAAAATATGTATGCCTGGCTAAACTTATGTGCATTTATGTATTATGTATATTAAGGGTCTGTTTTGTTGCTTCGGAAATGTAAATGAATAGAGCAGACTCATAAGACAAAAATGGAATGATCTTTCTTTCTTTATTTCTTTGTTTTTTCCCCTCTCTCAATGTGTTTGGTTTGATTCATCAGAAGGCTATTTGCTTTTTTACGTGTGCAGAAATGGGAATCAGTCTAAAATTTTCATAATAATCCTAAATGGAAAACATGTTTACATGTTATGATTGAAAGACAAATTGCTGTATCATTTAAGAATTTTTATTTCTAATTCATCAATTTTTCGTACAAAATTATGATATTCTTGTTAGAAAGTTATTCAACAAGGTCACACATGCATGCCATTGATATTTCTTTTTGTATTTTTATAAATGATTTTGTAATTTTCTAAAAGAAATTTCTGTAAATTTTATTATTTTAAACATTGTCTCTTTTTATAAAATGATATTTATTTTAAAATTTTAAAGTTAATTCTTTGTTAGAATTTTTAAAAATGGCATGCTCTTATTGGTCAAATATTTTTATTTATATTTCCTCACAGTTTCTAAATTATTTTACTTATTTAATAATAAATTTATTTTGAATTTCCTTAAAATTCTACACTATGTGGCAAGTTCATGTTCAAATAATATTTTATTTAATTAACTGTAATTTAATTTTACATTCTTTATTATTTTTTTATTAGTATGTAATTTTGAATTGTAATTTCCAGCCATGTGGCATGCTACCAATAGTCCCAATGTTATTATTATTATTTCTGAAATTTGATGTTTTAACTATTTTATTTTATATATTTTAAAAGCAATATGGCAGATAGTCACTGACTTACTGGTTTGACCTGTTAGTCACTAGTTTGACTTGATTCCATGGGAATGGGATTGGTGATTCTGTTATTTTTTAAAATTACATTCCATTTCCAGTATAAATACTGGGAAATGGAATTGCCAATTCCAATTTTGGTCCTATTATTGCATGAGCCAGATGGCCCCAAAGCATATTACTAGTTATTTGGTAGTCTATAAAAGATGGGTATACGCCTTCTCATCTCTTTAAGTTAGCAGTTGCACTTTGCTAATGGTTTATCATGTAGCAAAGTGGGTTTCTACTCACTGCAGTTTTATCTAATGTACATTATTTTTTATTCTTCTTAAATGGACAATATGAAAGTTCCTTGCTTTAATTACGTTCTTTTTACCAGTGATGTGGATGATATATTTTACAACTTCTCAAGAAATTAAAATGGAAGGTCCGCTGTAACTGATGCTTTGTTGTGGGCTTGTTTGTATCAGATTGCTGAGGCTTTTGGATCAACGTTATAGAGGCATTGCTCGTGGAGTGGGTCAATCTGAGATACTGGGTCGGATACATGTAGCTCCAATAAAGGTAGAACACCTGATGGGATTCTAATAAGATTTAGCCGTTTGGTGCACCAAGCTAGTTCATCATTGGGTGATTGTCTTTGTGTTTGTGTTTGTAAATGCAGTTTATAATTGCTGCCCTTTGATCTTTCTTTCTTTGTGTGGGTGTATAAGCATGTATTTTACATTGGTATCTGTCTTTATAGAAGGTTACTTAAACATATTCATCTCATGCAAGCTAAAAAAGAACATCTCATGTTCCAAGTACTTTTGGACATGATTAATCACATTTTATATCAATTATCAGTTCATCTATATTGGTTACAGATTGGAAAGTATATGGATAAATTTGACCTGTTAGTATTTTACGTATTGTCTTCCTTTGGAATATGCTTTTTGATCTTTGGTAGGTGAACTCTTTCACTTCTCCACATAAATCTTCATTTTTCTTGAAAATTTTGTTCAAGCTACAAAATTGCTGAACATTGGGCATGCATATTTTGATGTGCATTGCACATGTTTCTCACATTTCATTTGTAAAACATTGTACAAGCATTCAACCGAGGAATATTTCTTATGCTATCATTTGGTTGTTATTTGTTACTGAGCTATATGCTGAACTCTGACACTAACTTCATTCTTTTATTCCTTTTGTTCTCTGTAGATTGGGAATATATTTTACCCTTGCTCCTTCTTGGTGCTGGATTCTCCCAACATGGAATTTCTTTTTGGGCTTGATATGCTTCGCAAGCACCAGGTAGCATCTGCAATTGGGTTGTTATCTGATGGTCTGTTGGAAGCATTGATTGTTGAAGTTTACCTGTATCTTTGAGTTTATTCAAATTTTATCCATTGGCTGTAGTGCATTATTGATTTGAAGGAGAATGTTTTGAGAGTTGGGGGTGGAGAAGTTTCTGTTCCATTTTTGCAAGGTTAATCATCTGGCTTCAGCATTTGCTACATCCTCTGCTCTGCAATAATGACTGTGTTTCCTCTGCTTGAAATGCTTTGTGATCTAGATGATGTGTTTCTTTTCCAGTCTTTCGTTCCTCTTTTCTTCTTTTTAATTCATAATTCTTTGCTGTTTCAGAAAAGGACATCCCAACTCATTTTCTGGATGAAGAAAGCCTCGCCAAAGAAGTGTCCAGCTCAGGAAATCCAGTAAGCGTGCTCCTTATTTTCTTTTAATGAATTTACAAGGCTGGTCCTTGTGATGTTTGGCTTTTAACTAAACTATTTTGTGAATAGTTTTCAATTGCTGAAGGAATACTCTATTCTGTAAGTGTCTATTCTGTAAGTGTGAGTTGGTCCTAAATGTAAGTGCCAAATAATGTTTATATCATCATTCAAGTGTACGTGAAGTTGGAAAGATAATAATTTCTTTGCAACAGTACATGTATTTCCCCATTTAAAAGCAAAGGATAAAATTGGCTTGTGTATATATGCTTCTCAGTGCTTTACTATGTTTACTACCATAGTTACTAGTGCTTGTGAAAAAGTTTATGGTCACAAGTCATATTTGTGGAGCTAACTCCTATACTTTGTACTGTGATATCCTTGGTTTTATGGTTAACCAAGGTCATAATAGAAGTGCTGTAATTTTCTTGCAAGTGAAATCAAAGTGTTAGACTTGAAAAGAATTGTGCTTATCTTTCTAGACATGTCTATATGAGCAGATAACTGTGGTTCTCCATTCAGTTTCTTTAACCTAATAAAGACAAGCATTTCAAATTGGTGTTGACTTCTGCTGCTGAGCAAAGGCTTTTTTAAGTCTTGGAATTGATCCACCTTGATTCTTCAGGTGACATCAGGAGCTATAGATAAGAAGAATAATGCACCAGGAGGTCAATCTTCTGGTTAGTTTTTACAACTTCTGAAAGTTTTTTACGGGGTATTTGATTCTGCAGTTATTTTTAACTAAAAGTAAGTTAACTGATTTATTTAATACGTTGTATTGGCTTGAATTATTAGATTCTAGTCCTATCTCTGTTATTTGAGGATGTTTTGTAGCCAGGAAATACATTATCATTAATTGCTAGGATTAGCTGTCTCTGTTATTTGAGGATACTTTGCAGACTGGAAATACATTATCGAACTAATTGCTAGGCTTAAAAATTAATAGACATGTTTGATCATGATGGACAGGGATGTCTTTTTGTAGTGTGGTGAATTTCAGGACATTTAGTAATTAATAGTTCATTTTGCCTCTGGTTTGCAGGAGTTGCACAAGGCAGTGTGACACTGGTAAGACCTTAAGACGAACTATGATATACTACAGTTCTGTTTGCTTTGTACTGGAAATTTATTTTTAGCTGTATTTTGCAAGTTGCTTTCAGTTATTTTCAAATTCATCCAAGCTTTATGCTAATATGTTTTAGGCTTTGTTTGGTAAACTACTTTTGCCACCCTCTGTAGAACAATTGCAACAAGCCTAAAAGTTAACCAAGCCAAAGCCTTGGTCAATGATCCAATTGACAATAATTGTTGGGGATGACAGAACTTCAAAAGTTGATCTATTTTAAATTCAAGCTATAAAAGCTATGTATTTACTTATTTATTGCATTCAAGTCCTACTACTTTTAAAATCACTCAATGTTAGTCCTATCCATTAAGTCAATAATATATATTCTCGTAGTCAACTCCAAAGATACACCCCCTCCCCCCATTTCAATCCTAAAACTTTTAAAAATTTTTCTTTTCTTTCTTTTTTCCCACTCTTTTTCTGAACTAATTTGGAAAAAAAAATCAATAATTCATCAAAATCATATAAAATGATAAGTACCATCAAATTAGCATATAAAAATCAAAACTTATGAAAGTTTTGTTCTCAAAAAACAAATTAAAATATTTTAATAAAAATTTCAATTATCTTTGGGTCTTGAATTTTTATTTTAGTTTGAACTTAGATTATTTATATAATGAATTTCATGTCATTCTTTGTTGGGATAAGTAAAACTCATCTCATAATAAATTTTAGATTGATATTTGTTGGTTTTTAGAATTTGAAAATTTGAGTAATTTGTTAAATAGTTCATATTGTTTGACTTAAAATTTAAGTAAAAATTGGATATTAAAATAATTGAAGATATTTTGTTGAAATATTTTCATTTTATTGTTTGAGGAAAGAAAATTCCATGAGAACAGTTTTAATTGTTGGTTGTTAATTTGAAGTTTCTTGTCTTTTTCTTATTAGTTTTCTAGTAATTGAAAAAGAGAGTAAAATAATATAAAGAAAAAAGTGTATTTTTTGTGAGTTTTAAGACTAAAATTTAATGCTTCGTTTATGTCACATAAAATATTTTTCTTAATTTTTTTTTTTTTGCATTTTCTAGTATTTAGAATATTCAGGAAAATGGGTCAATAGACTATTTTTCTAGTCAAAGGAAAACTAAGCCATAAGGAAAATGATTTTCTGAACTTTAACAATTAAGATGTGAAAACACTTACATATGTTTGATATAAACACATACTATCAGTTTAATATTGCAATCAAACAATTGAAAATATTTTCATGGAAACAATTTTTTAGAAAACATTTTTCATGGAAAACATTTTCATCTCTCAACTCTCAACTCTCAACTAAGCCTTGTCCTAAAAATTTGGGTTCGGCTATATGGATTCTCTTTCTCCACTATAAACGATTTTGGGTTAAATCCTCGGAAATGTATAATGCTTTTAGGTAATGTTGTACTACTCTCCTCCAGGTCAGTTTAGGTTTACCCCTTCTTTTCTTTCTATCCTCTACCCTAATGTGCTTTACTTCTCTAATTGAAACCTCCGTATATCTATGCTTCACATGACCAAACCACCTCAATCTCCCTTCTTTCAACTTATTCTCAATTGGCACTACTTCTACCTTTTTTCTAATACTCTCATTACGGACTTTATCTAGTCTAGTATGGCCACTCATCCACCTTAACATTCTCATCTCCGCAACTTTTATCTTAGACACATACGACTTCTTCAATGTCCAATACTTACTACCATATAATATGGCCGGTCGTATGGCTGTACGGTAAAATTTTTCTTTCAACTTATTGGGAATCTTGCGATCACATAAAACTCACGTGGCACGTCTCCACTTCAGCCATCCGGTTTTAATCCTATGACTAACATCCTCCTCACATCCTCCATCTACTTGAAGGACTGAGCCGAGATATTTAAAGTGATTACTTTGGGATAGTATTACTCCATCCAAACTAACTCCTTCCCTATCATCAGTTCGGCCTTCACTAAACTTGCAATGCATGTATTCTGTCTTTGTTCTACTCGACGCCCTTTGACTCTAGAGTACTTCTCCAAAATTCTAGCTTTCTATTGACTCCTTCTTGCGTCTCATCTATCAGAACTATATCATCTGCAAATATCATGCACCAAGGGATACTCTCTTGTATATGTTTCGTTAATTCATCTAAAACTAATGTAAAAAGGTAAGGGCTTACAGCTGAACCTTGGTGTAATCCAACTTAGATAGGAAAATCTCTAGTGTCCCCTCCCACGGTGCGCACAATAGTAGTTGCTCCTTCATACATGTCTTTCAACACTTGTATGTACCTAATAGATACCCTCTTTTGTTTTAACACTCTTCATAAGACATCTTTTGGAACACTATCATAAGCTTTCTCCAAATCGATAAAAACCATGTGTAAATCTTTCCTCACATCTATATATTTCTCCATCAAATTTCTAATGAGAAAGATCACTTCCTTACTTTTTTTCTCCTACCCATTTAGTCTCCTGAATGCAAGCAATATTCACCCTTCTCTTTTTCAAGTTATCCACAAGCTCCATTAATTTTCTTGTAAGTGATCCAATATTTCAAGTGCTAACCCTGATTCTCCTTCTATCATATTCCTTCCTAATTGATCCCTTCTATGATATCTTCTATTATTCTCTGTGCCTATTTGGTGTTCTATTTCACTATTTGTTCTACTATCTGTCCTATGGACTAACTTTTTTACCCACACCCGTTCATGATGTGGGGATCCTTGCTCATTTAACACCATACCCGGGCGCCGGCATGGTACGTCGCTTTTGGTGAACGCCTTACACCCTTGCTTATTTCTCGCTACACCCGGGCTCCGATGTAGCGCGTCGTAAGTAGAGGACGCCCCAACGTTTATATCATTTGAATCCATATCATAAAATGTGACGAAATTTTTACGCTGGTTGTCACTTACTGCAACCCTCCTCCTTTATTCGGGCTTGGGACCGGCTGAGCGCAAACTACTTAGGTGGAGTTATGGAAAACATTTTCATATTCAAATTATTTTACGTAAAACAAACGGAGTCTAGGACAGAAAAACATCTTCAGCATTGACATAAGACTAAGGTTGTGTTTGGTAGAAGGTTAAAAAATTAAGGGTGAAATGCTATTCTTGTAAGTTTTAATATTTAAAAATGGTAATTATTAACTTAGTCCTCTAAGGTTAACATTTAACCTCTCAAAAAGGTATAAATATTAATGAGGTGAAAAGTTAACCTGTCCAAACAACATGCATGAGAGGTTAAACGTTATAAGAATAATACTTACCAATTGTTAACCTCGTACCAGACACCTCCTAACAGTAAACATAGGGGTTTGGTTCAAATTGAAATGAAAAAGCTGAACAATCAAATTTCCAAATATCATAAACCTAATCTAATTGATCTTAGAGAGTAAACTTAACTGTACCAAGGTTTTTTGGTTCATAGGCTGGAAATACACCTTCAATCCAATCTAACTTTTAATCAAATACCTAAAATTTTCAATTCCACATAATACAAGTACTCCAAAAAGAAAAGATTAACACCCAGCAGATTTAATGAATGATTTTCGGTCAAACTAACAAATTGCAATATCCAACAAATCGAAGAACACACAACATTTCAGATCTTCAACCATTCAATACCAATAAAATTACGGAAATAATTACCCCAAACTTCAGCACAATAACCCAAGTCGTTATTCTTTAATACCTAAAACGGTAGAGACTAGAGATGAAAAACTAGAGGCTGAGAACTCAAAAGTTGACTGCGAAGAAGAGTGGCAGTGAGATGCGAGAATGTATTTCACTTGAGAGACATCAGGTCTTTGAGGTAGTTAGGTGCATGTTGGAGGACCAAGGGTGTGACTTGTGAGTAGGGGTGTGCATAGTTCTTGGGCGTTTCGACCCGAACTGAATAACTGTATCTAATCAATCAGAACTATATCGAACCAATCAGAACCATATCGAATCGAACTTATTTTACTTTTTTTGGTTTGTTTTATGTTCTTCATTAAGAACTAGACTGGAACCATATCAGATGGTTTGTTCATGCTAAAGCAACAGCCCTTTAGTAAATTTGAGTTCGGTTCAATTATTCCGATTTTGAACTTTGAAAATCAAATTGAATTGAATATACCAAAAATTGTAGAAATCAAAATCCCACTGAATCGAATTTCCGAATTAGGGCGGTTCAGTTTGGTGTTTCAACTTAAACCAAATAATGCTCAACCCTAGTAAACAACTTTAGAAGTAGTAGAAAATGTACAAATGGGTAAACTTTTACCGTTTGAAACTATTTGTATTATTATGCTGCCTTTCAAGTTGGTAGCATACCTCAGCAATCTATTTGATTGCGTTGAACCTCTTGGACAATCAAAATGGCCAATTTGAATTTTAATTTTTGTATACTGATGTGTCCAGTAAAATTTGTTTTCCCTGCAGAGACCTGATTTTGAGGCCAAAGTTGCAAAGCTTGTTGAGCTAGGTTTTGGAAGGGATTCTGTGGTACAAGCTCTTAAATTATTTGATGGGAATGAAGAACAAGCTGCTGGATTCCTTTTTGGTGGCTGAAGATCACTCATATTTTTTAAATTCTCATTCATTGTGGGAATACTATTGATTTCAGTAATTTAATGACAGGTTTTTACAAATCCATGAAATTGGTGTACCCTCAATTCAAACAGAAAAAGAAAGGTGTACCCAACTGCACTTAATTACAATTTGTTTGCACAAAGTAGTTTTGCAATTCAACGGGAACAGTTATCTTTTTTTCCCCTGTCAAGTTCTACTTCAACTTGATCATGGAAGAGTCGTCTGGCAGTGTTTAATTGCCTAATGGTGGATTTTACATATACCTAGACTGAAAAATTATTTGATATTCTGGATACTGTCTTCCCTTTGTGTATGTGGTGTGTTTAAAAACTCAAATGAATATCATTGAGCTTTATTGCACAGTTTAACAAAGCAGAAGTTAAAAAAGTAAATAATATTTGGTGAAGCGGTTTGTTGCTTTTGTTTGGATGAAGAGGCATGGTGCCGGTCAACTATTTTCCTTTTTTGGCCCTTTTCTGTATGGATTGCATAAAACAAAGTTGATGTATATCAATTTTTAAAAATATTAGGTTGTAAAAAAATGTATTTCATATGTACTCAAATCTGGCTTTTTTTGGGCAGCTGTCTCCATCTGACTCGGTGTTAAATCTTCATTTGCTTTGTTCGATGGTGATTCTCCTCGAGAGCCCGTTGCGCTCAATATTCCAATCATTGGATCATTTTCTTCACCATCAGATAGATTTTTTTTTCCTTTTTTTCTCATTACCCTTTAACTTCTTTAAAAGTGGACTTTGCATAGATATTGGACTTCCACCTGGAGACGGTGTAATGGATAGCTGTGATTTTAACATTGCTTTTTCATCTTTGAAAATGTGGATCAGTCTAAAAGAAATTTCAGAAGCATATCCAATTTGGGAGCTTATAATCACTTGGAATATTTTTTTCTTTCTTGTAAATTCTTGTAAGGACTAAGGGAATTGAAGCACTATCTTTTGAGCTGTGAACTAAGCTCAATGTAGGAAATCAGATAAAATCCGAAGCTATACACCCGAAGACAATGAATGTGACGATTCCAGTCAAATCTTCCACGATAAGAGATAATGAAGTTATTTAAATTGGTGCATTTAATCAAATGAAGTTATTTAAATTTGTAGAATGATAAATAAAAATTGTAAAATTTAATAAATGAAATAAAGCTCAATTTACCCCCTATATTTATGGGAGAGGTTCAATTTAACTCATTTTTAATTTTTGGTCTAATTTAACTCATAAATTTTAGTTTATGCTCAAATTAGCTCGATTGATTAACATGTGCCATTTTTTAATATTTAATTATTTTTTAAAATTAAAATATTTTTATATTATATAATTATTTAAATAAAAAATAAAAATATTATTTTTATTATTTAATATTATTAATTAAACTGAAAATATAAAAAAATATCTTTATATTTTCATATAATTAATTAAAATTTTAATTAATTTTAATTATTTAAACGAAAAAAATATGATTTTTGTATTTCATGCTTTTAATTTAAAATTAAAAAATTATAATTAAATAAAACTAAAAATATAAAAATATTATTTTTTTTGTTTTCATATTATTAATTACTATTAAAAAGTAAAATATAAAAAAAAACTAATTATAGTTAATTAATTAAGATTAAAAATAATTAACTAAGCAATTAACATTAAAAAATAATTAACTTCAAAATATTTAAAAAATTAAAAAAAAAAAGCAACTCACGCGCCAAAGTGGTGAGTGAGTTGCACATTTCTCAAAATTAGACTAAATTAGATATAAATTGAAATTTCTAAATTAAATCAAATCAAAAATTAAAATTGAGTTAAATTAAATTTTCCCAACAAGTCCAGGGAGAAAATTGAACTTTATTCCATATAATCATCACGAGTAACATAGTATTTTATAATTAAATACCAAGGCATTGTTGATTCTTTAGGGGTGCCACACTTGTTATTGCACCAAATAGTATCATTGTAATTTCGAGTACTATTTTTATAATGTAGGCAAGTTTTGTACCACTAACTAGTTGATGTATAAATATTTTTTATAATCACTTTGCAATTGAACTTAGTTTCCCATTTTAAATGAAGGAAAAATTAAAAAAAAAAATAAATGATAGAGCATTAAAGTTATTAAATAATTAACTGCAAACCTTCTCAGTGTGAATATCCAAATAAAGAAGTTTCTGTTTGCAATTTTTTTTAGGGTCTAGATCTATAATCAGTTAGCCATCGAGTTGGGTTGTTTCAATTTTTTTTTTTTTCTGAATTATTGGAAGGCTATATTTATGAAATACGAAATTTAATTGTTGCCTGACGTCAAATAAGTCATTACATTTTAATGCACACCTCGCTGTGAAGTTGATAATTTCTGGAATTTGAGGATTAATGTGGATTTTTATTGCTATTATACTGTTTATGTTGATGCATCTGTTGAGAATATTAAAATAGAGTACCATTCCAATAAATGTAAATATATCAAACTAAATTGTGGCTAATACCTCTAAAAGATTTAATGAAACATTGTTCTTCCCCCAAAACTTCAGATTAAAGGAGCCCGGTTGTAATTTTTTCCCATAATGTGATTCATAGTTCTTTTAAGCCTACATTTATAATTTATATGTTAATTTTAAATAAATTTATTTTTATTAATGGTTATAATTACCTGTTGTTTTGGATTTTGATGTCTTGTTTTTCTTTCAATTCTAGTGTTCATTTGAACTGTCTTAGTGTGCCCTATAAAGGCAGTTTGGCCCGAGCACATCTACAATCAAAGAAAATAGTTATTACATTTTACAATATATTAAGAAATTTTATTTTTAAAAGTTAACAAAAAAGTATTTTATCAAAAAAAATTTTCACCTATTAGAAAAGTATCATTGTCTTTATAACTTTTAAACACAGCCAACCGATAAAAATAAAAGGTCAAGAATTTAAGATTCAACTGAGTTTGAACTGATGAGATTTAATTATTATTATAACATCTCTAATTTTCAAATTATTATATATATATATATATATATATATATATTTTATTCTAACCATGGTATTGTGGACTTGGCGTATGTACTTTCATTTCGTAGAAATTCGATCGTCGCTCATATCTGCAATTTCGGGCTAAGCAGATAAGCTGTTGGAACCATTTCAGAATCGGGTCAAGATTATAGGCTACCCCACAGTTTTTCAAACGTTCTGGACGCATTCCAGTTGTCAGATTTGACATAGGTAAACTCGAACTCTATATTACTCAATTTTTGTCTTGTACTGGGTTAGAATAAAATTGATAAAATATTCATGGATGATAAGAAAATTACGATTCTTATTGCAATAGCCTTATAATATTGTTAATGACCGCAAGGCAGGTTTATAGAATTTTTAAAGTTAGTTTGGATAGCTTTTAAAAAATATTAGTTTTAAAGTCTTATAATTGAGTTGTTTGATTTTGTGATTATTGCTTGATTTGGAGGGCCCAAGAGGAGCCATATAATGATGATGAGATATGGGTTGAGTTTAGAAGTGTTATTTGAATCATTTTGCAGGTTGGATAGGTCATAGGTATAAGGAAGACTCTGCCGGATTTTCAGCACAACTTAGTGTGTCTTTAGTCTTTTTCTAAACTTGTATTGAGTCAAATATATTAAATAATTACAATGAAATTGTCAGGTGAGCCGGGACAGCCTTCTTTCTCCTCCCAGCCGCTGCAGTGACCTCGGTTCAAGTTTGTGAGTAAATATTTTAATTATAATTTCAATATTATTATATGTTCAGGTATACTCATATATCACTTATATGTATATATTTATGTAGTTAAACACTAGGCACATTTTATATTATATTCTTAATTGATGAATTGCCATGGATGTTGTTTGTGGTAATTTAGAGTAGTGTGTGTGCGTTAGCGTGCGTGTGGTATGGTGTTGGATATGGACAGTACAGGTAGACACAGCTTGAGAGATACTCGCTGGGACCCGGTCCTTTGGGGTAGACTCGACTTGAGAGATTCGCTGGGACCCCTTATTTGGTTTATTAAGCAAAAGTCCGGCTTGATATCTTCGCTGGTAGAGATTGGATTAAGAGGGCTGTATAGGGGATCAACTTCCATATAAGTATTATTTGACATTATCGAGTGTGTGAGTGCTCCAAATTACCTTTTTGCTGTTATGATATGAAAATTATGACGATATTGCATTTCACTTCACATGGTGCATTAGCTTTAGATAGCTATAGAGATTATGGTTAAAATTGATAATTTACTCTCTGAGTCGAACGTTCACTTCTGTTCACCTATTTTTTCAGGATACATGAGGTTTATTTTTGAGTTTAAACCTGTTCCCATCCCTCGCAAGTTGCTTGTTTATGTTATGATATTATATAATTTTTATTTGCTCCTAGAATTTCACATGTGTTAGAAATATTTATTTGATTGGGTTTATAATATAATTGTCATGTTGGACCTATAAACTTATTAAATGCATGTCTGGTTGGATTGGATGAGGGAGCCGAGCTCCCATTTATTTTTATGACATTTGATTATGTGGAGGGTGAGCTGAGCTCCTCAGTTTATTATATTTATTGTGTTTACAGGTCGGGTGAGTTAAAAACTCCCCGTTAAATGGTCCATATTATGGCTGGATTCTGTCCGGTTGAATTCTTGAAATTGTGCCCAAATGGGCCTTAGAGTTGGGTTGAGGAATCGTTAGGCTTACTACGGGCCTCGGGGGCTCTAGGCTGGCCTAGGTCCTAGTACCGATCCGGCCCATATGTTGGGTCGTGATAAGTATATTATTAAATAAATATTATAAAATTAATAATAATATTTCATTAAAATTAATATATTCATATATTTTATAAAAAAATATTAAAATAAATTTAATTAAATTTAATATGTAAATATTTTCTAAAAACTAATTTAAATTTTTAATTAAAATTTTAAATAACAATATTTAATTATTTATAATAAAAATACTTAATATTATAATAATAAATTTATCCCTATCGAAAAATAAATGTTAATATAAAAATAATTTAATAATTAATTAATATATTAATAAAAATAAATTATTAATACTATTAAATATTAAATTTCAAGTTTTTCTTTAGGTTAATAGTTATTACTGAATTTATAATATTATTAAAGGGAATTGATGTGATTTCATCTATATATATATATATATATTACAAGATGGGTGTACAGTTCACATGGTAATTGGCGTTAATGAGTTCCTTCACATCTCAGGTTTGACTCTTCAAGCGTCTATTTATTAATTTTTTTTCATTAAGTGAACTGAATTGCTTGGTTTAAATTCAGTCAGGTTGATTGATTCACCGGTTACCTAATCGGGTTGATCGAGTCAATTTTAGTTCACAGAAAATCAAGATTTTAATGAAAATTAGACTCATCATTATTTTGGTTTTCGGTTAAATCAATCGAATTAGCTGGTTCAATCCGATTTTCACAACAATAATTGTCACTCTATGCACCAACCTCATTGAATTTCACAAAGGAGAAGTAATCAAATGGAATAACTACATCATTTGTATCTGGTTTCTTTATGAATGCATTATTAGGCAGTTTAATCGATAGGGATGTTAATTCATAACTTTTCTGCGCTGGCAATACAATGAAATCAGATATATGATAAACTTCTCCCTCCAATAGTAATGCTTGAAAAATATCAGCGTCTTATTCTTTAATGAATTCTTCCATGGTGTTCCTCCATAAAAAATGCAATAGATTACACAATATGTATTTGCAATTTAAAGGTAAATAATAATAAAAAAAAATATTTTTACGTATTATTTTTATACCCTTTCATCAATCATCGATAAGTTGAAATAGAAGAGATTATTTAGATTGTAAGGGCTATAAAAGTCCCAGGGCAATCCTAACTTTAATCATAACATTTTTGCTATTTAGATTGATCTTAAATAATGGTGTAAACGATATTGTTTTGCAGAGAAAAAAAAAGAAGGTAAAAATACAAAATTAAAAGATTTGAAATAAAATAAAAAAACATACAAAAATATATTTAAATATTCACAGCTTTAGTTAAACCATAAAAAATTTCATAATATACAATATTTTTAATATAAGATATTTGCTCAAAATTTGATTGGTTATTTTTTTTTGTAATGGCCATTTTTATTCCTTTTTGGTGAAGTAACTCTAGACAGGACAACGGATAAATTTTGAGAACTGTTCCTGAACTTATCTAGTTATAATGTTACAGTCCTTCAACTTAAAAATATAACATAAAATTTAATCAACTTTCAAATTTTTCATAGTAAAATCCCTTTAACCTCCAATTATCAGTCTTTCAATTAGACACTGACCTAAACAGTTCCAGCATAGAGCTTAGTCAGTATTTCTCTTTTCTCTCTCAAGCCATGTATAATTTGAATCCTTTGTCTCTCTATAGACAGAATAATTTTTCATGTGTAAAGAGAATAATTTTACACTTTGCATAAGAGAGGAGAGAAAAATATTGACTAAGTGTCATGCGGGAGTTATTCACATCAGTTTCTAACTAAAAAATTAGTAATTGAACGTCAGATAGATTTTACTGTGCAAAATTTAAAAGTTTAAGGGATTTTATGTTACATTTTAAAGTAGTGTTATAACTATATAAGTTCAAGGATAATTGTTGAAATTTATCTATAGTACAACATATAATTATTCATTATAAAATACTGTTCATTTAAATAAATATTAATTTATTTTAAAGTTTGACCTTAACTCTTGTAAATAGTCATACAATAATAAACTTTAATCGACAATTGTATCCATTTGAATGTAAAAGGCTACTTTTTCTCTGCTATTGACAACGTAATTAAAAGATTATAAACCTTTTTCCCTGCAAAAAAACTGTAACTATTTTAGCACCAATCACTCGATTCCCTAAATTTGTTACTATCAATTTAGTGCTGTTACAAAGACCTAAGCTTGGGTTTAAATTTCTTAATAACATTATTGAAGTATTTATTTTTAGATTTATTTCATGTTGCGGAAAACAATTAAATCCTAAAGTGTTTAAAAATTTAACTGGATATAAATTTCAAGTTCATTAGCATTAGTGGTATTTTTGCAAATTCAATCGAAATTATAATATGTTTTAGGATCACTTGGTACCATTTCTAACATTTTTTATTTATTAATTTTTGTCTGATATTTTATTCGTTAGGCAAATAATTGTTCTTTCTTTACGATATGCTGGATCATTGTGTTTTTCAAAGAAATTTTCATAAATTTTTGGTATCATACTAGCTAATAAATCATCAATGTTTATAATAAGTAATTCAGACTGTATTTCTATCCAATTGTCATCTTCATCGAGCTTAGTAATTTTAATTGTCTTTGTTGTGCCGTCACTAAACGACAAAATCCAATCAATAAAATTTGCATCATCACCATTAACATTTGTACATGATTCTTCTTCTAAAAGGCGTGCGTGGGGGCGCGCGCGCACACACACACACACACACACACACACACATATATATATATATATATATTTTTTCATTTTGTGTATTTTAAAATATTTTTAAAGGTAAGATCTAATTATTGATGCATCTAATATATCTTATTTATTTTATTTAACAACGACAGGTAATATTTGGTGAAAGTAACTACCTAATGATACCGTTTGCCACCAAATGGGAGGTCTTTTGTGATCGAGTCATTTGACATAATATCTCTAAGTGATTTATCAACTGCTTCAAAACAGTGTCTATGATTCATTGGCGCTTCATCCCATATAATAAGAGAAGTTTGACTGATAAGGGAAGCTAGCTTAGTGCCTTTTTTAATATTACATTGTTGTGCAAAATCCCACAAGTGGGCAGATTGTAACTAGTAATAACAAGAGAATCGTGTTAAGTACCAAATTATAGTGATTTTAATTATTTATACTATCGATAAACAAAAACTAAATTTAATTAAAAAGAAAACTAGCAACTAATAAATAAAAGATTATAGGACTAGGGTTTCATGACATTAAGTCACTATGACCCAAGACTTAACTCACCCAATCATGGATGACATTACTTTGAGGGTGAATTATCCTAAAACATCTGTAGTCCTCTCATAAGGCATAAAAGATATATTAGAATTAAAATCATACCTATTTTCACAATAACAAGTTAATTGACCATTAGGCTCTCTGATATTCAGTTTACCCTCGAATGATTTAAGCCCATCTCTAAGTCATAAATTCCTAAGTTCAATTGTTAGAGTTCTAACATCAAACTTTATCTTTTGATCCTTCTTTCAATATCTAAAATCATGCAATTATGGGATTCAAACATAATGCAAGCATTAGGCACGCTAGAATTGTATCAAAAGTAAATATCAATTCATTGATTAAGTAAAATTAAGTTAAAACCATAATTAAAGTTGAAAAGCTACATCTCTAACCCTAGAATAAAGAAAACTATTTACTCATGTTTAAAATAACAACCAAGTTCATCGAACAAGACATGAAAAGAAATAAAATTAAAGAACCAAAAGAGATTTGCAGCTTTGATCTAGTGAAACTTTAGCTTGAATCTCCTTTGGTGTAGAAAAAATGAGCTTCTTAAGCTTGATCTCCCATATGAATCTCTTGGAAGAAAGTTTGATCCCTTGTGTGATTACGATTCCATATATATGTTTCTCATATGAAACCTTAATTTTAGAGTCCTAAGGGGCTAAGGAAACCCCTAAAAATGGGAAGCAAACAAAAGAAATTGCCCTTTGTTTTCTTCTTTGAAGCATTGCACGGCCCGTGTAATTCCTTTAATTTACACAAGCCTGCCTTGTGTAGTTTTCTATCTCTTAAACTTGAATTTCATTTACACATAAAGTTACACCACTAGGAAAAATTACACCACCCTGACCTGTGTAATTGTCTAGATTTACACCACCCTAACCTATGTAATTTTAAACCTTTAGAAATCAGCATTACATGGGCCATGTAATTTATTACATCTTGGTGTATTTCTCAAGTCCTCTAAATCTTTAAATTGAATCTTTATCTCCTTTCCAGTCATGCTCATACCCTCCTGAATTATTGAATCTTACCTAAGATGTTGTGCATCGAGGAAGAGTATAAACTATAAAGAAACAAAGCAAAAACACAAAACACTAAAATTTATGTGGTTCACCCCTTCAACATGGGTTTACATCAATGGTTATGGCATCTTCCACTATAATAAAATATAATCATCAATTACAAGATTAAAGCTAACTACCCATTCATCCCAATTACACCCAAGACATTTCACTACAAACTGCTCATAGTAAATGCATTAGTTAGTCTCTCTTAGTCTCCTCTAAACATAACCCAATATATTTACTATTTTAACTACTATACCATAGAGGGTGTCTTTAACTACATGGACCAAAAATCTATTCCTCTTAGACTATGCCTTTCTCCACTTTAAGCTGAAGTCTCTCTACTTCTATGGGATTGCAATAGGCAAGTGCCACTTTTCTCAATGGGTAAAAGCCTTTTCTTCACAATGGGAGAAAGCCACTCCTCAATAGTGGGCAAAGCTAAATTAATCTCTCCACAATACTCCTATTTATAGTATTAGTTCCCTCAGTCCTAATCTAATTAGGAATCCCACTCAGTTTAGGAATAACACTAAAATAGGAATTCTACTCTAATATAGGAAATAATCCTTTATCCTATTAAGGAATATTTCTCCCACTCAAATTAGGAAAAGGTCTCCCCAAATCCCACTAGAATTTTGAGTCACAGATATAACAATTTGAGTCACAAGTCTAACAATCTTCACCTTGACTCAAAGTCCATCAACCATTAAATACCTTACAGTTCTTGGGTGTCTTCAATAATTAAATCTTCATGCTTGAGCTTGAACCCTTTAAATCGTCAATCTTCATCTTATGTGTTACTTACTTCTTTTTGTAAAAAACTTCGCATCATAAACTATCTTTATTTTGCATTAAGAGCTCCACCTTAATTTCAACTTTTTACTTCCTTGAGCTTGCATTATCATTGCTACATGTGCAACCTTTACATGTCACAATAGCTCCACCCTTTAAACTCACCAACATCATCCCCAAGCTCTGATACTAATTGTTATGCATCATGGAAGTGTGTAAACTATAAATAAATAAAGTAAACACACAAAACACTAAAATTTACGTGGTTTACCCTTTCAACATAGGGCTACATCCATGGCTATGTCATCTTTCATTGTAATCAAATATAATTATCAATTACAAGCTCAAAACTAACTACCTATCATCCCAATTTAGCAATCTGTTTTTTTTAATAAATATTTTTTTATTAAACTAATAATTTATTGATATTTTATTCATTGTTTTAAAATAATATTTTCATAATGGTATTTTTTTTAAATGAATATTATTTTTACATGTATTATTATTGCTATTATTATTTTTTATTTGTTATTTTTATTATTTTTATTTTTGAAAATATTTTTTCTTGATAAATTAATTGAGATATTTTTAAATTTATTAGTATGTGTATATATATATGCAAAAGAGATAAATGAATGAAATGAAAAAGTAGTGATAGTGACAAGTGAGGACTCTTGGGTAGTGTGTGTGTGCAGGAAATAAAAAAAAAATCCAGCTGATTTTTATCTCTCTCTCCTTCTCCCTCCCACATTCTTCCCTCTCCCTCTCGTCATTCTCTTTGTGCCCACCCCCCCTTTTTGCTGTTGTAGGCGAGACTCCAACCACCAACAGCAGCCGGCAAGGGAGCCCCACCACCCCACAATGCCAGTGAGCCACCAGCCGGCCAGATAGTAGCACGAATGGAGGAATCTCCTCCTTCAATGCTTACACAGGGGTAGCAACTTCCTGGCACAATTTCAACTTCATCTGACATCCGATCAAGACAATTCTAATAGCATTGCAAAGCTTATTTCGAGAGCTTTCTTTTAATACCAATTATGTAGCAAATGGTAGTCGGAGGAAAAAGTTATGAAGGAGAGAAATTTCTGGTTTTTCAAACTTTCTGATCAGATCTAAGGCGATCCGACAGTTAGATTAACGATCCGAGACCACTGATGGACTCAGAGCAATAAAACCTTTGAGATGAGACCGACCCCACTCCGATTAAACACTGTTTAAAATAGGCAATCATCAAACGATCCTAATCGCTTGATGAGATTTTCGACCTTTTTTGATACCTGCAAATTAAATATAATTATATGATAGTTATTAATAATTTATGGGCTTCATTTAAATGTAATCGGATCGATGTTAGCTAATCGGTGCCCGGGACTAAGTTTTCAACTTGATCTGACTGCCCGGCAACCTGTCTCAAACATAGTCAATATTACAATCGTTTTTAGCATTTTTAGACATTCCGAACACATTCCAGGTAGTAGAATTTGCAAAGGTAATCCCTAACTCAAATTGTGTAGTTTACTCTTTGACTAAGTTAGCTGGTTAAATCTTTAAAATATTCCTCGCTTAAAAATATTTAGTAAAATGACTTTAATTAATACAAGGACAATGTTGAGGATCTCCAGGAATATTTTCATAAATTTTGAAGTGCTGCAAAAAAATATTTAGACTACAGAGGAGTTAGGTACCTGAGATGGAATTTGAAGGATTGGACCTAGATTAGGATCATTGTAGTCCTCGGATGGGCGTTATAATTATTTTTGTGAGCCTGAGGCCTTATGTGTTGTTGATATTGCATTTTTCTTATAGGGGTTAGGTCTAATTTCTCACACCCTACCCCTCTGTAAGGCATAACATGATCCCGTAGCATACCTAATGAATTACCAAATTTCGTCTACTGATAACCCGTTAAATACACTACAAGGGATTTTAAACATTTTCTTACTTCCTTAAAAAGTGGTGAGCACTATTTATAGATGTTAAAAATTTTTTTAATTGAAGTGAAACCAGATAACACATTTGAAGAATTAATAATTTCTGTAAAAATTTTGGCAAAGTGCCATCTGTATTTTGAATAAAACAGTTCTTCAAAAACCTGTAAAAAAGCACTTCAATTATTTTGTTCAATCCCCAAAATCCAATATTCAATCAACACAATAAGTTTCTCAACAATTGTCAACTCAAATCCACACTAATTTTCTAGTGTTTTCAAAAGTTGAGACAAAAGAATATATCACAATATTTACAAACCAAAACAATTTACAAATTTAGTTTACAACTTTAACATACAATTTTAATTTACAACTGCTTAAAACCAAGAACAATATATACATACAGTGAACATATATTATAATACAAAATGCAAAATATGGTATACTCAATATACCCGATGAACTCTCAATGAAGTACTAGCAGCCTAGTCTGCTGCCCTGTCAGTCTGTCTACCTGCGACAGCAATGAAAAGCTATCGCTGAGCCAATGTCTCAGTGGTGCACAACATTAACAAAATGAAACTTTAAATCACAAATCATAAGTCATATAAATAGTGGATGCTTAAAACCATAGTTAAATTCAAAGACAATGAATGTCATAAAGAATTTGAACTCTATTTCACAATATCACAATAAATATCAATAAATCACACACAGCTTAATCATATTCCAAAGTCCAATTCATCCCAAGAGCCGATGGCTAATGAGGAATAACATAGCTAGCTAGCAATAATATGAGTACTCATTCTATTCGTCCTCAACAGCACACACCTCAACACTTCAGCCAAAGAGGGAATTCAAAGTCAATTCGTCCCACTAGACAAGCTAGCGAGGAATTTAATCAATATACATGATAGCTGTGGTTTCAAACCATTTACAATGTTTTTCAAGCAATAAGTATCCATCAAATTTCCATTCAAACAAATTTCCACAATTTAAAACAATAACATACAAATAGTCATAATTTATTTCAATTGAAAAATTCAAAAGAAATAACTGTTGTGCACAAACTTCTGATAAATGTCTCTTGGTCCTGACTCAGTGTTTCCTTCCCCTTCCCTGAGTCTTTGCTAACTGAAACACACAATTTGAAGTGTTTCAGTACTCATTTAAACTGTCTCTAACAATAAGGCTTAATAATTAATTTTGTCACACCTCACCCCTCCGTAAGGCATGACATGATCCCGTAGAATACCTAATGAACTACCGAACTTCACCTACCAATAATTCATTAAGTACACTACAAGGGATTTTAAAACAATTTTCTTACATTTGGAAGTGGCGAGCATTTTGGTAGGAATTAAAAACCATTTATTCAAAGTTTAAATACTAGTAAAAATTTTGTCCATTTTAATTTTGTCGCAAATTTTATAAAAATTTTGACAGAGTTCCGTTTGTAATTAGAGAAAACAGTTCTTCAAACACCTGCGAAAAACACTTCCAAAAATTTTTCACAACTCCCAACCTCCAATAAACCTCAGTTCATCTCAATTCAATTCACTTCAAAATAAATCCACAATTAAATCAAAATTTATCATCACAAAATATTTAATAATTTCATTCACATGGCATAAGGTATAAAATTCACAAGTACAAATATTTATTTGCAGAAGAAAATCCAAAAAAATAATATTATTACAATTTATTCACAACTGCTCAACTTACATTGATACATACAACATTTCTATATTTACATCAAAATTATCCACAAGGGTATAAAACAATACCCGTACAAAATGATCGATGTGGTCCACAATTCGATAGCAGCTCACTCTGCTGCTTTCTCCTTGCTCTTATCTGCGACAGCAAAATAAGCTATCGCTGAGTATAAAAATACTTAGTGGTGCACAATAAAAATTTAAAATGCAATACATAAATCGTTCATTGATGAAACACAATTAGAATACTTCTCAATCACATTTCACAAATATCAAAGTTCATAATAACACCATTTAGTCAAATAATTTATTAAACACAGTGTTGCCAAAATCATACACAACTTAAGCCATGACACAAAATTTTCGATCAATGCCGTGTTGTACACCACGACAAAGCAATCTACAACCCCATTAATCGAAATCAATGAGGGAGGTGGCTAGCTAGCTAATGAGTACTCATCCGATCTCAACCTCAACTGGCAAGCCAGAGAGGGAGGAAAATAAACGATCTCAGCCCCATAAATGGAGGAGGAATAATGTGATACTGTCATGCTAAGTGTGAATACAAAATCAATTCAAAACAATTTATTTAAATAATTTATGAGAAATCTGATCAATTTCCAAAGTCATATTTGCGATTATAAAATGGCAACACAGTACATAATTAATCACAGAAGTCAAATTTTTGAAAATAAAATATTTAAACAAGAATTATTGTGCACAGACCTGACGTGAGTCGCCTCTAGGCCTTGACTCAGTCTCTTCGAGTTTCCAAGTCTTTTTCAGCTGAAACACACAATTTCACAGTGTTTCAGTACCATAACTTAGCATAATTCCAAAAATAAATTTAACTTCACTTTTACTTAGCTCTAATGTGCTAAATTCGACATTCTCGAAGTTTTTGTGTTTCGGGTTACTATTCACTACACTATTTAAGTCAAATTGTTGACTTTTTAAGGCTTAATAGGTATGGGAACTCCAACTTCACCCACATACCACATTTTAGTCATTAAATTTGTTGGTTTGGGTTATTTTCTCAAAGCTTAAGTCCTTTTGGCAAAATCGTCAAATTTTCAGTTTTGGTGTCCCTAATTGCACTGTTCCATTGGTCAATCTACTGTTGAAATTTGACAAACCTTCCTTCATAGAAAATGTTCCTTATTGTCTTAAGTTTATTCTCATTTTTGGATCACTCCAATTGGAGTTTTTTAGCTCAAGTGATGGCCATTTGAACCAGGGCTGCTGGGTTGGAAACAACCCAGATTTTCTGGGCAAATTTTGGTGCTGGCAGATTTGGGTCACCAACTTGGGGTGGCCAAATGGCTTGGTTGCTGGAAAAATTTGGACTTGTGTTCTTCATGAAAGTTTTAGGTCTATATCTCATCTAACTACTGGTAAAATTTCAGGTCAATTTGACCTGCCTAGCTTCAGTTATGACCAAATGAACAAACACTGTTTATTTGGTCTGTTTGTACAGTGGCAGACTGCACTTATCCAACTTTGGTCAATTTGTTCACTAGGTTTTGGTCACTTTTTGAGCATGGTTCCTAAATGAAAATTGTGTCATTTTATGTCTATTTTCATCCCCAATTGGTGCCATATCAATTGGACTTGTAAAATTTCAGTTTTGGTCCTTCAAAGTTGACTTGGTCATGCTGCCAGCAGCATGACCATACACCCTCCGAATTTAGCTTCCATTCCAACAATTCAAACACAACTCATTTGGTCACAATTGGCCATTTTTTACTTCACAATAGATCAAATACACCATTTGCTCATTTCTCCAAATTTTGCCTCAAAACCCTAGGCCTCAAAACCCTAATCACACTAAATTGTTGCATTCAATCACATTTAAGAATTTCAAGCTTAACCATTCAACTAAATAAGGCTTTTAAACTCATTCAAATGCATCAAACCATACAAAATCATGCTCCCCTTCAAGCTGGCCGAAAATTCAGTTTGGTCCTCCCCCCATATTTTTATTTCATTTTAAGTTTATTTACAAGCTCTTGATGCCATACAAACACTAATTAAACAAAAAAAATTAAAGTTTGTATTACTAACCTTGAGCAGAATTTTCTTCCTCCTTTTCTTCAAATTTTTCTTCTTTCTTTTCCTTGAATCCTCTTTCCTAGTTGCCCAAACAAAGTCTAGTTATGGTAGGAAAATTTTCTATGGTTGGATTTTGGGTTCTTCAAGCTCAAAAATGAGCTCTCATGGTGGTTTTGTGAGAGAGTTTGGGAGAGGGAAGGGAGGCGGCAAGAATGGGAAGAAGAAGAGGTTTTTATTTTTATTTTTTTTTCTTTTCTTTTATCCATTTTGGCTTATGGAAGACCATAAAAAATTTTAATTAATTAATTTATTAATTATACACTTATGGCATCATGCATGATATCATACATGATGTCATCACCTTTACTTTTTCATTTTCCCTTTTTTTTTCTTTTTTTTTATATTGGTTCTTTAATTTAATTCTCGATTCTAAAATTTTCTTTTCTCCGATTTTATTTGACAGTTAGGTCAGGAGTCAGCTCTCGGGGTCAATTGACCAAATTGCCCCTCACCGGGTCATCCCAGTTTGCAAATAATTCCATATTTCTTCCGGCTCCCTGACCTAATTATTTGGCTGGCTTAATAGTTCTTTTTCGTGATTTTCTCTTTTCCACTGTGTTCATAAGGGTCCTAAGGACCGCGGCGTCACATTTTACGGTTCGAAATTTGAGTTTAAAACGACTTCGCAGTCGTTCCCGAGGAGGTCACCCATCGCTGTAACTCTCGGCTCGTTTAACTTCTTATGTTCTGTTTTTCTTATTTATACTTAACTAATTGAAAATTACTAATTATTTGTGTTTATGGTTTCTCTAGTTGTCTTAAATATGGTTCTAATCCCCTTAATTGTCCGGACGGACACCGGTCATCGGAACAGTAAAATATACCAGGCTATACAAATAGGGGTGTTACAATTCTCCCCCCCCCCCCCTTAAATAAATTTCTTCTCGAAATTTTACCTGGTATCAATCTCTAAACAGCTGTGGGTGTTGTCTCCTCATATCCTCCTCTCGTTCCCAAGTAGCCTCCTGGCCCGAATGATGGTTTCACAACACTTTTACCAATGGAATCTGCTTATTCCGTAGCTGCTTCACCTTATAAGCCAGAATCTTCATGGGTTCTTCTTCATATGTGAAGTTTGGATTCACTTCAATTTCCTCTACTGGTAGTACATGAGATGGGTCTGATCGATACCTCCTCAACATAGACAAATGGAAGATGTTATGTATCTTCTCCAACTCTGGAGGCAGTGCCAAACGATAAGCCAAAGGACCCACTCTTTCCAATACCTCATATGGCCCGATAAAACGAGGACTTAGTTTCCCCTTTCTGCCGAATCTCATAATCCTCTTCCAAGGAGAAACCTTGAGGAAAACTTTCTCACCCACTGCATACTCAATATCCCTTCTTTTCAAATCAATATAGGACTTCTGACGGTCTGATGCAGCTTTAAGTCGATATTTGATCGCCTTAATTTTCTCTTCAGTCTGTTGAACAATTTCGGGTCCAATCATTTTTCTTTCACCCACGTCATCCCAACACAACGGGGTTCTACATTTTCTACCATACAAAGCTTCATATGGAGGCATCCCAATACTTGATTGGTAGCTGTTGTTGTAAGCAAACTCAATCAAAGGCAAGTGTGTATCCCAACTACCCTCAAACTCAATCACACAAGCCCGTAGCATGTCCTCCAAGATCTGAATTACCCTCTCAGACTGGCCATCTGTCTGTGGGTGGAATGCAGTACTGAAGTTCAATCTAGTTCCTAGGGCTCTCTGAAGACTACCCCAGAATCTAGAAGTGAACCTAGGATCTCTGTCTGATACAATGGATATTGGCACTCCATGAAGTCTCACAATCTCATCAATGTACAACCTGGCCAATCTGTCTAAACTGTAGTCCATTCGGACTGGCAGAAAATGAGCAGACTTAGTCAGTCTGTCGACAATGACCCACACTGCATCATGACTCTTCTGTGTCTTCGGAAGTCCCATTACAAAATCCATTGTTATTCTCTCCCATTTCCATTCTGGCACTGGTAGTGGATGTAACAACCCAGTTGGTACTTGATGCTCTGCCTTTACTTGTTGGCAAGTCAGGCATTTGAATACAAACTCTGCCACATCTCTCTTCATACCCATCCACCAGTAATGTTCCTTTAACCCTCTATACATTTTTGTACCACCAGGGTGCATAGCAAAAGGAGACTCATGTGCTTCCTTCAAAATAATCTGCCTCAAATCAACATCATTAGGAACACACATTCTGCCCTGGTGTAGCAGTAAACCATCATCTCTAATTGAAAACTCTGGTTTCTTGCCCTGCCAGACTTCTTCCATCAGCTTATGATACCTTTCATCATTCTGAGCAGCCATTCTGATCTGATCAATTAACACTGGCTGTACATGCCATGCAACTGCTGTTTGCCTCTCATCATTAATCTCTAAACTGGCATGTAATGATCTCAACTCATGTGCTAAAGACAAAGGAGTAACCTGTAGACTTGCCATAGTCTTGCGACTTAGGGCGTCAGCCACAACATTAGCTTTCCCTGGCTGATAGTCTATTAGACAATCATAGTCTTTTATCAACTCTAACCATCTCCTCTGTCTCAAATTCAACTCTTTCTGGGCACCCAAATACTTCAAACTCTTATGATCGGTGTAGATGTAACATTTCTCCCCATACAAATAGTGCCTCCAGATCTTAAGAGCAAACACAATGGCTGCAAGCTCCAAGTCATGTGTCAGATAATTCCTCTCATGCGGTTTTTAGCTGGCGTGATGCATAGACAATGACATTTCGATCTTGCATCAACACACAACCTAACCCATTGTGAGAAGTATCGCTGTAAACTGTATATTCTTTACCCGGTGTAGGTAAAGTCAGGACTGGAGCCTCTGTCAAACATCTCTTCAATTCATTAAAACTTTGCTGGCATTTGTCCGTCCACTAAAATTTCACATCCTTTCTAAGTAGCTTGGTCAATGGAGATGCCAACATGGAGAATCCCTTCACAAATCGATGGTAGTATCCAGCTAACCCCAGAAAACTGTGAATCTCTGTGACATTTCTGGGTGGCTTCCAATTAAGGACAGCTTCAATCTTGCTAGGATCTACCTTAATACCCTCTGCTGATACTATGTGTCCTAAAAAGGATATCTCCTTCAGCCAAAATTCACATTTCGACAATTTGGCATATAGCTGTTTCTCCCTCAAAATTTGCAGTACAATCCGCAGATGTCTATCATGCTCTTCTGCATTCCTCGAATAGACCAATATATCATCAATAAATACCACAACAAACTAGTCGAGGTATGGTCTGAAGATAGTGTTCATCAGATCCATAAAAGCAGCCGGAGCATTAGTTAACCCGAATGGCATAACCAAGAACTTATAATGGCCATAGTGGGTTCTGAAGGAAGTTTTAGGTATACTCTGCTCTTGTACTTTTAGCTGATAATAGCGTGATCTCAGGTCAATTTTGGATAATACAGCTGCACCTCTCAACTGATCAAATAAGTCATCAATGCGGGGCAATGGGTATCTGTTCTTTATTGTCACCTTATTCAACTGCCGATAATCAATGCATAACCGAAGAGTGCCATCCTTCTTCTTTACAAACAACACCGGCGCTCCCCAAGGTGACACACTAGGGCGGATGAAGCCCTTGTCAAGTAACTCTTGCAACTGTACTTTCAATTCTTTTAGTTCTGCTGGTGCCATTCTGTATGGCGTTATGGAGATTGGGTCCGCACCAGGCATAACATCAATTTCAAACTGCACTTCTCTTTCTGGAGGTAATCCTGGCAATTCATCAGGAAATACATCTGGAAAGTCACATACAGTAGGAATGTCCTCCAATGCTGGACTCCCCACTTGGGTGTCTATCACATGTGCCAAGTACGCCTCACACCCTTTCCTAATCATTTTTACGCGGTCTGGTGAAATGATGTTTGAAGGTAATAACTGTCTCTCCCCATGTATTATTACATCACCATACTGAGGAAGACCAAAAGTGACTGTCTTCAGTCTACAGTCAATCATCGCATGATGCCTGGCTAACCAATCCATGCCCAAGATAATGTCATAATCTCTGAAGGGTATTTCAATTAAATCAGACAAAAAGGTGTGTCCTTAGATCACCAAAGGACAGTCCCTATATAGTCTATTTACCCTGACCTCCTGGCCTAATGGACTAGTTACTAGCACATCATAGTCCATTGGTACACACTGAATAGCAGTAGAATACATCACACTAGCACTAACATACGAATGCGTGGAGCCAGGATCAAATAACACATGCACATCTTGGTCAAGGATGGAAAAATTACCAGCTACAATGTCTGATGTTTCAGCTTCTTCCCTCTGACGCATGGTATACACTCTGACTGGTGCGCCATTGGGTACTGGCTAATTAATAGTGCTTTGACTTCCAGGAGTATTACCAGGACCCCTACCTCTGCCTCTACCTCTAGCAGCAGACTGTGACCCTCTAGGTGTAGAGACTTGGTGTGACACCCCTTACCCGTCTACAGTGTAGCCGAGCAAGTTATGCCACTCAGTGTGTCGGAACATCAATTCATGTTTTAATTTCAATTTATCCCTTATTATTTATTTATTTACAATTTTTGAAAAAAAATCTATATTTACCGCAAATTTTATAGAAAATCCTAAGCAGGTGCTTATATTTTGGAAAAGCAGTTCTTACGCACTGTTTAAAAACACTCCCAATATAATTACAATCTCAATCTCAATCATTTCTCAAATCAATTCAAGATTCCAAAATTTACATTCAACTCATATTCACCAAGTTCAATGAGAAATACTCATATTTAATTACGAACACGGTTCATAGATAATTACTGAAAAATATAAGTACATGAGTTTATAATGTACATAACAAAAGTTTACAAAATACAAAATAACAAAATATCAAAATATCCCGATGGCCTAATGTCCTACCAAATGCACCGCAATGTGAGGTGACTCACGAACTCGTGGTGCAGATATGATGGCTCACCCAAGATGCGGTCTCACTGGACTCCCGGCTAAATCTCCAAGACTGCGTGGCAAAGTGACGCGCTAAGCAATTCTGCTTAGTGGTGACAATATAAAATAGAATAAAATAAAATATAATAAAATATGCATAATGTAGGTTTACATTTTTGGGTGGACTAAATTTCAAATATTTATTGCAATATTATTCGATTAAAGTTGAGTAAGATTTATTAACACTGCCCGAGTAACCTATACTAGTTGACTGGACTGGATAAACGGGTAAACTGGCACAGGGTACTAAGTACCTCGGACCATCACACCATCGGTCACATTGTGTCTCCGGTGCAAATGTAATGACCTAATAAGTCGTAATAATTATCGGGGGTTAAACCCAAGTATAACAACTCACTGTCATAGCCAAAGGCTATTATGTTACAGAATGGCATGGGATGCCATGAAATACAGAACGGCATGAAGCCATATGCAGTACTGCTAACAGAACCCTATTGGCATGCCAACCTATCCAAGCCAATCACATTAGGACTACTAGGGCATTTAACACTTTTAATTTGTGTAATTCTTTGAAATTGAAATTTTAATGATTACTATTCATTTCATTAGTCAACCAAAATGTTGAATTTTGCATTGACAATAGGTAAATTAGGTTAAATATCATCAACATACCACATTTTACATTTTAAACTTGTTGGTATTGGTTGCCAACACCATCTCTAAGCTTAATGATAATTAGACAAAATTTTCAGTTTTCATGCTTTAACTTTACTGTTCCATTAGTCACCTTTACAGTGGTATTTTGGAAAAGTGATCAACATGAAAGTTGTTCCTTATTTTGTCTAGATGAATTTCTTTTTTTGAATCACTCCATTTGGAGTTTTGTAGCTCAAGTTATGGCCTAAACACCATAACTGGCCGGATTGGGCAGATTCCAAAATTCTGGGCAAAACTGATTCTGCCAGATTTGGTGTCTCAAGTTTGGTTGGCAATTTGACTAGGTTATGATCATAATTTGGGTCAGGTTTCTTCATGAAAGTTGTTGGTCTATATGTCACCTTGTTGCTGGTAAAATTTCAGGTCAATTGGACCTTTCTACATTGAGTTATGGCCAAATGACCAAACACTGTTCATTTGGTCATTTTGCCCAGGCAGAGTGCAGGTCACCCGAATTAGGGCAAGCTTTTGGTCAAGTTGGTTTGGTTTTCTGGGCATGGTTTCTTCATCAAAGTTGTGCCATTATGTGTCTAGTTTTATGTCCAATTGGCCAAACACCAATTGAACCTCTACAATTCAAGTTATGGCTGTCCAAACAGGCTGGACTCACAGCCACACCTGCAGGTCACCCAAGGCAGCCACTCCAACCTCAAATCCCACAACCCAATTCACTTCATTTCTGGTTCAAACCAAACCAAATGGTCACTAATTGACCATTAAAACCTACTTCTATCATCACAAGAT
This sequence comes from Hevea brasiliensis, assembly GCF_030052815.1. NCBI lineage: Eukaryota > Viridiplantae > Streptophyta > Magnoliopsida > Malpighiales > Euphorbiaceae > Hevea > Hevea brasiliensis. The sequence continues at coordinate 71,355,121 of NC_079501.1, forward strand.
CAAAGTCTCATTTTCCCCCCTCCAAACCCTAACTCAACATTATCAAACTTGCATTTTCACTTTATTTCTTCAATCTACTTAGCAAATACACATTGTGGGCAGCCCCAATACCCTTTTAACTTCATTAAACTCAACACCATCAAACCCTAACCATGGCTGCCAAAAATAAGGGATGGCATACCAATGTCTTTCATCAAGTTTCTTTGTCATTTAATCACCAAAATAATGCTTAAACATGGAATTGAATTTAAATTTAAGGTTTTGGTCACTAACCTCTTTTAGCTCAAATCCAAGCCAACCAAAACTTTAATTTTTCTTCAAGATTTTGCTGCCCAAAGCTTCCTCAAGGTGTGGGGTGAATTTTTTGTGAAGACAACTAGGGCTTTTATGGTGTGGAAGCTTTGGAAAATCAAGCTTGAAAAAGCTTGTCCATGGAGGTTAGGGAAAATTGGTTTACGGCAAGGAAGAAGAGGAAATGGAAATCTGATTTCTTTCTCTCATTTTTCAGCCCATTTTGTCTTTTTAAACATATTTATGCCATGTGTCAACACTTGAGTGGGTGAAGGCACACTAATGACATCATGTGATGTCATAAATTCCCATTTAATTCATTTTTTTTTCTTTTCTACTCATTTTCAATTCAATTTTTAGTAATATTTATTCACATTTTATGTCATAATAATTATTTACTTAACTGGACAAGTCGGTCAAAAATCACCTCTGAAGGCGAAATGACCAAAATGCCCTCCGTTTGGCTTAACGGGCCAAAATTGTCTGTACCGATTGAAAAATTTTTCTAAGTATTTTCTTAGCATTCTAATGCCATAAGAACCTCAATAACCCTTCTCTGGAGTCCCAAAAATTATTTTATAATTTTTCCCCCGGGTCTAGGGCTCCTAGTTGCGAGAACCGCAACTTCTCACTAGGTTACCCATCGCTAGGGCACCGGCTCATTTAATTTGGTTGTATTTTATTTCTAAAATTTTTGCTAAATTTTTCTTATTAATATTTGAGTTAATTATAGTCCCTCACTTTAGTTTAAATATTTTTCCATACATTCTAGCTGTCCGGACTGACACCGATCACCGGAACAGTAGACTGTACGGACTAGCTAAAGTGAGGATGTTACACTTGGGTTGATCCTTCAGATGTAGCAAAAGATCCAGACCGGCGCAGACTAGTGCAATCCTTAGCGAAATGTCCGCTCCCTCCATAATTAAAACATGCACCGGTAGCTTTGAAACAAACCCCACCATGAGTTCTACCACAAGTTTCACACTACCGGACAGATAGAGCTCCTCGGGGTGTCTGCTGGGTCTGCTGACCAGACCGGGGTGGTCGTTGGCCAGAAAATTTGCCTCTGCCAAATCTACGGGAGCTGGATCTGTAACATCCTCCCGGTAGCAACTCCGTACATTCTACTGTTTCGGTGACCGGTGTCGGTCCGGACAGCTAGAACGTCCGAAAAAATATTTAAACTAAAGTCAGGAACCACAATTAACTTAAATATTAACAAGAAAAATTTAGTAAAAATTTTAGAAATAAAATACAACTAAGTCAAATGAGCCGGTGCCCAAGCGATGGGTAACCAGAGGGAAGTTGCGATTCTCGCAACGAGGAGCCCTAGACCCGGGGAAAAATTCATAAAATAATTTTTGAAACTCCAGAGAAGGGTCATTGAGGTTCCTATGGCATTAGAATGCCAAGAAAATATTTAGAAAAATTTTACAATCGGTACAGACAATTTTGACCCGTTAAGCCAAACGGAGGGCATTTTTGTCATTTCGCCTTCAGAGGTGATTTTTGGCCGACTTGCCCAGTTGAGTAAATAATTAATATGACATAAAATATGAATAAACATTACTAAAAATGAAATTGGAAATGAGTAGTGGATAAAAGAAAAGGAAAATGAAATAAAAAGCAATTTATGACATTTTGATGATGTCATTTAAAAGCCATAACCAATCACAATTAAGTAACCATTTGACTAATTAATAAAAGAGATAAATAAAGACCAAGGAAGACCAAAAACAAGCAGCCATCTTCTTCTTCAAAACGTGATCCTCTCCTCCATAACCCTCCATGGAAGTTTTCTTTAATTACTTCAATTTTCCCATGAATTTGCACTATAAAACCCTAAGTCCCTTCACTAAAAACTTGTCTCTACCTCTTGGGAAATGTTTGGCAGCCTAGAAAGGGAAAGAAAGTGAAGATTAAACTTGGGAAAAATCTGCCACTTAAAGGTTAGTGCACTAAAACCTTTTCTTTCAATTTTAGGTGTAGTATGCATGCCAAATTAAGTGGGAAATTCAAGAAATTGAAAGAATTAGTTAAGGAATTAAACATCCCTAATTCAGCAACCTTGGGAACCTTATGGGGTTTGATGAATTCCTGCATATATACATGATTAGTGATGATGATTGATGAGGTTATATGCATGAGAAGTGATAGGAATTTAATTGATTAAGTTTTGAAATTTGAAATTAGGGTTTTGGGAGTGAAGAATTGGACTTGGTTTATAAAGTGATTAATGGACATTTTAATGGTCAATTAGTGACCATTTGAGGTAAGTTGACCATAATTTAGGAGTGAATTATTGCATGGCAAAGTGGAATGGGCAGGCTGCCCCATGAGTGCAGCAGGGTGACTGAAATTTCAGTCCACTTGGACTGCCATATCCTTGGCTGTGTTGGTCCAATTGGTGTTTGGCCAATTGGACATGAAACTAGGCTTATAATGGCACATTTTTGCTGAAGAAACCATGTCCAAAAGACCAAAGCAAGAGGACCAAAAGTTGGCCCTAATCCGGATACCCTGCAACAGCACCTGCAGAAATGACCAAATGAATAATAACTGTTCATTTAGCCATAACTCACTGTAGAAATGGTCAATTGACCTCAAATTTTTACAGCAACAAGTTAAGACATAGACAAACAACTTTCATGAAGAAACCTACCCCAAATTATGGCCAGAACCTAACCCAAATGGCAGTCACAATCACTGTTCATGTTACTGTAGATTTGGTAATTCTGCAGTTTTGGCAATCCGGCCAGCTATGGTTTTTGGACCATATCTGGAGCTACAAAACTCCAAATGGAGTGATTCAAAAAAGGAAATTCAACTAGACAAAATAAGGAACAACTTTCATGTTTACCATTTCCTCAAATTCCCACTGCAACAGGGCTTAATGGAACAGTAAAATTAGACTTCAAAAACTGAAAATTCTGCCCTTTTGGTTTTAAGCATAGAAATGGTAATGGCAATCAATTCCAACAAGTTTTAAATACAAAATGTGGTATGTTTGGGGTGTTAAAACCAATACACCTATTTTCTATCCAAAAGTCAACATTTTTGTTAACCAATGAGGTGAATAGTGACACTAAAACTTGAAATTCAAAATTTGAAATTAGAAATGCATCTAGGGGACTTTAAATTGCAATTGGCAATTAATACTAGCAAATGTAAAACTCAAAATGTGGGATCTTGGTGTAATTAGAATTAACATATCCCTTAAGTATGAAAAAGTCAACATTTTGGTTGACTAGTAAGGTGAATAGTAATCAAAATGAGTAACAAACTAAGATGAAGACCTAGAACCAATTCTAAGCTTAAATGCTTAGAATTGTATGACAAATGTGGACTATACATCTTAGTCAAAACTGTTAAAAGGAAATTAAGATCATAAATTTGAAATCCATGAAATTTTCATGGATTACTTGAAACATGATAAATAAGTCACCTAATTGATGTGAATAGATAGTTAGGGCTTATATGCCCATCACAAGTGGAATTCATAAAATATTAGTAACTCAACTTGAAATATAAAATTTGTAAGTACATAAGTAGAATCTTAAATGTATAAATGAGAAAGGAAAATGTTTTGAATACAATGGTACAGGTGAACCATTGTTTAGAATTGTGATCAATATGAATAACATAATGAATGAATAAATGAACTATATTAATGTATGAATGAGACATTAGTTCTCATTATTATAGAAAGGAGAAGTATTTTGAGTACAATGGTATAAAAGGATAATTGATGTGAATTGTGATCATATAAATGATCAAATGAATGTATGAATTATAATTGAAATTTCTCATGAAATAATCTGAGACAACCTAGCAAGTATAGAGAAAATGCTAAAAGATTAGCAAGGAAAATTATAACATAAATAAATATTGCAAATGTGCTTATATAACAATATAAGCATAAATTTATTATTTTCAAATCATTTTTCTTTGTACATTATTACTGTACATTGGCAAATAAACACTTTCAAAGAAGACTAAATTAGGATATAACACATTAAATTTTAGAAACCGCATGTGAAGTATAAATAAATCTTGATTATTTGAATTATGTTTTATGTCTATCTTTATTTGTATATTATTTCCTTGTTATATTATTGCACCACTAAGCAGCAATGCTTAGCGCGATGGAATTGTTTCCTCGCGCAGGTACTGAAGCTAGAACCCACTGGACGTTTGACTGGAAATTTTGAGAGTTCAGATCTGCAGAGTGTCAAAGGTTGTCACCTCCTCAGCAATGCATGTAGATAGGGCTCACATTAAGCATATCATGTATTTTGTGTATGTTAATTATTTCTTATATTGTAATATAAATTAGAAAATTGTAATTAATTTGTATATCATGTAAATTATGAAATTTTGTAATTATTTTGTAAATTATGTAAATTAAGGAAATTTGAAAATTTTGCTTATGTAATTTGAGAATGTTTACATACGAATTGAGTATGCATGGAAATGATTATGAAATTGAAATGTATGAATGAGATTTGAAATATGAGAAAATTATGAGAATGATTGATGAGATAATTATGATTAGCATGGATAAGACTTTATTCTGAAAATATTGTTGAAACTTTCAAACAGGTAAATAGTAAAACACGTCAACTGGTAATAAAATAGGGGAAACTCTGCTGGTTTCTCCGTCAAAAAAATAATTAATATCAAAATATAATGAGATCAAATTATGAAAGGAATAAAGTAAGATAAGATAGGGTGCTCCGGCACCGAATGTAGCATACTTTGCTCGGCTACACTGTAGTCGGGTGAGGGGTGTTACAGGATCCCCCAAACTGTTTTCTCTTTCCAGAACCACTCTCAGATGTTTGTCCCATAGTCTTTTCAGTCTTCTCTTTCTCTTGTGTACCCTTCTTCACTGCCCCTTCTAATTCTATCCTTTCCAGTTCCAGGGCCTGTGAGATCAATTCAGCAAAATTCTGTTGTCGAAAACCCACGACTTGCATTCTCAAATTTGGCGTTAATCCGGACTCGAACCTCTTACATCTGTCTCTGGGGGTGGAGACTAAGCTTCCAGCATAGTGGCTTAGCCTTGAGAAGTCTTTCTCATATTCTGCTATGGTTCTGTCCCCTTGTTTCAAACTCAAGAATTCTTGTAATTTCATATCTACATATGCATCAGGAACCCATTTCTGCCTGAATTCCCTTAGGAAGTCTGTCCATGTCAGCACAGGTGGCTCAACCAGGCTGTGGGGGATGGTCTTCCACCATTCATATGCATCCCCTTGTAACAAGGAAACAGAATACTCGAACTTCATCTCTTCCGTACACTGCAGTTTTCTGAAACTCAGTGGCCCCAAATTTCATCAACTTTTCATATTGCCGAGCTGAGGGCTGTGGTTGTGCTACAGGTACTGGCATTTGAGCTTGGGGTGGCATATTACCCGTCATTTGCTGGAAAAACGCAGCCATCTGCTGTACAAATTGAGCAGGAATCGCGTGGCCGAGCAGAGCTGGAATGGCTGACCCACTCACGTTCTGGAGTGCTGGGGCTTCCCCTTAAACCTCAGCCTCAACAGATTGTTCTTCGGAATAATCTCCTCATTCCATTCCGTTTTCTCAAAATTTCTACTTCCTGAGATCAAACACAAGGAGGTTGACCTCCGTTAGTGCATATTCATGATGTAAATATGTCATATGTATCAATTAAGGACACTTGAGCAGTTGTACTTATCAACAAAATATTCATACACATAGTCAAAATTTGGACTTATTTGGACTTGTGTTCTTCATGAAAGTTTTAGGTTTATATCTCATCTAACCAATGGTAAAATTTCAGGTCAATTTGACCTGCCTAACTTCAGTTATGACCAAATAAACAAATACTGTTCATTTGGTCAGTTTATCTGATGTGCATCGCACTTATCCAACTTTGGTCAATTTGTTCACTAGGTTTTGGTCACTTTTTGGGCATGGTTCCTAAATGAAAATTGTGTCATTTTATGTCTATTTTCATCCCCAATTGGTGCCATATCAATTGGACTTGTAAAATTTCAGTTTTGGTCCTTCAAAGTTGACTTGGTCATGCTGCATATACCCTCCGAATTTAGCTTCCATTCCAACAATTCAAACACAACTCATTTGGTCACAATTAACCATTTTTCACTTCACCATAGATCAAATACACCATTTGCTCATTTCTCCAAATTTTGCCTCAAAACCCTAGGCCTCCAAACCCTAATCACACTAAATTGTTGCATTCAATCACATTTAAGAATTTCAAGCTTAACCATTCAACTAAATAAGGCTTTTAAACTCATTCAAATGCATCAAACCATACAAAATCATCCTCCCCTTCAAGCTGGCCGAAAATTTAGTTTGGTCCTCCCCCCATATTTTTATTTCATTTTAAGTTTATTTACAAGCTCTTGATGCCATACAAACACTAATTAAACAAAAAAAAATTGAAGTTTGTATTACTAACCTTGAGCAGAATTTTCTTCCTCCTTTTCTTCAAATTTTTCTTCTTTCTTTTCCTTGAATCCTCTTTCCTAGTTGCCCAAACAAAGTCTAGTTATGGTAGGAAAATTTTCTATGGTTGGATTTTGGGTTCTTCAAGCTCAAAAATGAGCTCTCATGGTGGTTTTGTGAGAGAGCTTGGGAGAGGGAAGGGAGGCGGCAAGAATGGGAAGAAGAAGAGGTTTTTATTTATTTTTTTTCTTTTCTTTTATCCATTTTGGCTTATGGAAGACCATAAAAAATTTTAATTAATTAATTTATTAATTATACATTTATGGCATCATGCATGATGTCATCACCTTTACTTTTTCATTTTCTGTTTTTTTTTTCTTTTTTATTTTTCTATTAGTTCTTTAATTTAATTCTCGATTCCGAAATTTTCTTTTCCCCGATTTTATTTGACAGTTAGGTCAGGAGTCAGCTCTCGGGGTCAATTGACCAAATTGCCCCTCGCCGCTTCATCCCGATTTGCAAATAATTCCATATTTCTTTTAGCCCCCTGACCTAATTATTTGGCTGGCTTAACAGTTCTTTTTCGTGATTTTCTCTTTTCTAATGTGTTCATAAGGGTCCTAAGGACCTCGGCGTCACATTTTACGGTTCGAAATTTGAGTTTAAAATGACTTCGCAGTCGTTCCCGAGGAGGTCACCCATCGCTGTGACTCTTGGCTCGTTTAACTTCTTATGTTCTGCTTTTCTTATTTATACTTAACTAATTGAACATTACTAATTATTTGTGTTTATGGTTTTTCTAGTTGTCTTAAATATGGTTCTAATCCCCTTAATTGTTCAGACGGACACTGGTCACCGGAATAGTGAAATATACCAGGCTATACAAATAGGGGCGTTACAAATTTATTGAATTCTATTATTTCCTTAGTCAACCTAAGATGTTGACCCTCGATGTATTCTAGGTGAATTAGGTTTAATGTTACCAAAATGTCACATTTTATAGCCTTTTAGTGTTGGTACATGTTACCAAATTCATTTTCAAGTATATTGCATTTTATTGCAATTTGCCGGATTTCGGTATACTAATTTGACCTAGCCGGATGACCTAGTTTACTCAGTTTTCGGGTTTCAGTCAAAACTAAAAACTTGTAGGTCTATGTCTTATTGCACGCCGGGCAAAATTTTAGCTCATTCTGAGTTATGTAGACCAAGTTATGGTCAATTTACCAATGCTAGACAGAATGTACCAAAATGGTAACTTTAGGTCATTTTTAGGTCACTTTTCGTTCGGCCAGTTTTTATACTCGAACTTGTGCAAGCTATTTGACTTGCTTATGGTCATTTCTGGGTGTTGGTGTCTTCATAAGAATTGTAGATATATGTCTAAACTATTCATGGTAAAAATTTCAGGTCAATTGGACCTGTTTTGAGTGAGTTATGGCCAAAATACCAACTGCTACCCAAATTGTCAATTTTCAGGCTTTCAATTCACTAATCCGGATTCGGTCATTTTTCAAGTTACCTTCTAGGCAGAATTTTGGTAAGCTTCCTTCATGAAAGTTGGCACATTTTGTGCCTAGTTTCACCTCCAATTGGAGCCACACACTTAAGGTTCTAAGTCAAAACATACATTGCCCTATTACACATTGTTCATCCTTACCAATTACACATCCAACACTTACCAAATTAACTCTTCCATGCCAATTCTGGTTTGTACCATAATATTAACACACTTTACTTCACATTTTTTGTCATTTTGCCAGCTTGTAACCACTCTCAACCAACACACTATAATATAGAATTTTTCAAAGTCCCATTTACAACAATTAAAGTCCCATTTACAACAATTTAACCACATGAACATACCTCATTTCCATGTCCAAATTCAAATAATTATTTATATACACATGCTGCCATCAATGACAACATAATTCAACAACATTTCATCAACTCAAACACTTCAATCTTCTTCATGAGGCTGCCACAAGTTTACACATACTCATCAATTTCCATTTTTACTTTTCAAGCTTCCAAATCAAACCTTACACATGGAATTCAACTATAATACAATCAAACATTTAAATCATCATTCAAACCACTATTTACATGCAAGAATAAGCTGTTCATATTGAGGTTTCATGGCTGCCAAAATGTACATCTCCATTAATTCATCAAACTTCAAAAATTCTTCCATAAATCAATTACCCACAACCTTGGTTACACTTTTAATGAAACAAGAATTGAAAAAACTCACTTACCACTTTTGAAGTTCTTCAAAACTCCACCAAAACTTTCCTTTCTTGCTCCCAAAATATTGCCCAAGCTATATAGAACAACTTTAGTGAAGGAACTTTAACAAATGGAAGCTTGGATCATGGTGAGAGAGAGCTTGTTTGTGAGGCGGCCATGGGAGGGTTTCTTCCAAGCTTTGGTTCGGCTAAGGCAAACTTTAAGGAATAAGAAGGTGGCAGAAGATAATGGAAGGGAATTCTGTTTTTTTAAGCTTTTATATGACACATACTCCTCCACTAACTCAAATTAAAATTAGTTTAATCTAAAGTTTTCATAATTGCATTTAATCCCTCACATTTTTCACTATTCTTATAATGTGTCACAATTTAATTTTTCATGACATTTCTAAAGTGTAATATCATTTATTTTTAATGGAAATTTAGGTCAAAAGACAACTCGGGGTGTCAAATGATCACAATGCCCCTGTTCAGGTTGCATTCCCGATTTTTTGGTAACAACGAGTTTTATCGTTTTTTCGATTTCTCGTTTTTCTTTGGATTAATTATTTAATTTTTCTTTGATATTTCTAATGACATTTATACTTCAATAGATATTTATTTAAGTCTTAAAAATATTTTTCAGGGTTCCCCGCTGTCCAGGACTAGTCATTGGTCCATGCCGCAACTTTCCGGTGCGGTCACCCATCGCTATGGTTCTCGGCTCGTTTAACTTGGTTACATTTCATTGCTATTATTTTTTCTTTGTTTTTCTTGTATTTTCTTTTCTTGTATTTCATTATTTTATGTCTCCTCACCAATATTTAAGTGTTGTTCTAGGCATTCTAGCTGTCCGGACAACACTGGTCACCAGAACAGTAGAACGCACTATCGAACATAGGGGTGTTACATAATTGTAGTGGAGACTCTACTGAAATTTCGGCAAGACTTTAAGATTTATTTTGATTCTATAGTTTGAATTAATTATTTAATTTTGTCAGTCTTTTGATAAAGGTCAATTTATATGTTTAGGAACCAAATATAGTCTAGTCGATCAGTTTATGAGTTTGATATTGATTATTTTTACAATTTTAATATTAATTATATATCTGACATGTTCATATATTTTATAAATATTTAATTATGCACATATATAGTTAATATATTAGGGTTATTTTGATTGCTACATATTTAATTATTGTTATTTATTGTGATTGCTGCCCTAAGGATAATTTGGAGTTGTGTGTGTATGTGTGTTAGCGCGTGTATGGTGTGGATATAGATATGGGTAAGACGGGTAGTCGCGGCTAGAGCTTGACTCACTGCGACCCGATCCTTATATATGCATAAGCTAGGGTGAGTACGGCTTTAAGTTGATCTCGCTGACCCCCACACTTGGATTATTAAGAGAAAGTCCAGCTTGAGTTGACCTTGCTGGCAAGTATTGGATCAAGAGAGTTGTATAGGGGATCAACTCCCATATGTATATATTGATGTGATACACTGAGTGTGTGAGTAGCTCCAAATTAACTTCTCGTGTGAATATTGGGTGAATTCTTTGTTTTTTGTGTTGAATGTGTATTTCATGGTAGGATTGCACTAGTCTTAGATAGCTATAGAAATTGCATCTATAATCAATATCTAAACTCTCAGAGTCGAATGCTCATTCCTATTCAAATATTTTTCCAGGTTGTAAGAGGAGCGAACTTATTTCTTCGAGTCTAACCTGCATTTTTTCTCCCCAAGTTGTGCTTCTTAGTTTAACAGTTTCTTGTATTTATTTATTTAATAACTAGAACTCGACAGTGACATTGGGTTATATATTTATGATATTAATCAATAAAAAATTATTATGATATTAAATAGTTTGTACATAATGGTATCAAGGTTGAGTTGGGCTCCCTTAGTTTTGGTTTCTGATGGTTATCGGATTAGGTTAGCCCAATGGAAAATATAATATTTTTATTTTATTTTATTTTATTTGCATAGTGGGCCTTAATTTTGGCCTTAGTTATGGGTTTGGGAATAGTGAGGCTTACTATGGGCCTCGAGGGCTTTATACTGGCCTAAGTCCTAGTGCCGGTCTGACCCGTGGAATCAGGTCATGATAACTTAAGAGATCCCATCATAGTAAATACATTAGTTAGTCCTTCTTAGTCTCCTTTAGATATAACTCAAAATATTTACTACTTTAACTGCTACACCAAAAAGGGTGTCTTCAACTATATGAACAATAACTAATTCCTCTTAGACTATGCCCTTCTCCACCTTAAGCTAAAGCCTCTCTCCCTTTATAGAGACTATAATAGCCAAGTGCCACTCTCCTCAATGGGCAAAAGCCTTTTCTTCATAATGGGTGAAAGCCACTCCTCGCCAATGGGCAAAGCCAAATCAATCTCTCAATAATACTCATATTTATTGTGTTAGTCCCATCAATCCTAATCTAATTAGGAATCTCACTCAATTTAAGAATAATACTAAAATAAGAGTTCTACTTTAATATAAGAAATAATCTTTCATCTTATTGAGGAATATTTCTCCCACTCAAATTAGAAAAAGATCTATCAAAAGTCCACTAGAATTATGAGTCACAAATCTAACATAAGGAAATCAAAAAATCAAATAATTATACCAAATTAAAATAAAACATGATGAATAACTAAAACTGCATAAAAATTGAAAAAAAGGAAAATAAACATGTATAAAAAGCATGAATATGATAACCTAAACGCATATAAAGGTGACTATATCATGCATTGATTGTTCATTTATTCCAATGGGAATTTTAAATCTTGAGTGAGTTGTTCTTCTGCCTAATAAAAGTAAAGCTGAAATTCCTGAAGAAGCCATAAGTGAAACAATTTTCCCTTCAAATCTAAGTTTTGAAGTAACAATTTCATATAAATAGGTTTTGTCTATTCCTCCATGACCATACACAAAAAAGAGCTGACTTTCATTATTGTATACTGATGATATAACTTCATCGCAAATGGCTCTTTGTTCTACATTTAACGTGACAATCGCACAATTATGATTCAATTTTAATTGAGTTACATCATAATTGAGCTCTTCGAGTAATGATCTATTATTAATATCTGTTAAAAGTGATTTATCTGGGAGAGGCAAATTATAATCAGCTAAAGAAGTAGAATTTTTATTGAAGCATTTCTCTAATTCTAAAAGAATATTATTTTTCAAACAGTCATCATATGTCATGAATTCAGAGACATTAAGTGTGTGACGTAACTGGTACTAGATGTCATCAGAAAAGTATAACCAAAATTTCTCAAATAATTTATTAGGTTCAGAAACCTCACAAAAATTTATCAAAGGTGTAGATAAATGTCTTAATTCTGATGAGGAACAAATAGCTTCTTCAATAGCTTCAATCCATTCTTTATCATTGGCTAATAGACCATTTGCAAAACACGTAGATTGATATGTTGGATGAACAACATCACTAATTGTCTTGATTTCTTCAAAACTTCTAGAGCCTTTAATGATATTTAATAACATTCTAAGATAATTTAGTTCATTTGCATTGGGATGTATGTAAAGCATGCTTCTTATACATCAAACTTGCTTTCGTCTTGTCCATATCTTGTTATTGCCATTCCATATTGATTGTGTAGGAAATTGACAATAAGTCAATGTGCGTGCATCTTTAAATAAAAAAATTTGTTTGTGTCCACTTAGTTAGCATAGTTTTTTTTTTTAGAATATAATTTATCTACAATGGATCTTAAGCTTTGATTTTATCTATAAATGATTGTGTTCTTTAGCGGGAGATGAACAATAAGACGCTCAACAGCTGGTTCTTTATGGTGAATTGGGAAATGAAATAATCTCCATGCAGCTTTGCACAATGAAATGTAATGACAATACAAGTAATTTTTTATTTCATCAATGACCTACTCAGAAGTACTTTTATTTACGTTAACATCACTAGTTGTCTGTATAACAACTTGTATTCTATCTGAGCCTTTATTAATGTATTTGAATAAATATCTGATTAGCATTGTTACACAACGAAATTCAACATTTATATGAGCTTTATATTTAACAACCAAATCTTTATTATATGGAACTACGAATATATTGTCAACTTTTTTTCCTTTTCTTTCAATAAATGAACCATTGTCCCTTCATCTATACACTGCATATCCATTTTTATCTATCATTGTCTCATCAACAAATTTCTTTACAAAGTACTTAGAGTAGTGTCCTTTTTACATACATGGGAATGTAGATTCATATCACCATGGGGACCATGAATCACAAAATTAGAGACAATTTCATCCCCTTGTGGATCATGTTTCTCACATGGTAATTTAGCAAATATAAATGAATCAATATCAATTGTTATTTTAAGTTTTTTATTTCTTTTTATCCAAACTAAACAATGTATAAGAGGTAAACCTCATTTTTGAAATTCAATTGTATACAATGCAGTTACAATAGGTCCAAAGTGTTTATTCTTTTTAATGTCATCCATAGATGATCTACTTTCACTTTGTAGATTCATATCACCATGGGGACCATGAATTATAAAATTAGAGACAATTTCATCCCCTTGTGGATCATGTTTCTCACATGGTAATTTAGCAAATATAACTGAATCAATATCAATTGTTATTTTAAGTTTTTTATTTCTTTCGATCCAAACTAAATAATGTACAAGAGGTAAACCTCATTTTTGAAATTCAATTGTATACAATGCAGTTACAATAGGTCCAAAGTGTTTATTCTTTTTAATGTCATCCATAGATGATCTACTTTCACTTTGAAAGCTCTCCTTACAATATCTAGCTTGTCTTTTATCCTTTATCCAAAAATTTTGTGTGACATTCATTTTATTTCAATCCAATTTGCATTACATGTAAAAGTTATGAATAAATTAGGATGGCTATAAAATTTACATATAGCCTTCACATCATAGTAATGCTCTAGCATGTATCTAGGGCGTCCAGTATAACTTGATGGCAAAATGACTACGTTTCCAACATTGTTCCCATTAGTGTCTCCTCTAAGGAATGCTTTTTTAATTCCAAGATAAATTTTAGATTGAAGTTGCTATTGATTATGTCGTATAAAATCTAATCCCTCCTCTTCAACACATGCATACACGTCAACTACAAAGTATTGAAATAATTGACCTCCTCTTAAAAGCATTGTCGCTTTTAACAATCTTTGTTGGAAATGATAAGCATAGTATTCATACATTGTTACAAAATTTCAAGACTTGGACTTGTATAGTCAACATCTATATATTTAATATCTATTCTATATCCATCTTTTCCATAAGGAAAAAAAAGGATATTACATTGTGTTCGAGATCTGAGTCAGAATTAGATTTGAAAAATGTAAGGACCATTAGTTTTATTAATATCATGATATATGTTTCCTACCCATGGAAGTGAAAGAAAACATTGAATTGTAAAGCTGTATATTTTCCCTAAATTTCACAGTAATTGATCCTGATTCGTGATCCAAAAGGTAAGCCAAAAAAGCTGGAGGCTTCTTGAGAAAGGGTAATTTTATTTTTCCTTTCTACAATAAAGAGGGTACATTAGCCTTCTGCTATTGCAATCACTCCTTAAGCACTCAGCTACCAAAAAGAAAAAGAAGACCATAATAGCTACATTCATGTTGTGAGTAGCCTAAGTCAAGCCTTTTCAAATAATCTCCTATAAAAAAAATAAATTTAAAAGAAGAACATCTTTATGTTGAAGGAGGTATAGGATCTAGAAGAATGGTTAGAATGGTTACATACTATTTGGTTTCGCATGTACATTGACCAACGTAAGTAACAACATAAGTTAATTGCAAAAGCAATGTCGATGCTAATTGAAGGAAAATTGTTAAAGTTGATTGAATGAAAATTTCCTTTGGAATGATGTTTTTTCTTTACTTGCATACCCCTAAGTATAAATTCATAACTTCCATCAAGAGAAGATAGTGGCAACAATGATGATAAGGAAAAAAAATTCATTTATAAATTTCTAACATTCTCTATGGGAAGTATTTGCAACAAGAAAAACAGATGAGACAACTATATTTTTTTTGTTTGGTGGAGGATTTGAATCCTACATAGGTAAAAAAAAAAAAAAATCCTTCTTTCAACAAAGGCATCAAACAACAGGAGGAGGGAAAAAGTACCTCTATTAGAGTTATTAACCTCAATAATAACATCAAAAAAAATTAAGTTCATAGTCATTTAAGCTAGGCAAAGACATCTTATTGCATTGCAATGTCAAAAATCATTTAGCACATGAGTAAAGTAATATTTCTTCATGTTTAATAAGGTGTTTGGGTTAAATGTTTATCGTAACTGATGGAGGCTTCATATCCAACAACTACTCTAAACCTGTTTGGTAAACGTATCGAACAGCTGTTGTTTAGCTGATGCATACCTTGAACCGCTATATTTTAAAAAGTTGTAAAATTAAAGTTGTTCTCAACCAGTTGTTGTTGTTTCAAAATAAGAAAACCACTTTACCCTTTCTTATAATCTTTTTTATAGTATGAGGAATGAATAATACTCATTGTTTCTTATATTATTTAATTTTTATTTATCTATTTCAATAATAAAATAAATATGGTATAGTAAATAAAAAGTTATATATTTATTTGAATAATAAAATAAATGATATGATATAACAAATTAATAATTATACATTTATTTTAATAATAAAATAATATATATACCATTATTAGTCATTTTACATACCAGCAATAATAGCTAGATAAAGCTTTACCAAACACTTAGGTCTTGTTCGATAATATTTCCTGTTCTAGCAGCTGTTAGCTGTTTCAATAGCTGTCAGCTATTTATTAGTGGTTAGTTGTTAGATATTAGCTGTTAATGGCTATCTGTTTATATAGTAATTTAAAGTAGAAGTATTCAGTAAAATAAACTATTGAATAAGCTATTAAATACAAAAATAGTGGTATTAACTTTTCATGAGCCACTTCCTCAACCTCTAAGCACTATAATAAATATTACACTATCGAATAATATAACTAAGAGAAATAGTATCTTGAATAAAGTCAAAACACTAAATGTTATCTTTAGAGCTGTTGCCGAATAAAGCCTTAATATAAATTAGCTGCTATCAACTATCAACTAAAAGAAAAAGTTATCAGTTAGCAGTTATCAACTGTATCCAACAGCTAAATCAAAAAGACCCTAATCTATAATAAAATATCTAAGCAAGAGAAAATTTATGGACAACTACTAATTATTTTTTAATTACATTTTAAAAATGAATCACTGTTTAAAATATTAAAAAAAAGTAAAGCATACACAATGAAACTCTTATTCATAACAATTGCATAACCAAAAAAATCATTCACAAATTCCTTTTAACCATTTAAAAATTAAATTAGAGTCATATTTGAAATGGAATAAAATTTAATCAAAAGTAATTAGCTAAAATTTATTTTCCGTAAAAAAGTTTATTATTCATTATTTCCTATAAAAAAAATTTAATCAAATTTTTAAATGGTCAAAGTAAATAGCGAAACTAAAGGAAATATTTACCCAACAATAATAAGTTTGATTGCATTTAATTCCATAATAAAATACTTAAGCAAGTCGTATCGATCTTGAAAAAAATAGTTATCAATATCTAAAATATTACAGAAGAAAATAAGCAAAGAAGGCAAGCTAAACTTTGGTTTATAGTATTTGTATTAGAAAAAATAAATTAATAAGATAGTGAATTTTAAAATATTTATCCTAAATAAATTTAAATCTAAACTAAACTCAATGCTTTTTCTTTTATATATATATATATATATATATATATGGTTAAAATCTTTTGCCAAATTAAAAACAAAAATTAAATGTATTAAAAAAATATTCCTAAATTGATGTAACATCATTTCAAATTTAAATTATATCAAAAATAAAATCGAGTTTAAACTAAAAGTTTAAATGAAAAAATAAAAATTATTTATGATTCATTAATCCTCTTTAAAATTATCAGTCAAATTAAAAAAAATAAAACTAAAAATCGAAATAAAATAAATAATTGTCTTAAAGGACTTTTTAAGTCACAAATGCGCTATTAAAAAACAAAAAAAGCTTAAAAATGAAACTGTAATTTAAATATGTAAATATTTAAATTAAAATATTATTAAATAAAAAAATACATATGATTGAAATTTAGTTGGGCATGAGTCAGGTTGCCTGCAATAAAAAAATAATAAAACAAAAAAAAATCATTATTATGAAATCAAAAAATACATTAGTTATTTAAATGTGCGTATACATTTTTAAATTAAATTAAGAAATTAATATTAATAATAATTAATAATTTTTAAATTTAATTAATTAATAAAATACAATATTTATGCAAAGCATACCGAATGAAGAGAATGTTTTCATTGGTGGAGATTTGAATGGACATGTAGGAAGTGATAGGCAAGGTTATGAGAATGTTCATGGAGGTTTTGGTTTTGGCAGTCGAAATGAGGAGGGAAAAAGCATCCTGGATTTTGCTATGGCATACGACCTAATACTAGCAAATACCTACTTTATAAAAAGAGAGTCACATTTAGTGACTTTTAAAAGTGGGCAACATAGAAGCCAAATCGACTTCCTCTTAACCAGGAAGACAAATAAAGCTCTATGCAAGGATTGCAAGGTCATTCCAGGAGAGGCTTTAACAAGTCAACATAGGTTGGTGGTCTTGGATGTCAAGTTTAGGAACAATTCAAGTAAGGTCAGAAGAAATAGTATAGCTCAAACAAAGTGGTGGGAGTTCAAAGGAGTAAAGCAAGTGAAGTTCAAAAATGAGCTTCTTGAGTCCGAAGTATGGAAGCTAGATATGGAGGCCAATGATGTGTGGATACAGATGGCATCAAAGATTAGAGAAGTAGCTAGAAAAGTACTTGGAGAGTCTAAAGGACATGGACCACCCTTAAAAGAGAGATGGTGGTGGAATGAGGAAGTACAAAAGGCAGTGAAGAGAAAAAGGGAATGGTATAGGAAATTACCTAAATGTGATAATAATGAGGCATATGAACAGTACAAGATAGCAAAGAAAGAGGCAAAAAAGGAAGTTAGTCAAGCAAGAGCACAGGCCTTTGGAAAGTTATATGAGAAACATGGAACTAAAGAAGGGGAGAAAGATATTTATAGATTAGCAAGGAGTAGAGAAAGGAAATGTCAAGATCTCAATCAAGTTAGGTACATTAAGGATAAAGAAGGAAAAGTGTTGGTGAAAGATGAGGACATTAAAGAAAGATGGAGAAATTATTTTAATGATCTCTTTAATAATAGTCAAAATGGAAATAGCGTGAATATAGATTTTAGAACAATAGAAAAGAATGTAAATTATACTAGAAGGATTAGATCTTTAGAAGTAAAGGAAGCACTTAAGAGAATGAAAGTGGGTAAAGCCTGTGGACCCGATGAAATACCAATTGAAGTGTGGAAGAATTTGGGAGATATGGGAGTGGCATGGTTAACTAAATTATTTAATAAGATTCTAAACTCAAAGAAAATGCCTGATGAATGGAGGAAGAGTATTTTAGTACATATTTTTAAAAATAAGGGAGACATACAGAGTTGCTCAAACTATAAGGGAATTAAACTCATGAGCCATACTATGAAGTTGTGGGAGAGAGTTGTGGAGCATCGACTACGTCATGATACTTCTATCTCTCTCAATCAATTTGGTTTCATGCCCGGTCGTTCAACTATGAAAGCGATCTTTCTCATTAGAAGCTTGATGGAGAAATATAAAGATGTGAAGAAAGATCTACACATGGTTTTTATTGATTTGGAGAAGGCTTATGATAGTGTTCCAAGAGAGGTCTTATGGAATGTGTTAGAACAAAAGAGGGTATCTATTAGGTACATACAAGTATTGAAAGATATATATGAAGGAGCAACTATTATTGTGAGCACAGTGGGAGGGGACACAAGAGATTTTTCGATCCCAATTGGATTACACCAAGGATCAGCCATAAGCCCTTACCTTTTTACATTAGTTTTAGATGAACTGACGAAACATATACAAGAGAGTATTCCTTGGTGCATGATGTTTGCGGATGATATTGTTCTGATAGATGAGACACGAGAAGGAGTCAATAGGAAGCTAGAACTTTGGAGAAGTACTCTAGAGTCAAAGGGTTTTAAGTTAAGTAGAACGAAGACAGAATACATGCATTGCAAGTTCAGTGAAGGCCAAACTGGTGATAGGGAAGGAGTTAGTTTGAATGGAGTGGTACTGTTCCAAAGTAATCACTTTAAATATCTAGGCTCAGTCCTTCAAGTAGATGGGGGATGTGAGGAGGATGTTAGTCATAGGATTAAAGCCGGATGGTTGAAGTGGAGACGTGCCACGAGAGTTTTATGTGATCGTAAGATTCCCAATAAATTAAAAGGAAAATTTTACTGCATGACCATACACGGCTATGTTATATTGTAGTGAGTGTTGGGCACTGAAAGAGTCGTATGCATCTAAGTTAAGAGTTGCAGAGATGAGAATGTTAAGGTGGATGAGTGGCCATACTAGACTAGATAAAGTCCGTAATGAAAGTATTAGAGAAAAGGTAGGAGTGGTGCCAATTGAAGATAAGTTGAGAGAAGGGAGATTAAGGTGGTTTGGTCATGTGAAGCGTAGACATACGGAGGCTCCAGTTAGACAAGTAGAGCACATTAGGTTAGAGGATAGAAAGAAAAAAAGAGGTAGACCTAAATTGACTTGGAGGAGAGTAGTACAACATGACTTAGAAGTATTACACATTTCTGAGGATTTAACCCAAAATCGTTTAGAGTGGAAAAAGCGAATCTATATAGCTGACCCCAAATTTTTGGGATAAAGGCTTAGTTGAGTTGAGTTAATAAAATACAATATTTAAGTGGTATAATTAGAATATAAAATAAAAATTATTATGAATAATTTAATTTATTTTCTTAACAATTTGAAATGTTAATTATTTTTGAGAAAGAATATTTTTCCCTCAATAAATGCATCTTATTTTAAAAAAAAAAAAATTTAAAAAGGCCCACCCAAGTCTCATAAGCTATACATATGTATCACTTCCATACTCCAAACCCCAGCCATATGTCAGTCTACCAACTCATGCGCATTATATTTGCTAACCAAATTATCCTCCCACTCAACCACTGGAGACAATGACCACTTACTTCTACCCAACTCGCAAATCTCATACCTTCTCACCCAAGCTCCTTATCCACAACCCACAACCCAAACCTCTTCCCAAACTATAAACCACTACCATCTCGCTGCATTTTCAAATTCCAATGTCACACCCTACCCCTTCGTAAGGCATAACATGATCACGTAGTATACCTAATGAATTACCAACTTCGTCTCCTGATAACCCATTAAATACACTACAAGGGATTTTAAAACTTTTCTTACTTCTTTTTACAGTGGTGAGCACTATTTATAAGTGTTAAAAATTTTTTTGAACTGAAGTGAAATAGCTAACACATTTGAATAACTAATAATTTCTGCAAAAATTTTGGCTGAGTGCCTTCTGTATTTTGAATAAATAGTTCTTCAAAAACCTGTAAAAAACACTTCAAATATTTGGTTCAACCCCCACACTCCAATATTCAATCAACACAATAAGTTTCTCAACAATTGTCAACTCAAATCCACAATAATTTTTCAGTGTTTTCAAAAGCTAAGATAAAAGAAATATATCATAATATTTACAAACCAAAATAATTTACAAATTTAGTTTACAACTTTAATGTACAATTTTAATTTACAACTGCTTAAAACCAAGAATAATATATACATATAGTGAACATACATTACAATACAAAATGCAAAATATGATATACTCAATATACCCAATGAACTCTCACTGAAGCACTAGCAGCCTAGTCTGCTGCCCTGTCAGTCTATCTACCTGCGACAGCAATGAAAAGCTATCACTGAGCCAATGTCTCAGTGGTGCATAACATTAATAAAATACAACTTTAAATTACAAATCATCAGTCATATAAATAATGGATACTTAAAACCATAGTTAAATTCAAAGACAGTGAATGTCAATAAGAATTTAAACTCCATTTCACAATATCACAATAAATATCAATAAATCATACACACACAGCTTAATCATGTTGCCAAAGTTCAATTCATCCCAAAAGCCGATGGCTAGTGAGGAATTCAATTCATCCCAAAAGTCGATGGCTAGTGAGGAATAACATAGCTAGCTAGCAATACTATGAGTACTCATTCTATTCGTCCTCAATAGGTACACACCTCAACACTTCAGTCAGAGAGGGAATTCAATTCATCCCACTAGACAAGCTAGCGAGGAATTCAATCAATATACATGATAGTTGTGGTTTCAAACCATTTACAATGCTTTTCAATCAATAAGTATCCATCAAATATCATTCAAACAATTTTTCACAATTTAAAACAATGATATGCAAATAGTCATAATTTATTTCAATTGAAAATTTAAAAGAAATAACTATTGTACACAAACCTCTAATAACTGTCTCTTGGCCCTGACTCAGTGTGTCCTTCCCCTTCCCTGAGTCTTTGCTAACTGAAACACATAATTTGAAGTGTTTCAGTACTCATTTAAACTGTCTCTAAGAATAAAACTTAATAATTAACTTATTAAATTCTATTATTTTCTTAGTCAACCTAAGATTTTGACCCTCGATGCACTCTAGGTGAATTAGGTTTTAATGTTACCAATATGTCACATTTGTAAACTTTTAGTATTGGTACATATTACCAAATTCATTTCTAAGTATGTTGCATTTTATTACAATTTGCCGAATTTCGGTATACTAATTTGACCTAGCTGGATGACCTAGTTCCCTTGGTTTTCGGGTTTCGGTCAAAACTACAAACATGTAGGTCTATGTCTTATTGCACGTAGGGCAAAATTTCAGGTCATTCTGAGTTGTATAGACCAAGTTATGCTCAATTTACCAATGCTGGACAGAATGCACCAAAAAGGTAACTTTAGGTCATTTTTAGGTCACTTTTGGTTCGGCCAGTTTTTTGATCTGAATTTGTGCAAGCTATTTAGCTTAGTTATGGCCATTTTTGGGCTTTGGTGTCTTCATAAGAATTGTAGATATATGTCTCAGCTATTCATGGTAAAAATTTCAAGTCAATTGGACTTGTTTTGAGTGAGTTATGGCAAAAAAACTAACTACTGCCCAAATGGTCAATTTTCAGGCTTTCAAAGCATTAATCCGGATTTGGTCATTTTTCAAGTCACCTTCTAAGCAGAATTTTGGTAAGCTTCCTTCATGAAAGTTGGCACATTTTGTGCCTAGTTTCACCTCCAATTGGTCTCATACTAATTGGAGCCACACACTTAAGGTTCTAAGCCAAAACATACACTGCCCTATTGTACATTGTTCACCCTTTACCAATTACATATCCTATGCTTACCAAGTCACTCTTCCATGCCAATTCTGGTTTGTACCATAACATTAACACATTTAGCAACTCATTTTTGGTCATTTTGGCGGCTTATAACCATTCTCAATATGCACACTATAACCCAGAATTTTCCAAGTCCAATTACAACAATTAAACACATGAATGCACCTCATTTACATGTCCAAATTCAAACCTTAATACACACATACATGCTGCCATCCATAATAACATAACTCAACAATATAATTCCATAAACCAACCCATGAAACAACACATTTTGATCTTCTTCATAAGGCTGCCACAAGTTTATACATACCCATCAATTTCCACTTTCACTTTTCAAGCTTACAATTCAAACCTTACATATAGAATTCAACTTCAATACAATTAAACATTTAAATCATCATTTAAACCACTATTTACATACAAGAAAAATTTGTTCATGGTGAGTCCTCATGGCTGCCGAAATGTACCCCTCCATTAATTTATCAAACATAAAAAATTCCTCCACAAAACAACTACCCACCACAACCATTCAAAGTTTAATGAAGTAAGATTTGAAAACACTCACTTACCACTTTTGAAGCTTGATAAAAACCTCACTAAACCTCTTAAAATTGTTATCAAACTCTTCCTTATAAGGTGAGGAGCAAGGTTAATGAAGGAACTTAGGGGAAAAATGGCTTAAACAAGCTTGCATGGAGCTTGGTAGATTCGGCCATGGAGGATTTCTTTCAAGGGAATTTCAGCTGGTTTTGGGAGGTTGAAGAAGATGAGTGATCTGCTATCATATGATGTTTAATGGTCCACTTTAGTGGTGTTAGTGGAGCACTAATAGGATTGAAAACATTTTTTTCTTTATATTAAACTTCCATAATTTAGTTTTTACCCCCCATTTCTTTCACTATTCTTATAATGTGTCACAATTAAATTTTTCATGACATTTCTAAATTGTAATATCATTTATTTTTAATGGAAATTTAGGTCAAAAGACAACTCGGGGTTTCAAATGACCACAATGCCCCTGTTTGGTTTACATTCTCGATTTTTTGGTAACACCGAGTGTTATCGTTTTCTCGATTTCTCGTTTTTCTTTGTACTAATTAATTAATTTTTCTTTGATATTTCTAATGATATTTATGCTTCAATAAGTCTTTAATTATGTCTTAAAATAGTTTCCAGGGTTTCCTGCGATCCAGGGCTAGTCAACGGTCCACGCTGCAACTTCCCGGTGCGGTTACCCATCGCTAGGGTTCTCGGTTAGTTTTACTTGGTTACATTTCATTGCTATTATTTTTCTTTTATTTTTCTTGTATTTTCTTTTCTTGTATTTCATTATTTTATGTCTCCTCACCAATATTTAAGTGTAGTTCTAGGCATCCTAGCTGTCCGGACAGGCACTGGTCACTAGAACAGTAGAACGCACTACCGAACATAGGGGTGTTACATCCAAGCCTAAAAGTCTCAATTTCCAATTGTCCTGTTACGTAGGCTATATATCTGGGTGTTTCTTTTTTAGACAATCAACTGTTGTGGCGGACTCAACCCTTTGATCCATAGAAAAGGAACCCCGTCGCATGTAATCTTTTACCCATGGTGTTCTTAAGCCTCTGGCTCAACCAGATCCACCAACGAAAGACGTTAAATGCAAGATCTAGCAAAAATTTGTGACCTACAATAGGGAATCAATAGGTATCTTGATCTAGGATGCTTGCCATTGGACGGTGAGTTTCATTTCTTTCGTAAAAGCACTTGAATAATTTGTTTTGCTTTTCCCCTTAACTGTAATACCCCAAAATTTTAAATTTTATTATTTTATGAGTATTATTGGTATTTTAATTTTATTTAAATTTTAAGAAATTATTTGAGATTTTTTGAATTTTAAAAATCAGGTTCGATTTTCCGAAAATATAAACTTTGATGATTTTTAAAAATTTATTTAAAGACCACGTGGCAAAACTAAAAATATATTTGGAGTCTACGAATTTTTCTGAGTTTTCTAGAATTTTTTTGAAATTTTTGGACCTCGTTTTCGGTCCCGAGGCAGAATAAAAATTCAAAATTTTGTATCCTGAATCGAACCGACCGAATCGAACCGGACCGGATCGGACCGATCGAATCAGACCGGTCTTCTTCTTTTTCTTCCTCCTACCCGCGCGCGTCTGACCCCTCTCCCTTCCTCTCTGTTTTTCTCTCTCCTCCCTCCTCCCCTTGCCACGCTGCCACCTCCCCTGCCACCCCAGCTCGCCGGCGAGCCGCCTCACCCCTCCCCCACGGCCGGCCGCCGCCTGGAATGCCGAAAAACGGCTCCCAAAGTGGAACGACGCGCGCGCTCGACCGTTCGACTTCCCGGCCAAAATCCGGCTGATCCGGCCACCAATCGGACCGGGTCTTGTGTCTAAACTCATCTACTCGACGAGAGCTTTCCATAGACACTAAGAACACCGAAATCCATGAAGCGGTTTGTCCAATTTTTGCCTGGGAAGTTTTAGCCCATTTTGACTTTTGGACTAGATTTCTCGTAAACCATGAACCCCACGAGAAAACTAAGAGTACCAGAGCGCTCCACTCGTCGAGAGCTTCGTGGCGACATAAATTTTGAATTTTTCGACACCGTTTTTCGGTGGGTCCCACGAAACTTCGCAGTGTCTTTCCGAGCATTAAATGAGCTTAGAAAACTCTGAAAAATTTATGTACTAACCCCTGTGTTGTGGGCTTCGTGTAGGTATCCTCAATTCGAGGAAATTCGACAGTTGACCGGGTCTGTGAATTTCCAGCCAGACAGACCCGTTACCGGAAAAGTCTCCAAATTGGACCGAGGTTTTGGCTACCTCCCCCATTGTCAAACGTCCCAAGCTCGTCCCCAGAGTCAAAATCGGCAAAGGTAAACCCGAACCTTGCTTTTTCGTAATTTTCTAGTGCTTAAATAGGATTAAAAATCCATAAAATATTCGTGGTAGCTCAAAAAATTATGATTCTTTTTGCAATAGCCTAGTAAT
Organism: Hevea brasiliensis; assembly: GCF_030052815.1. NCBI lineage: Eukaryota > Viridiplantae > Streptophyta > Magnoliopsida > Malpighiales > Euphorbiaceae > Hevea > Hevea brasiliensis. The sequence goes on from NC_079501.1 coordinate 71,380,498, forward strand.
ATTGCTAAGGACCGCGGGGCAAAGTTTTAGAATTTTTAGAGCTTATTTGGGCAGTTTTTGCAAAAATGATCAATTATAAGGACTAAATTGAAATTTTACATACTGTGATGGATGACTGATTTGATGGGCCCAGGAGGGGCTGTGTGATGTGATTGAGTTGCGGATATATGGATTGTGAATATAGAAGTGTGTTTTGAGCCATTTTGCAGGTTGGGTAGGTCCTAGGTATAGGGGAGACTCTGCCGGATTTTCGGCACGACTTAGGACGTATTTGGTCTTTTCTTGATTTGTATTGAGTCATTTGTATTAAATAATTGTAATGTAATTGTCAGGTGAGCCGGGACAGCCTTCTTCCTTCGCCCAGCCGCCACAGTGACCGTTGTCAAGTCTGTGAGTAAAATATTAATTTTAATTGTAATTTCGATATTATTATATGTTTAAGCATGACCATGCATCACTTATATGTATGTATCTATGTAGTTAAACTCTAGGCACGTTTTATGTTGCATTCATAACTGTTAAAGTGCCATGGATGTTGTTGTGGTAATTTGGAGCAGTGTGCGTGCGTTGGCGTGCGTGTGATGTGGTGTGGACTATGGATAGGACGGGTAAACACGGCTTGAGATCTTCGCTAGGACTCGGTCCTTCGGGGTAGTCACGGCTTGAGTTCTTCGCTGGGACCCCGATTTGGTTTTTAAGCGAAAGTCCGGCTTGAGTTCTTCACTGGCACCAGGTTGGATTTAAGAGAGCTGTATAGGGGATCAGCTCTCATATATTATGATTGATATTACTGGGTGTGTGAGTGCTCCAAATTACCTTTTTGCTGTTATGATGTGAAAATATTATTGATGTTGCATTTCACTCTACAGGGTGCATTAGTTTTAGTTAGTTATAGAGATTATGGTTAAAATTGATATTTTACTCTCTGAGTCGAGCGCTCACTCCTGTTCAATATTTTTCCAGGCCACAGAAGGATATTTTGAGGTTAACCTTCTTTCTCCCTCGCAGGTTATTTATTCATGCTTGCGTAATTCTATAAATTTCTAGAATTTTCGCATGTGTTAGAAATGTTTATTTGATATGGGTCTGTAAACTAAATTATTATTTTGGACCTGTAAACTTAATATTCTATGCATGTTTGATGGATTGGATGAGGGAGCTGAGCTCCCATTTATTTTTATGCTGATGAGTATGTGGAGGGTGAGCTGAGCTCCCCAATTGAGTATTTATTGTGTTTACAGGTCGGGTGAGTCAAAAACTCCTCGTTGAAAGGTCCATTTTATGACCGGACTCTGTCTGATTGATTTCTTGAAATTAGGCCCAAATGGGCCTTAGAGTTGGATTAAGTGAATAGTTAGGCTTACTACGGGCCTTGGGGGCTTTAGGCTGGCCCAGGTCCTAGTGCCGGTCCGGCCCATAGGTTGGGTCGTGACATTAACCATCTTTGTTTTTTTTTTTTTTTTTTAATCTCAAAATGTAAACCTAAAGGCCCTGAACATGTTTACTGTGAACCTCTCCTTCTCCTTTCTTACATAATAATTTTTTTTCTTTTTTCCTCCAATTTGTAACACTAACCATCTAAAATTTCATTGAAATGTGAGGCATTAGTAAGCAAGAAGAACCACTAGTCCATCCATATAAAGATAAGTGCATATATTTCTCTTTGTTATATTTAATGGAAATGCAATTTGGATTTTTAAACATAAATTCCAAATGCTTGAAGGGAAAAAGTTACTAATATCTATAGGATTAGTGTGCATGCCATGTGGGACCAAATTTTTTTATTGAAGATGCTAATTAAAACACTTCTTGGAAATAGTTGACACTTTGACTTCTGGAGATGTTAGAAAAGTTACCCAAGGACTATCTTGTAATTTGAAATATATTTACGATTATGTTATGTATCAAATTTGAAAAACCTTTAGAAACAGAGAATTAGACAGAGAAATGAGAGAGAAAAGAAGAGAGAATTGATGAATGCACAAACTAAACATTAAAAGGTAGGAAAAGAAAATATATATATAGAGCAAATAAAATTAACTTAAGCACAACATAAAACGCATCATTAATAATTACCATCAACCCTATATGCCATTAACAACAACCCCTTTGCAAAATTAAAATTAGATGGGATAGAACTAAAAACCCATAAACCCCATTTTAAAACTACGCGAACAAAAATAGCTACACAAAATTAGGCTTTAGATTTGACTGCAGTAACCAAAATAGCTGTACAAAATAAGTCAGGTTCCTTTTTAAAATGAGGCTTCAGAAATCAAGTCATTGACAAAGTCCTTAATATTCTTTAAAATTGTAGTTCATTTCTTGCATTCCTCACTTTCTTATACTTAGTAAGCAACAAATCATAAGACACTTTTAAGGATTTCAATTCCCCTTCGATCTGAACATTCTTAAAGTTAAGCTTATTAACAATATTAATAGTTTGTATATAGCCATTTTTAAATCAAGCAAAATACCTCTAGTTAAAGTTCTCTAGCTCAAAGTCATAAAAAACCTTTAAAGTCTCCAAAGCTAATACCATATCATAATGCCTAGCATTATGAACACTAATTTTGCTAATTGCGATTCTATCTGAAAGTGTTGTAACACCCATAACATCACGGTGCATAAAGAGTACTTTATTCCTAAAGAAACCCTCGTCATAATTTTCTAGAAGGTTACTGAATTCATTTAAGAAGTACAAATTTAAGAGATAGCCTAAAAAATCATTGTCTTCAAAACCAAAACAATTAAAAAATAAAAAATAAAAAATAGAGGCAAAAGTAGTAAAAAAAAAAAAAAAGACTACCAATAGTGTAAGCAATTTAAATTCCAAATCTGTCTAAACTATGGTCTCAATTAGTTTAACTTATTAGTTTTACTCATGGCACTATCTAAATTAGCTTGCCTATGAAAGTTGCAGCTTATAAACTACATAATAACCTATATTTGTTATATAGTTTATGAAAATGTGTATTAATAGATAGCCTTTTCCATCAAGACGTAACACTATGATGTGTGAATCTATCTATGGTTTTTTTTTTTTCATGCCTTCTATTTTGTCAATTGCTTACACTATGTATACTTTAAACAGATTGTTCCTTAGGGTTCTTCACTTGACAGTTATAAATATACTATAACATGCTTTAGATTGATTACTCTTTGAGGCTTTTCACTTGTGGTGTATGATTCTAGCATTCAAATTTCTAATATATAACCTGCAACTCCAACCTGTATTGATAGCCACACTTTAGTCTCTAGCTTACAAACAAAAACAAAACTATGCCTTTTAAGTCGTTGGGGAACAGGAACTTGTTTTCCTTACTATTTACACTTTTAATATTCAAAGGAATCTATGAGATACTAAAAACTTTTTAGGCCATGTATAAAATAGTTCAATAATGGAAAAAAAAATTAAAATACTCATGCTATCTACATATATATATATATCTTTAAGATAAAACCAAGAATCTAGGCAAGCTTCAAGTTAAATGGGTTGATAAAGACAAAATTTAATTTTTAATATTTAGAGGATTCTAAGAAAAACTAAAAAGTTTCTAGGCCATCTAAAGAATAGCATAGGAATCTAAAAAGGGCATTAAAATACTTATGTTATCTACATATATAACCTTAAGATAAAACCAAGATTCCAACCAAGTTCTAAGTAAAACTAGTTGATAAAAACAATGTTTAATTCCATAATAATAAATAAATAAAACTTCCTAAGACTTTTAAAAATAGAGCTAGTTTCTTTAAGAAAAAGAAAATCTAAAGGTTTCCACTAATCTATCTACAGGGACATTCTACCAAGCATAAAGCAAGTAAATAAACCGATGGAAAATGATAAAAAATACATTCATAACCAAATAGGCTCTAGAAAGAAGAAGCATAAATTGCTTTCTAAATTAGAACCAAATACAACGGCATGTTTAAAAATTTCAACTATAGGCATTGGAAAAAATATAGCCCAACCAAATAACCAACCTCTTATAAACCTTATAAAAGCAAAGAACAAAGCTTTAAAATGAGAAAATTGGATTAGATCCACATATAGGAAAATGAAATAAAAAAAGGAAGAAAAAATTAATAGGTAATTAAAGTGAGATTCGCAAGCAGCAAAAAAACAATGAGGAAAATCTTTTTTTTTTTTTGGATCTTCTGCAAAGATAGAAAAAACTATGCAAGATGAGAAACATCCAAGATATAAATCTCATGGAAAAAAAAAACATGATTGAAATACCATTAAAAACAAGAATAATTTAATAAAGAAAGCCCACATAAAAAATAAAAATCATTTAAGAAGACTTCATTTAAACCTTTAAAAGCAATAAATGAAAGAAACATTTAAACAAAGAGTAAAAACATTCCCATCACATCGCAGATCCCAAAACATATAAATAAAAGTCTTAAAAGAGAGCTTTTCTTTGAAAGCTAATGGATCAATGCAAGACAAACCCTGTTTAAGGTATAAATCTCACTAAACACAAAAGTCAGAAGCATAGCCTGCCAAAATAATAAAATAAGCATTCATAAAAGGCATGGTGGTCCAAAGGCCATTAAAAGCATGTTAAAAGCACATGTAAGAGTTAAATGTTGAGAATAAGTTAACAAAGGCTTAGAAAATACAAACAGTACCTGAACGATTAAGAGAAGTACACAACAAAGCCAAAGTATAGTAAAAAGAATCTTGATAAGAAAAAGGAAGAATGGAATGTGAAAGTACATGAATAGAAACCACGTAAAAGGAAAAGGAATATTATCTTTGCAAAGAAGACAAAAGCAAGTCATGATAGTGATAAAGAATGAGTTTTTATGTTTGCTTTTCAAACCAATAACTCAAAAAGGGGGAAAAAAAAAGGAGAGTAATCATGAGGGGAAAGCAAAAGGCTTAGTTAAAGAAAAAGTTAACTTGTTGAGGTGTAAATGTTAGTATAAATGTTTGTCAAAAGGAATCTCTTCTTAAGATATGGAGCAACAATATGTGAAGTTTGGCAGGCAAAACTATGGCTCATCCATCCATCATTAAATGAGAAAAAATAATAAAAAAATTATCTTTCCACTGCTTTACATTAGTTTATCTAATGGTTGTGATGTTTATCCACTGACACATTTTTTTGCTCTGTGTGTAGAACGATGGAGTAGTGTGCCAAACAATAATGAGAGCAAGAGCAAAGTGTCAGAAAAAAAAAAGGAAAACAAAAACCAAAAAAGGAAATAATGAAGCATGCCATCCAACAGTAAAGAAGCCAAGGGGAAAAAAAAAAAAAGAAAAAGAGAAATGAAGTCATTTTGAGAAGAAGAAATAGGTAAGAAGAGAAATGCAAATGAAAGAAGTTGGAAGAACCAAAATGCCCTCCAAAGAGAAGGCAAAACTCTGTAAAATTGATGGCTAAATGTGTGAATTCACTTTTTTCCAATCAAATATGAATTTGTGTATTGTGTTATATTCTATTATATAGTAATTTCTAAAGCTATGAGGTAAGAATTAAATTCGAGTTTCAATAAGAGTCTAATCAACTATAAAGAAGACTACAGTGAATTCACTTTTTAAATCTGAAATAATGAGTGCATGTTTCTAAGTACAAGGAATAGACTCTTTAGATTCAAATTTGAAAGATAGAATAAAGCACTACAAAATGAAAATAGTTAATCCAGACTATGACCCAATTCATGAGAAATGCATTATTTTTGACACCTTGCTGAAACTTAACAAACCAAAGCAATTGCAAGTTTAGTAAAATTGAATGGCAAAACAATTCTGGCATTCCTTAAAACTAAAAAAAGAAAAAAGAAAGAATCACACAAACGATGACCTTATACTATTTTGTTAATTGTCACTTGATTTATTGATACGATTACTTCAGCACTAGTAGATCAAAGAAAGCAATGTACTATGTATCATAATTGAGTGTTTCAACTATTAAAGTCCTTTCTAATAAATATCTAAACAATTTGGTTTTATAAACACTATAAAAAATTGACTTTCAATAATGGATTCATAGATTTATCGCAAAATTTGTCGCTAGTAATATATATTAGCAACGATGATAATCTGTCGCTAATTTGAAAAATTGACTTTTAATGATGGATTTTTATATGTAGTTAAAAACCTTGTTGATTCATCACCTAATCATTTTCGTAACGGAATTTGGCTAAAATTCTTTTATTATTATTATTATTATTATTATTATTATTACTATTATTATTACTATTATTATTATTGAGACAAGTTGATTTGCCCATTGAGTAGTGAAAAAATTAAATTAGCCTCAACATAAATGCAATGTGAGTATTCAAACCTTAAACAAAACTTACAAGTAATGGAAATGGCGAGAGGAGGAGGGCTGGCGGAAGCCATGTGCCCTAAACTTAAAAATCTTTCTTCAACAATATGGCCCTATATCCTCATCTTGCCTCAGCCCAATCCAAAAACTTTTCATACCAATTTAGAAGTTTAGGGGGTTTTTCAAACATTAAAGTCTTATTTAACCCATTATGCCTATTTAACTTAAAAAGCTAAATTAGTGTGTAAAAGAAGGAAAAGATTTTTTCTTTTGATGAAGAAGAAGAGTAAAGAACCTTTCCATCTATAACACCCTCATACTAAGTAGTCCTGTACATTCTACTGTTTTGGTGATTAATATCGGTTTGGACAGCTAGAATGTCTAGAACTATTCTTAAATCACATAAAGAAACCATAAATAAAATTGAAAAAGATCAAATGAAGTTGGATGAAAATAAGAGAAATAAAGCACAAAACGGTTAAATGAACCTAGGTTCCGGCGATGGGTGACCGACCTAGCAAGCGACTGCGAGCTCAGTTGCTACCCTAAATTTGTGTGGGACCCCATGACATCCTTAGTTAAGGGATAATTGAGAAACTATTGTGAACTAGAAAATCACAGAAATAAAAAAGGAACAATCACAAGTAAGTGAATCAGAACTTAAGGACTCATCGGGCATTATTAAAAGATGGACCATAACCCGATGAGAGGCATTTTGGTCAATTCACTCCTAGAGGTGACTTTTGACCTAAATGTCCATTAAATTGTGTGAGATTAAGATATTGAAAAAAAGAATTAAAAATGAATAAGTGTAGGGAAAGAAAAGAAAAAGAAATGAAATTTCTAAATTTTAAATTGAATTATGACATAATCATGATGCAAATATGACATAATTAAAATTATAATTTCAATTAAATTATTTTTGGGATAAATATATATAAGACAAGATAGAAATTAAAAATAAAAAATCCTGTTTCTTCAACCTTCCTTTTTGGCCAGCCACTCTCTCTCATAAGCTTCCTCCATTTTTGCTTGGTTTCAAGCTTCGAAACCCTAGTTTCTTTCCCTAAATACCATAACTACTAGAACAAAAACTTAGTTTAAGACCTTGATAAGAAGATTGGAAGCAAAAGGAATTAGAAAAACTTGAAGAAATTGAAGAGTGGAAAAGTATCATTAGAGGTAAGTCTCTCTTCTAACTTAAATTAGTATATGCTCATAGAATTAAGGTTGAGTAAATGAAAATAACATGAAAAATGAATGAATTGTTGATTGAAATTGCACTATGGGAATTCGGCCAGCTTGAGGGAACTTAGGAATTTGTAGTGTTTGATGAGATTAAACATGAATTAGAGCTAAAGTGATGTGGTATACATGACTAGTATGCTAAATTGCATGAGTTGCATGAATTTTGGATGATAAGGAATTAGGGTTTATGGGAAATTAGGGTTTTGTGGTATGTTATGCAATTGAGGTTTATAAGGCCTAATTATGGTCATTTGGCATAGTTAGTTGAGAATTTATGTTGAATTGATGAAAGGAATTAATGGATTTGTAGTATGTTTAGTTGCTGGAATTCTGGACCCTTGAGTCTAGTAGGTTTGAATGGGTATAAGTTGAGTTACATAGCTCAAGTTGAGTTATATAGCTCCAATTTTTGTGTGAGGCCAATTGGAGATGAAACCTAAGACATAATGCTAAAAATGTCATGAAGACACCTTGTCCAGAAACTAACCATAGGTTACCCTAAATTTAGCTTGAATCTGGATTACAATTTTAGACCTGACCAAAAAAAGACTAAATAAATGGTACTTAGTAAATTAGGCAAAACTCACTCTAGAAAATATCAAATTAGGTGATTCTTGAACCAATGGAAACCTGAGACATAGGAGAACAAGTCTTATGAAGAACATAGAGCCAAATTATGACCCTAAGTTGATCAAATTGCTAGACAAAATTAGTCCAGCAAATCTACCCTAATTCTGGACTAACCTGGAAATCCTGAACAATGAGCCATCCAACTAGTTTTAGAAAAATTACCATAACTTAGGCTACAAAAATGCAAATTAGGTGATTCTAAAGCTAAAATTCTCATAAAGACATAAAACTAAAAATTTCATGTTTTGACCAGAAATTATTGTTAGGGCAAGGTAGAGAAATTGTTGGGATAAATTAGGAATCCTAAATCTAGAATTCCTGCTCCTTAGCTAATTAGCCTTATGACCTTTGAATGGTTATCAGGCCATAACTTCCTCTACAAAACTCCAATTGAAGTTATTCAAAATGATTTGGAAACCTAAGACAAATACCTAAAACATTGTTTTAGGGATTAGGGCCAAATTATGAACTTAAGATGCTCGGACATAAAATGTAAAATTAAGGTATAAATATGGAAAACCTCAAATCTCAAGATATGGCACCTGGAACAGTGTTTAGTAAATTGGCCATAACTTGAGATTCAAAACTCCAAATCAGGTGATTGAAATTGGAAAATAAAAATAAGACACAGAGAAACAATTTTTATTGAGATCACTTTTTCAAATTATGACTGGAATTAGGTTGAAATGGGATTGCAAAGTCAGGGTTCCAAATTGTCCAGAACCCAAACTCCTTGAATTTTCATAAGTAACTTAGGCATTCATTTGATTAGTTATTGAAGATAATTGGGATAAGTATTGAGACATTTCCATTGTGTATTTTAAGTGAAAAAGGAGCCTTTTAAAGAGGGGAAAAGTTGAACTAAGTAAGAGAAATATAAATAAGTTTGTGCACAACTAAACTCTCCCTTTGTTTTTAAATTGTAAATGGTTTGAATGAGCACTTTAATTTTGTAAAATGAGCTTATGATTTTAGAAAGGTGGATGTTGGCCATTTTGTATCATTGTTGTAGGGGGTGGGCTAGTTTTGAATGAAATTTGAAGTGTTTTGAGAAATTGTGTGTTGCTAACCCCGGCTCACTAGTGATATTGTCCGCTCTGGACCGAAACCCTCACGGTTTTAAAACGCGTCAATAGGGGTTACGAACCACCAACTTATAAACTCAGCATCTCTCCCGTGTTTTGCCGATGTGGGATTTGCCTAGGGTGTTACAATCCACCCCCTTTACGGGACTCAGCGTCCTCGTTGAGGTTTGTCCTACCATCGTTCAAGGTTGCACGCAGAGCAACTCTGATACCACAAATGTAACGGCCCGGCCCACTAGTGATATTGTCTGCTCTGGACCGAAGCCTTCATGGTTTTAAAATGCGTCAATAGGGGTTACGAACCACCAACTTATAAACCCAGCATCTCTCCTGTGTTTTGCTGATGTGGGATTTGCCTAGGGTGTTTTGCCGATGTGGGATTTGCCTAGGGTGTTACAATCCACCCCCCTTATGGGACTCAGCGTCCTCGCTGAGGTTTGCCCCACCATCGTTCAAGGTTGCACGAGGAGCGACTTTGATACCACAAATGTAACGGTCCGGCCCACTAGTGATATTGTCCGCTCTGGACCGAAGCCCTCACGGTTTTAAAACGCGTCAATAGGGGTTACGAACCACCTACTTATAAACCCAGCATCTTTCCCGTGTTTTGCCGATGTGGGATTTGCCTAGCCGATGTGGGATTTGCCTAGGGTGTTACAATCCACCCCCCTTATGGGACTCAGCGTCCTCGTTGAGGTTTGCCCCACCATCGTTCAAGGTTGCACGCGGAGCGACTCTAATACCACAAATGTAACGGCCCAGCCCAATAGTGATATTGTCCGCTCTGGACCGAAGCCCTCATGGTTTTAAAACGGGTCAATAGGGGTTATGAACCACCAACTTATAAACCCAGCATCTCTCCCATGTTTTGCTGATGTGGGATTCGCCTAGTGGGCTAGGCCGTTACATTTGTGGTATCAGAGTCGCTCCGCGTGCAACCTTGAACGATGATGGGGCAAACCTCAGCGAGGACATTGAGTCCCATAAGGGGGGTGGATTGTAACACCCTAGGCAAATCCCACATCAGCAAAACCCGGGAGAGATGCTGGGTTTATAAGTTGGTGGTTCGTAACCCCTATTAATACGTTTTAAAACCGTGAGGGCTTCAGTCCAGAGTGGACAATATCACTAGTGGATCGGGCCATTACAGGAGAGGTGTGTTGCCAGTTGAGGACGTATTGGATAAGTACTCATGTAACATCCTCACTTACATAGTTTGTATGTTATACTGTTTCAATGACTGAGGTTGTCCGGACAGACAGCCAGAATACAGACAGTCAGAAATGTCTGGAACTACACTTTAGTGATAGTGAACAGACATAAATTGATGAAATAAATAAAAAGAAAATACAAGAAAAATTAAGGAAAAATAAAAGAGAGGAAATGAAACTAGGTTAAACGAGCCGGCACCGTAGCGATGGGTAACCGGACCAGGAAGTTATGGCGAAGGCAATTACCGACCCCAAAAACTCGGGGAACCCTCGAAAATAATTTTCGAGACATAATTAAAGGCTTATAGAGGTGTAATTGACATTAGAAATTTCAAAAAAAAAAATGAATTAGTATAAATAAAAAAGAAAAAAAATCAAGAGACTGACAAAAATCGGTGTTACCGAAAAATCGAGAATATAATCCGAAAGGGGCATTTTAATCATTTGACACTAAGAGTTGCCTTTTGACCTCAATGTCTATTAAAAATAAATGGTATTACACTTTGAAAAAAAATCATGAAAAATAAAAATATGGTACATTATATGAATAGTAAAAGAATTGAGATAAATGTGCAATTTGTGAAACTTTGAATAATTAAACATTAAAAATTTCTTAAGTGCTCCACTAATTCAGATTGGGACACCTATAAAAGCCACCTAGGACAGCAGATAATCATCTTCAACCTCAAGATTATGAACTAACCGAACCACCCTATTGGAAAAACTCCATGGCCGAATACATTGAAACCTCCATGCACCCATGATTTAAACCTCCTTTCCACTTGGTTTCTTCATTAAAGCTTGCACACTCACCTTGAGGAAGCTTTTGGGAGCAAGAAAGGAAGGATTTGGTGAGGTTTGGGGAAAGCTTGTAAGACGTAAGTGTCCAATTTCTTTTCCTTTCTATAGTAAAAGTGATGCTTGAGTTAAGGGAGGTTGTTTAATGAAGGAAATTTGATGAATTGTTGAGCATTTGAGTTGAGACACTTTCGGCAGCCATGAAAGTATGAATTGTTTGAGCTTTTCTTACCTCTAATGGATGGAAATTAAGGTTGATTTAGTCAATTTGAAGTGTAATAAATTAATTTCCATGTATATGTACATTGAGCATTTGAATTTAAGGGTTTGGAAAGCAAATTGAATACCTTAGCAAACTGTCACTTTTGGCAGCCTGTAAATTCATGAATTAATATTTGATTTCATGAATTTCATTGATGAATTATGGTAATGATGAATTGAGGGCAGTGTATGTGAATGTTAGTGGAAGTGTATATATAAATTAAGTGATTATGTGTATTGATATTGAGTTGAATTAAACTTTAAGAATTGAGGGTGTAATGTGTACATTGAGCACCTGTGTATTCTGCCCAAATTGCCTTAATTGAGTTGTGATGAATGGTATAGAAGAGCCATGAATGCAATATTGTAGCATTAGGAGGAGGAGAATTTGCCAAATTGGAAGTGTATTTTTCATGTGCAGGTGTGTTGTTGTTGGCAATATCTAAATTGAGCTATAAGTGCAAAATTATGACCCCAATTGGTATGAGGCCAATTTGAGACAAAACTAGACATAAAATAAGCCAACTTTCATGTTAAAATGTTGCTAAAATTCTACCTAGAAGTGACCTAAAAAAATGACCAAATCCGAAATTGCCTAACATGTGAACCTAGATTTTTGACCATATGAACAGTAGCCATTCAATTGGCCATGACTCACTCAAAACAGGTCCAAATGACTTAATATTTATACCGATGGAAAGCTTAGACATAGGGCTACAACTTTGGTGAAGATCACAGAACCCAGAAATGCTATTTACTAAGCCAAATTGCTTGTACAAATTGAGGTATCAAAACTGTCTAGAACCATTACAACCCAGAATTTGACCATACAAACAGTAGTCATTAAAATGACCATAACTCACTCAAAATAGGTCCAAATGACCTGAAATTTATATCAATGGAAAGCTTAGACATAGAGCTTGTGACACCCCTTACCCGTCTACAGTATATCCGAGTAAGATATGTTACACGATGTACCGGAACACTCTATTTTATCTCAATCATTTTTTATTCTTCCTTAATTTATTTTTATTATAGTTTTGAATATAACTTGTGAAATATAACTTATTTAAGTCATTTATTGAAATTATAATTTATTTGAGGTTTCGAAAATTTTATAGAAAATCCGGCAGAGTACTTGCTAAAAATGGAGAAAACAGTTCTTCGGAACCTGTGAAAAACACTTCCAATAATCATTTCCAGCAATCCCAACTCCATTTCATCATCAAAATCTCAATATGTTTTTCATCAACATTTCCATTTCTCAATCATTCATCTCATATTATAATCATGTAAAAGTCATAAATAAATATTCACTTTTTCATTCACAAACACAATATCTAATATTTACATTAATACCAAAATACATTACATAAGTTTCAATTACATATGAGGAAGTAAAAGTTAATTACAAAATATCAAAATAAAACCTAGTGTCCTACCAATGCACTGATGACGATGAGGTGACACGGAAACTATGCAGAGCTACAGGAGGTCTTACCCAGTCTGTGGTCTACTGGGCTATCGGTCAGTATCTCCAGAACCTATGCGTGGCAAAAGCAACGCGCTAAGCAATAATGTTTAGTGGTGCCAATAATAAAATAAAAAGAAATAACATAAATTAAATATGCAGTTAATGTATCGATGTCTTATTGCAATTAAATTTTCAATGAGTATTTGTAGTCTTACTTATTTTATACTTGTTATATTCATTATGTCGTTAAATTTATCCACTTTCATTTTTCGTTGCCCAAGTAACCTATACTGGACGACTGGACTGGATAAACGGGTAAACTGGCACGGGGTATCAAGTATCTCGGGCCGTCACACCATCGGTCACATATGTATCTCCCGATGTGCAACAGAACAGCTAATAAGCTGTAATAACATCAGGCACTAGGCCAAATTTCAATACAAGGTCAGAATGGCTAAAAGCCATGAAATCACATAATGGCATAATGCTATGTGCAGTACTGCTAACTGAACCTTATTGGCATGCCAAACTATCCAAACCAATCTTGTTAGATATACTAGGGCATTTGTCACTTTAAAATCTTTCAATTTTTGAATTTCAAGTTTTGGTGTTACTATTCCCTTCATTAGTCAACAAAAATGTTGACTTTTGTATAGAAAATAGGTACATTAGTTTTAACACTCCCAACATACCACATTTTGCATTCAAAATTTGTTGGCATTGATTACCAATACCATTTCTAAGCTTAAAATTAATGGAGCAGAATTTTCAGTTTTTATACCCTATTTTTACTATTCCATTAGTTACTGTTGCAGTGGGAATTTGAGAAAATGATAAACATGAAAGTTGTTTCTTATTTTGTCTAGTTGAATTTCTTTTTTTGAATCACTCTATTTGGAGTTTTGTAGCTCAAGTTATGATCCAAAAACCACAACTGGCCGGATTGAAAAATTTCAGGACTGACCATATCTACAGTGTAGTAAACAGTAACTTCAACTCCCTTGTTGGATAGGTTCTGGTCATAATTTGGGGTAGGTTCCTCCATGAAAGTTGTTGGTCTATATCTCATCTTGTTGCTGGTAAAAGTTCAGGTCAATTGGACCATTCTACACTGAGTTATGGCCAAATGAACAATCACTGTTCATTTGGTCATTCTGCAGAAACTGGTTGCAGGACACCCAGGTTGAGGCAAGTTTTTGGTCCACTTGGTTTGGTCTTTTGGGCATGGTTTCTTCACCAAAGTGGTGCCATTTTGTGTCTAGTTTCATGTCCAATTGGCCAAAAACCAATTGAACCTCTACAAGTTAAGTTATGGCTGTCCAAATAGGCTAGACTCACAGCCACACCTGCAGGTCACACAAGGTAGCCACATCAACCTCAAATCCCACAACCCAATTCACTTCATTTTTTATTCAAACCAAACCAAATGGTCACCAATTGACCATTAAAACCTACTTCCATCATCACAAGATCAAGTCTCATTCTTCAACCCAAACCCTAACTCAACAATTCAAAATCATGCATTATCATTGCATTTATCAATTCACTTATAAGTTACACTTTAAGGGCAGCCATACTTGCATGTTAGCTTCCCAAAAATTATCACCATATTACCCTAACCATGGCTGCCAAAATTTAGGGTTAGCATACCAATGTCTTTCATCAAATTTCTTGGTCATTTGCTCACCTATATAGTTCTTAAATATGAAATTAAAGTGAGATTCAAGGTTTAGGTCACTAACCTCTTATGGAGTGAATTTTTCCACTTGCTCAAAGTCTTGGTTTCCTTTTCTTTTTTCTCCCACAAGAATCACCAAGATGATAGAATGAATTTTTGTGTTAGCAATTAAGGTTTTTAGTGGAAGGGAGCTAGGAAAAATGGAGGGAGGAAGGTTTGTTAATGGTGGAATGTGGGGAGGTGAGTGAGACGTCTTGAAGAAGAAGAGGGCTGCTCTTTTTAGTTTCTAGAATTCTGCCTCCTTTATCCATTTTTATTACATTTTAATTGTCTTGCTTAATTGTGATTGGCCATAGCATTTTTAATTACCTAAGCATGACATCATAATTCCCAATTTAGCTCCTTTTTCTTTCTTTTCTTTTCTACCAAATTTCAATTTAATTTTTAGCAATATTTATTCATATTTTGTATCATAATAATTATTTACTTAACTGGACAAGTCGGCCAAAAATCACCTTTGAAGGCGAAATGACCAAAATGCCCTCCGTTTGGCTTAACGGGCTAAAATTGTCTGTACCGATTGAAAAATTTTTCTAAATATTTTCTTGGCATTCTAATGCCATAGGAACCTCAATAACCCTTCTCTGGAGTCCCAAAAATTATTTTATGAATTTTCCCCTAGGTCCAGGTCTCCTAGTTGCGAGAACTGCAACTTCCCACTGGGTTACCCATCGCTAGGGCACCGGCTCGTTCAACATAGTTGTATTTTATTTCTAAATTTTTTTCTAAATTTTTCTTATTAATATTTAAGTTAATTATGGTTTCTCACTTTAGTTTAAATATTTTTCCGGATGTTCTAGCTGTCCGGACCGACACTGGTCATCGAAACAGTAGAATGTACGGAGTTGCTATCGGGAGGGTGTTACAACTCTTCCCCTCTAATTTAAATTTCGTCCTCGAAATTTACCTGATGCAAACAGTTGAGGGAACTGTTGCCTCATCGTCTCTTCACTTTCCCAAGTTGCCTCTTTGGTGTTGTGGTGCCTACAAAGCACTTTCACTAGTGGAATCTGCTTATTCCTCAACTCTTTCACTTCCTGAGCCAGAATCTGTATGGGTTCTTCTTCATATGTCAAATCCGGTTGTACTTCAATTTCTTCCATGGAGATGACATGTGAAGGATCTGAGTGATATGTTCTTAGCATAGATACATGGAACACATTGTGGATCTTGTCTAGCTCTGGTGGTAAAGCTAGCCTATAGGCCACTGGACCCACACGTTCAATGATTTTATATGGGCCAATGAACCTAGGGCTTAACTTACCTTTTCTTCCAAACCTCAGTACCTTTTTCCACGGTGACACCTTGAGGAACACTTTATCGCCAACCGCATATTCTATTTCTTTTCTCTTCAAGTCGGCATAGGATTTCTGTCTGTCTGAGGCAACCTTCAGATTAGCTTTGATTAGTTTTACTTTCTCCTCAGTCTGTTTCACCAGGTCTGGTCCTACCAGTTTGTCTTCGCCCAATTCAGTCCAGCACACTGGAGTTCTACATTTTCTCCCATACAGTGCTTCATACGGGGCCATTTGGATGCTAGCTTGGTAGCTATTGTTGTATGCAAATTCTGCCAGTGGGAGGTATCTATCCCAACTTCCCTCAAACTCAATGACATAACTCCTCAGCATATCCTTAAGGACCTAACATATATTTCACGTTATTATTATCATTTTAGTTCAATATTTGTATTAATTCAATTGGTTCAATTGTTTACCTGGATTACTCTTTCTGATTGCCCATCCGTCTGAGGATGGAAAGCTGTGCTGAAGTGGAGTTGTGTAACCAAGGACTCATGCAACTTCTTCCAAAATCTCGATGTAAACCTTGAGTCTCGATCAGATATGATGGAAAGTGGAATTCCATGCAGTCTAACTATCTCACTGATATATAATTCTGTTAACTTCTCCGGTAGTAGTCGGTCCTAATCGGCGAGAAAGTGTCTTGACCGTCAATCTATCCACTATCACCCATACTGCATCATGTTTCTTCTGGGTGAGAGGTAGACCACTTACAAAATCCATGGTGACCCGATTCCATTTCCATTCAGGTATGCGTATAGGCTGTAGCAAACCTGATGGAACTTGATGTTCTGCCTTGACTTGCTGACATGTCAAGCATTTAGTCACATAGTCAGCTATGTCCTTCTTCATACTAGGCCACCAATACTGAAGCTTCAGATCATGATACATTTTTGTACTTCCTAGGTGCATAGCATAAACATTGGCATGTGCCTCTTTTAGAATATTGGCTTTTAATTCCCCATTATCTGGTACACATACTCTTCCTTTGTAGTATAGACACCCATCTGCTTTCACCTCATAGTCAGTTGCCTTCCCTTCTAGGATTTTTCTCATAATAGCCTTTAGCTTCTCATCTACCTTCTGCCCATCTAAAATCTGTTGTAACAGGTTTGGCCTCACTTGCAACTCAGCAAAATAGCTCCATCTCGAACCAAAGTTAGACGGGCATTCAATGATCTCAAAGCTGTGATGGATTTTCTACTCAAAGCATCTGCAACTACATTTGCTTTCCCAGGATGATAGTCAATTACACAATCATAATCCTTCAGGAACCCATTCCATCGTCTCTGTCTAAGGTTGAGCTCCTTCTGGGTTGGCAAGTATTTCAGGCTTTTGTGGTCTGTATAAATGTAGCACTTTTCACCATACAAGTAATGCCTCCATACCTTCAGTGCGAAGATAATTGCTGCAAGCTCTAGATCATGGGTAGGGTAATTCTGTTCATGTGGCCTTAGCTGCCTGGAAGCATAAGCGACCACCTTCCCCTCTTGCATCAATACACACCCTAACCCATTATGAGAGGCATCACTGTAGACCACAAAGTCCTTTCCTGACACTGGCTGTGTTAACACTGGTGCCTTTGTCAACATAGCCTTCAACTTCTCAAAACTTGTCCGACACTTGTCAGTCCAGTCAAATCTGACATTCTTGTGTAACAACTCGGTCATTGGAGCAGCTATTAGGGAAAATCCCTTCACAAATCTTTTGTAATACCCAGCTAGCCCCAAAAAGCTTCTGACCTCAGTTGTATTTCTGGGAGGCTTCCATTCCATCACTGCTTCTATTTTCTTGGGATCCACTCTAATCCCATCAGCTGACACTATGTGTCCAAGAAATGCAATCTCATTCAACTAGAAGTCACACTTGGACAACTTAGCATACAGCTTCTTTTCTCTCAGGGTTTGCAGAACAATCCTCAAATATTCATCATGTTCTTCCCTGGTCTTGGAATACACCAAAATATCATCAATAAAGACCACTACGAACCGATCTAGGTATGGATGGAAGATACAGTTCATAAGGTCCATGAATGCTGCTGGTGCATTTGTTAGGCCAAAGGGCATCACCAGAAACTCATAATGCCCATACCGTGTCCTGAATGCAGTCTTTGGCACATCTGCATCTTTCACACTCAACTGATGATACCCTGATCTGAGATCAATTTTAGAAAATACTCTTGCTCCTTTCAACTGATCAAACAGATCATCAATTCTAGGCAACGGATACTTATTCTTCACTGTCACTTTATTCAACTGCCGGTAATCAATACATAACCTCAAAGTCCCATCTTTCTTCTTTACAAATAGCACCGGAGCTCCCCATGGTGACACACTGGGGTGTATGAACCCCTTATCAAGCAACTCTTGCAACTGAGTCTTCAACTCCCTCAATTTAGTGGGTGCCATCCTATAAGGAGCAATGGAAATGGGTGCTGTACTCGGCATTCCCTCAATAGCAAACTCGACTTCCCTTTCTGGTGGCAAACCAGGCAATTCTTCAGGTAACACATCTGGGAAGTCTTTTACTGTGGGTATGTCACACAGATCTGGCTTAGCCTGCCTAGTATCCACCACATGTGCTAGGTAGGCCTCACAGCCTTTTCTCATCAGTTTTCTTGCAACTGTGGCTGAGATAACATTGGACAAGAAATCTGTCCTTTCCCCCACAACTGTAATCTCATTACCCTCAGGAGTTTTCAAAGAAATTCTCTTCAATTTACAATCAACTATTGCCTGATGATGTGACAACCAGTCCATTCCCAAAATCATGTCAAACTCGTGGAAAGGCAACTCAATTAGATCTGCCGAGAATTCATACCCCTGAATCCTTAACGGGCAACCCTTGTACACTTTGTTTACTACTACACTGTGGCCCAATGGATTAGTGACCAGAATGTCTTGGTCACTCTCCCCTACTAGTATCCCCCTTTCTATGGGTAGGTTGATGCAGATATATGAATGAGTGGATCCTAGATCCACCAATGCATGCACAGATGTAGTGTAGAGGGAGAACGTACCCCTGATGACGTCCAGGGCATCTTGCTCCTCCTGAGCTCTAATGGCATAAGCTCTTGCAGATGGTCTGCTCTTAGGCCTCTCTGTTGGCTCAGATGCAGGCCTCTGTGATGGTCCCACTGCCTCAGATTTGCCAGATTTCCTACCCCTTTGTGGTGCAGGAGCAGGTCTGTCTGCTTGTGTTGGAGCAGCTGTAGTAGTTCTGCGTGGACAGTTCCTCAGCTGATGCTCTGTCGACCCACACCTTAGGCAGGCACCAATCACTCTCCAACACTCCCCCTTATGCCACTTCAGGCAATGTGGACATGCAGAAGATGCTGGGGCTGGTCCCCTGAACCCCATCCCTGGAGAGCTGCCCACTGATGGTGTGGACTGACCTCTCCTAGGGGTAAACTGTGGCCCGGCCTCGAGATCGACCACGACCTTGTGATTGACTGAACTCGTGCGATGGACCCTTGAACTTCTTCCCGGATCGAGATGAACTAAACCGACTGGGCCCCTCTTCTCGCTCTCTCTCTCCAGTCCGCTCACTTATTCTTACTTTTTCAACTTTTATTGCAGCTTCCACTAACTTGGTGAAGTCGGTGATTCCCAAGGCAGTGATCATGATCTTTATGTTGGTATTTAATCCCTTTTCAAATCTCTTACACCTTTCAACCTCATTAGGGACTATCTCCCTTCTGTAGCGGCTCAATCTGACGAATTCCTTTTCATACTTGGTCACTGTTAGCTATCTCTGCCTCAGGTTAATGAACTCTTTTCTTCTCTCTTCCAGGTATACACTACCCACATATTTTTTCTTGAATTCGGAGAGGAAGAAGTCCTAAGTTATTACTTCTGGCTGCACTTCACTGGACACCGTATCCCACCATTCATATGCATCATCTTGCAATAGAGATACAACAGCTTCTAGATTTTGTTCAGGAGTGCAGTGGAGTTGTTTTAAAACTCTACCTGTTCTATTCAACCAATTTTTGGCTGCAACAGAATCATCTTCTCTCTTTCCAAAGAAGTCCACTGCTCCAAATTTTCTTAGTCTTTCCAGGTGTGATTTCTGCTGTGGAGGTGGTGGTGGTGGTGGTGCTGGCATTACCCTAGCCATTTGTCTGAAGAATTCGGCCATTTGCTGGAACATGGCCTGTGGAGGCCGAAAGCTCGCTTGAGTCAAGTGAGTAGGTTCTCCCCTACCCCCAGTCTCAGCTGCTGCAGGTGGAGCATGACTCTCCACTTCCTCCTCAACTGCTCTCTGTGATGTAGGGTCCATATCCTATTCAAAATAACAAAGACAAACAGATCTGCATTAGTGTCACCTCAACTCTTACAAATGCAGTGCATGGTATGGACTCAATCTAGGCCCAGAAACGCCTAAACCGTGCTCTGATACCACTAAATGTGACACCCCTTACCCGTCTACAGTATATCCGAGTAAGATATGTCACACGGTGTACCGGAACACTCTATTTTATCTCAATCATTTTTTATTCTTCCTTAATTTATTTTTATTATAGTTTTGAATATAACTTGTGAAATATAACTTATTTAAGTCATTTATTGAAATTATAATTTATTTGAGGTTTCGAAAATTTTATAGAAAATCCGGCAGAGTACCGGCTAAAAATGGAGAAAACAGTTCTTCGGAACCTGTGAAAAACACTTCCAATAATCATTTCCAGTAATCCCAACTCCATTTCATCATCAAAATCTCAATATGTTTTTCATCAACATTTCCATTTCTCAATCATTCATCTCATATTATAATCATGTAAAAGTCATAAATAAATATTCACTTTTTCATTCACAAACACAATATCTAATATTTACATTAATACCAAAATACATTACATAAGTTTCAATTACATATGAGGAAGTAAAATTTAATTACAAAATATCAAAATAAAACCTAGTGTCCTACCAATGCACTGATGACGGTGAGGTGACACGGACACTATGCAGAGCTACAGGAGGTCTCACCCAGTCTGTGGTCTACTGGGCTCTCGGTCAGTATCTCCAGAACCTACGCGTGGCAAAAGCAACGCGCTAAGCAATAATGCTTAGTGGTGCCAATAATAAAATAAAAAGAAATAACAGAAATTAAATATGCAGTGAATGTATCGATGTCTTATTGCAATTAAATTTTCAATGAGCATTTGTAGTCTTACTTATTTTGTACTTGTTATATTCATTATGTCGTTAAATTTATCCACTTTCATTTTTGGTTGCCCAAGTAACCTATACTGGACGACTGGACTGGATAAACGGGTAAATTGGCACTGGGTATCAAGTATCTCGGGCCGTCACACCATCGGTCACATATGTATCTCCCGGCAGCAACAGCCTAATAAGTCAGTAATAACATCAGGCACTAGGCCAAATTTCAATACAAGGTCAGAATGGCTAAAAGCCATGAAATCACAGAAATGGCATAATGCCATGTGCAGTACTGCTAACTGAACCCTATTGGCATGCCAAACTATCCAAAACAATCTTGTTAGGTATACTAGGGCATTTGTCACTTTAAAATCTTTCAATTTTTGAATTTCAAGTTTTGGTGTTACTATTCCCTTCATTAGTCAACAAAAATGTTGACTTTTATATAGAAAATAGGTACATTGGTTTTAACACTCCCAACATACCACATTTTGCATTCAAAATTTGTTGGCATTGATTACCAATACCATTTCTAAGCTTAAAATTAATGGAGCAGAATTTTCAGTTTTTATACCCTATCTTTACTGTTCCATTAGTTACTGTTGCAGTGGGAATTTGAGAAAATGATAAACATGAAAGTTGTTCCTTATTTTGTCTAGTTGAATTTCTTTTTTTGGAATCACTCCATTTGGAGTTTTGTAGCTCAAGTTAGGGTCCAAAAACCACAACTGGCCGGATTGAAAAATTTCAGGACTGACCATATCTACAGTGCAGTAAATAGTAAATTCAACTCCCTTGTTGGATAGGTTCTGATCATAATTTGGGGTAGGTTCCTTCATGAAAGTTGTTGTTCTATATCTCAGCTTGTTGCTGGTAAAATTTCAGGTCAATTGGACCATTCTACACTGAGTTATGGCCAAATGAACAATTACTGTTCATTTGGTCATTCTGCAGAAACTGGTTGCAGGACACCTGGGTTGAGGCGAGTTTTTGGTCCACTTGGTTTGGTCTTTTGGGCATGGTTTCTTCACCAAAGTGGTGCCATTTTGTGTCTAGTTTCATGTCCAATTAGCCAAACACCAATTGAACCTCTTCAAGTTAAGTTATGGCTGTCCAAACAGGCTGGACTCACAGCCACACCTGCAGGTCATACAAGGCAGCCACATTAACCTTAAATCCCACTACCCAATTCACTTCATTTTTTATTCAAACCAAACCAAATGGTCACTAATTGACCATTAAAACCTACTTCCATCATCACAAGATCAAGTCTCATTCTTCAACCCAAACCCTAACTCAACAATTCAAAATCATGCATTATCATTGCATTTATCAATTCACTTATAAGTTACACTTTAAGGGCAGCCATACTTGCATGTTAGCTCCCCAAAAATTATCACCATATTACCCTAACCATGGCTGCCAAAATTTAGGTTTAGCATACCAATGTCTTTCATCAAATTTCTTGGTCATTTGCTCGCCTATATAGTTCTTAAACATGAAATTAAAGTGAGATTCAAGGTTTAGGTCACTAACCTCTTATGGAGTGAATTTTTCCACTTGCTCAAAGTCTTGGTTTCCTTTTCTTTTTTCTCCCACAAGAATCACCAAGATGATAGAATGAATTTTTGTGTTAGCAATTAAGGTTTTTAGTGGAAGGGAGCTAGGAAAAATGGAGGGAGGAAGGTTTGTTAATGGTGGAATGTGGGGAGGTGAGTGAGACGTCTTGAAGAAGAAGAGGGCTGCTCTTTTTAGTTTCTAGAATTCTGCCTCCTTTATCCATTTTTATTGCATTTTAATTGTCTTGCTTAATTGTGATTGGCCATAGCATTTTTAATTACCTAAGCATGACATCATATTTCCCAATTTAGCTCCTTTTTCTTTCTTCTCTTTTCTACCAAATTTCAATTTAATTTTTAGCAATATTTATTCATATTTTGTGTCATAATAATTATTTACTTAATTGGACAAGTCGGCCAAAAATCACCTTTGAAGGCGAAATGACCAAAATGCCCTCCGTTTGGCTTAACGGGCTAAAATTGTCTGTACCGATTGAAAAATTTTTCTAAATATTTTCTTGGCATTCTAATGTCATAGGAACCTCAATAACCCTTCTCTGGAGTCCCAAAAATTATTTTATGAAATTTCCCCTAGGTTTAGGTCTCCTAGTTGCGAGAACCGCAACTTCCCACTGGGTTACCCATCGCTAGGGCACCAGCTCGTTCAACATAGTTGTATTTTATTTCTAAAATTTTTTCTAAATTTTTCTTATTAATATTTTAGTTAATTATGGTTCCTCACTTTAGTTTAAATATTTTTCCGGACGTTTTAGCTGTCCGGACCGACACTGGTCATCGAAACAGTAGAATGTACGGAGTTGCTATCGGGAGGGTGTTACAGAGCTATAACTCTTATGAAGACACTAAAGCTCAGGAATGACCAGAACTAAGTCAAATTATTTTCCCAAGTTAGGGTACTAAATCTGCCAGAATTGAATTTGACCTAAAAATGACCTAAATTTGCATTGAAAATACAATTTGTCCAGTTTTAGTAAATTGACCATATCTTGGTCTATACAATTCAGAATGACCTGAAATCAGTGCCAAAAGTTCAATAAGACATAGAGCTATAAATTTGTTTCTTTGATCAGAATCTAAAAACCAAGGAAAAAAGGACATTTAGCTAGATTAATCTAGCATACCAAAAGTGAAAAAATGACAATACTATACAATAAAGCATAGAAATAAAATTGGCAATAAATGCCAACTTGTGAGAAATGTACAATGTACTATATTGGCATCATATTAAAATGCAAATTGTGACATGTTGATACTAGAATCAACTTATCCATGATGTATAAAAAGGTCAACATGTTCGTTGACTAGTGAAAGGTATAATGACGTATAAACCCTAAAAATAAAGAATTAAATATGTAATCTTGTAATATGCCCTAGTTTGCCTAGTTGACTACTTTGGATAGATTAGCATGCCAATAGGGTTCTGACAGCTGTATTGTAAATGGCATCGTGCCATGTTGTGTTTTATGGTTTATTATGCCGCACTATGATTTTAATAGCCTATGGCTATAAAGATTGTGTTATTATACTTGGTTGATTGATTATATGGCTTCTTAGCCCCACTGTTTGCATACTAGGAGATACTTCGTGATTAATGGTGTGACGGCTTGAGGTATTAGGTACCCAGTGCTATTTTATCCACTGTTTGCAAGCGAGAGATAATTTGTGACTGATGGTGTGACGACCCGAGGAACTAGGTACCCAGTGCTATTTTATCCGTTTATTCAGTCTAGTCAGTGTATAGGCTACACGGGTAGTTAATTTAAACATGATTAAATTCAGGCAGCTAAATTAAGTTTATTGACCTATAGTACAACCAAAGTAAGCAAAAATGAAATATTAGCAAATAAAGATAGAAACAGAAATAAAAGAATAATCTTAGTAAAGATTACTGAAATATTAGTCTGCAAAGAATATCGACACCATGAATTCATAAATAATTATTTTATTTTATTTTAGTTTATTTCTCTTTATAATTGGCACCATTAAACAGAATTGCTTAGCGCGTTGCTTTTGTAACGCGTAGGTATTGGAGACATAGCTGGGGAGCCCAGCCGATCTATGACTGGGTGAGAGATCAAATCTGTACAGGAGTCCAGAGTCATCTGCACTGCATTGCATACATGGTAGGACTTAGAGATTTTTGTGTTTTGTCTTTCTATTGTATTTTGAAATTTGGCCCTGTATTTTGTAATATGATGAAAGCTTTAAAGTTTGTAATAATTTGTACATATTAAATAACATGGAATTTTCTGGATGTATTTAAATTATTATGGAACTATTTAATGACTATGAAAGTCTATTGACTTTACTGAGAAATTGAGACTGTGAATGAAATTGTGATTTTGAGAATCTCAGATAAGACTGCTTTTAACAAAGTGTAAGAATATTTGTCCAATTTACAGACGACATTTTACCAGATTTTTATTAAAAATTTTGCAACACTCAGTTTTATCAAAACATAAAATAATAAACAATCATGATGTAAATTTCACACAACGGTTTTCTAAACCAAATTGAGTATTCAAAAAGTAAGATAACCACAGATTAGGTGCTGTGGCATGCCTTGTGGCACACCTTGCTCAGCTACACTGTAGACGGGTGAGAGGTGTTACAACTCATGTATGCTAGCTAGCCCATGTGTTCCCCATTAGCCTTTAGTTATTGGGATGAATTGGAAATTTGTGTCATATTCTAAACTGTGCGATTTTCAGCAAACTTGTGTTTTATGATTGTTTAGAATAAAATGTGATTTTTATTAAATAATTCTCTTGGTTTAGAAATATTGTAATATTTTACATGTGTTTGAAATTGATTAAGTTTTGATAAATTATGATTTATATTAAGCTTTAAAATTTTAAGTTGTGCACTACTGAGTGTAATACTCAGGGATGACTTATTTATGCTGTCGCAGGTAAGAGTAAGAAGAGGACTATTGAGTGGCTTACTGGTAGTGGTAGCTGGAGTAGTTGTGATTTGATTCCGGATATAAACAAGTATACCCTTGTAAATCGTTTTGATGTATTTTGTATTTATATGCATTTGTATAGACATTGAGCAGTTGTATAAAAAGTCTTGTATAACATTTTGAATTTGTAAATATTGTAATTTTATTTCTTTTGTAACTTTAACTATGTAATTCTGGTAACATAAACTCCCTTGATTTTCATGAATAAATATTGATTCCTTTTGAGATGAGAATGAGAAGATGATTGTGAAATAATGGGAATGTTGAGATTTAATTTTGTGCACTATCATAAATTGTTTGTTTTACAGATGAATAGAAGAATTGTTTTCTTGAATTTTAGCTGTTATCATGCCGAAATTTTTATAAAATTCTAAAAATGCCAAATTAATTCAAAATAAAATTTATGGCATAAACCTCATTTAAAAGCACTTCAATAACTATTTATTATTACTTCGAACTTTAAAATGAATTAAATTTGTTTTAAAATCTCTTGTAGTATATTTAATAGATTATCGGGAGGCGAAATTCGGTAATTTATTAGATATGCTATGGAATCATGTCATGCCTTACAGAGGGGTAAGGTGTGACACCATCTCTATGGTTCACTGTGTAAAGACTTTTCATTCACTCTCAAGTTTCATTTTCCTTACTTTAATATATTAAAGAATCAAATTTCAAGTAGGCTTTTTATTTCTCTTACACATTTATTCTCTTTTACTAATTTATTATTCTCTACCTTTTCCTTCTTGATTTATATTTTATTCAATAATTGTTAATTCCATTTATAAGTTATTGAGCTTTAACATTTAACATAACTAGATGGAAAAATTGAAATTTTTTTTATTGATTTTAATTACCTATTTTGTGTTTTGTTTTTATAATTATATTATTATTCTCTATCTTTTCCTTTTGATTCTATGTTCTATTATGTAATTGTTTGAAATTTAACATGAATAGATGAAATCTTTTATTATTATTTTTTAACTTTGTGTTTTGTTGTGATAATTATCTGCATGTAGAATTGTAAACTTACAGAATTTTTAATGAAATTTGAGATTATCCTATATATATATATATGTGTATGTGTGAATTGTGAACTAACATATACATTTTTAAAAAACTCAGGTTAATAAAATTAACAAGCTAATATCATAGATAAGAGTAATATATTGATACATATTTTATAAAAAAAAAGGGTTTTCAAAATTTAGAATATAACATTTCAACTCTAATTAAAAGTGACCACTCATTTGAGGAAAATTCTAATTCAATTTTTGAACATAAGCCAGCTCTTATTGAGAATTCTTGGTATTCTTTATGTTTTTTCAATCAATTTTGCATTCTATGTGTTTCTTAAAAAGGATAATTATTGTTTAGCTGCATATTAGTTCCATGTGTTTTCTCCAATCAATTTTGCATTCTGTAATTGTTAGGTTGAAGTGGGAGCGTCAATGGTGGAGGAAGACATGAAATGATTGTGTTAAAATTATTGAGTAATATAAATTATCATCCTTATACTCTTTTTTTAAGGCCTCTCATGATGAATTTTTTGTTCTTTTTTTTAATTATTTTTTTATTTGAATATATATATATATATATATATATATATATATATATATATATATATATATATATATATATAAGTTTAATTTAGTACATTTTTAA
This sequence comes from Hevea brasiliensis, assembly GCF_030052815.1. Taxonomy (NCBI): domain Eukaryota; kingdom Viridiplantae; phylum Streptophyta; class Magnoliopsida; order Malpighiales; family Euphorbiaceae; genus Hevea; species Hevea brasiliensis. Next base: position 71,407,900 of record NC_079501.1, read on the forward strand.
TTTTTTATTTAAATTAATTTAAAAATTTTAATTTAAACTCAATTTAGTAAAAAAAAGAAATTTAATTTTTTTATTTTTAAATTTAAATCATGAAATTAAAAATTAAAAAATTAAATTTATTAAATTTAATTTAAATAAAAAATTAAAAAATTTACACTATAAATTTTAATTTTTGAATTAAATTGAGATTAAAATAAAACTTTTAATAATATTTAGTATGGCATATTTAATTGTTTCTTAAAATTTTCTTTTTTAGTTATTTATTTAAAATTTTTGGGTTTGGGTTCGATTAGCCGACACCTTTTCAAATTTTCAATAAAAAGTACAATAAAATAAATTGGGCTTAGGATGTGTGCGAGTAGTCATATAAAATTGGGAAAGCAAAATATATTTTGTAATCGGATTTGGGTAGTTCATAAATCGGGTTCCGATATCCTACCCGTTACCCAAAGCTAGTAATTCCCCCTCCTCAAAATATAGCCAATAAGTTTTGGCGGGAAATCAGAAAGCGTTAATTACTAATTAGCCCATCTCTCTCTCTCTCTCCTGCTTCTACAGATGGTAGAGAAAAACCCTAGCACGAAATGGGTCCAGGAAAGACATAGAAGTACTCAGCGCTAACAACAAAGAAATCGAACTCAAATCAATAATGCTCGCAGCAGCCTGCCAAGCATTGTATTCAACATTTCTTCTAGCGCCACGCCCAAAACGCTCTTTTAGCCTCTCAATATTTCACCTGCAAATTCTCGATATTCCACACTTTTATAGCCAGCGTAAGTTCCTGTGAAATTCCCTTACATATTTTAGATCGAATGATTTGTTGTTATCATTTTTTAGTTTTTTTCTTTGGATTCATTTGGATTCTCACTAGGCAAGCTGCAGACTTGGATGAAATCAGAATAAAATTGAACCTTGCTTTAATATGATTGTAACAATTACAGGGGTAAAAGATATGGCATTTCGGGAATCCAATCTGCATCTTTCACATAAATTGAAATATTTAGATTTTAAGACCAGGCAAATCTGTAGTGCTTGCTAATTTGAAATTAGTTTCTCTCCGGAGATTATTATGGCTTTCCCATTTGCTTAATTTAATCTCGGTTAAATTGCTGTGCTCAAATTAGCCAATTTTCAATTTATTCATAATTTTCGATTTAAGTTCAATTTAGCCCAAAAATTAAAATTCTTGATTTCTTTATTTAAACAAAAAAATCTAACAAATTTAATTTCTTGATTTTTGAACAAAATATCTTGATTTCTTAATTTAACCCATAAATCAAAATTTCAATTTCTTTATTTATGTACTAAATTGAACATGCCAATAAGTACAATCTCTATAGTGGCTATAAAGAAATTTCTTTTGCTAGTATTTTTTTAATCTTTATTATGTTTCAGTTGTCCAGTCAGCAATTAATGGCACATATTTAGTAGTTCTCTACTCTGTCTTGTAGTATTGTCTTAAAGCAAGTTAGCATTCTAGTGTTATTTTTGCAACTCAGAATGGATTACTCTCTCCTATTCCCTTTGGCAGACTGAAGATCCATATTTAAGTTTTTATCCTTCTTTGCTAAGTGCAAATTATGGATCAAGCAGAGATGGGCTGCAGCGGAGCAGAAGCAGTGTTAAATCTTCGACCCAACTCTTCAGTTGCTATTGCCTATCACCCTCACTTTGGTTCTTATGATGATCTGATGCTTCTTGAGCTTGATGAAAAACTCCTCCCAGATGTACTCCAACAAAGGTAATTTGTTTTGGGAATTCATTTAATATCTGACTTCTAGTCATTCAGTTAAGGGTTTTATTTTTTGTAGAGTAACTTTAAGAGGTCAGCCAGATGAAGATGCAGTTCTTTGCACTCAGTCAAAAACTTATGCCATAAAGTTTGTTGGAACTTCTAATTCTTCATTCCTCATACCTCCATCAGATCAATCTGCATTGTGTGAAAATTCACAAGTTAGTGACGACAAAGTTTATGGCCAGGTAGGCCAGCAACGACTTGCACCCGTCATTAAGGTTGCACCTGGTAACATGGAGCTTATTGAAATTTCTCCTAGGCTTGACAAACTTAAGTTACTTCTATCAGAGAATCCTTATGGGTCTGAGGAAGTCCTGGAAGTGGAGGATTTGTATGAGGGAAAAAATAAAACTGGATTGTATAGGTGGGATGATCTTGTTGAAAGGGTTCAGGCTAGTAATGATGAATTGAGGGCTGGATTACTGGCCCTTTCAGCTGTAGAGATTGAAGGGTATTGGAGAATTGTGGAGGAAAAATACATGGACATGATTCTAAGGATGCTTTTGCACAATTCTGTATTGAATGACTGGTCATTAGATGCACTTGATGAAGCTGAGGTTGTAAGGGTGCTAGCATCAGATGGATTTCCACACAAGCTTGCCCTCCATTGTTTGGATGTTTATGGCAGTAAGATGGATGAGGATGTGTGTGCAAATTATATTTGGAAGTTAAATGGGAGGAGAGTATGTGTGCATTTTGCAAGAGAAATCTTGAAAGCAGGGAAAAGGAAGATGGAAAATTTTATGGTGGAATGGTTGAAACAGATTCCAGATGGCATGCAGGCAAGTTTTGATATGTTGGAAGGGGAAGTCTTAACGGAGAAGCTTGGTGTTGAGACATGGGTTCGTGCCTTTAGTGTTTCTTCACTGCCCTCAACTCCTGCTGAGCGTTTTTCCATTCTCTTTAGAGAGCGATCAAAATGGGAGTGGAAGGATTTACATCCATACATCAGGTTCACTTATGTTTCATTTTATTCTTTTCCTTTTTTTCCTTTATCTCATATTAGAAGGGATTTCATTTTCCTGGATGCAATTTATTCTGTAGGGATCTAAAGGTACCTGGTCTTTCTTCAGAAGCATTGTTGCTCAAGTACACTCGAAGAACACAACCAAGCCTAGATGCAGAACCTGTTTTTAGTGCAAGATAGTGCAAAAATGTTTTCTTCTTGGTTTGGCAAGGCATTTTCTGTGCAACTCCCAAGTGTTTCAAATTGTGCATGCGTTGTTTGTTAGTATTCTTTGATTCAACAAACTTCACATACAGGTTTATGCGTGGCACGTCTTATAATGTTCATTTTAGATCGAAGGACACTATCAATGTGTTTCAAATCCAAATATAATGTAGTGAACCAAAATGAAAATGTGAGTGAATCTGTTGCATAATTTAGTTTTGCTTCAGTTTTGATTGGGCTTTTATAACAGTTAAACCTTTTGCTGGGCTACTCTAAAAAGATCAAAAACTGATTAATACCTCAGTGGCAAAACGGTTCCCATGCTTAACGCACAAGAGTCGCAACTGTAGAGTTCACTTAGCAAGTGCTCTTATGTGCTGGCATTGTTGAAGATCTTCAAGCCCTCAGATTCAACTTCCAAGCTTGATTCTGCAGATTTAACAATAAATATCACAGAATAAACTATAAATATTTGTGAAATAACCTTTTAAATTAAATTTCTTTAGAAACACTCTGAAGTGGACACTATACAACAATTCTAATTCAAGGCAAGAAAATGAGGAATGGATATAACAAAGATCTCAAGGGCATCACATCCCTGTGGAAACAACACAAACTGCAATTGGATGGCTCTAACTGAAAAAATCTCAATTGGATGGTGGTTCAAATAAGTAGAAAATATTCTAAAAATAAGACACTTCGTAAGGAGTAAAATAAGCAAAATCGTCTTGGTAGAAGAAAATGCTAGTCATAAACCAAAACAAGTGCGTCCAGTCCTTTCACATCTCCATTCAGTCATTTCAACAAACACATAGCTTAGCATAAATGTCAGGCTCATTTTGACTTGTATACTTCATGTGAATATTTGATTACCAAAATAAACACTTCTTAAAAACCATTTTTTCCCTCAATTTCTTAGCAACTAAATACGATAAAGCAAAACTATCCACTTCTGTTTTCTTAGCAAATCAAGAACCGTTTTAATTCAAAATTTTCATTTAATTTTATGAGTTATGGATTCGGTTTCAGTTATGACAAATTATAGTGTATCCAGTCCACTAAAAGGTAGTGTGCCAAACACCCATGTAAAAGGAATTGCACTATGAAATACTGTTTTGTGAGTAAAGGTGCACGTACACACCAAATGTACCTAATAATTCACCGTTATTAATGGATGGTGGATGGGCGGATCTTCACCGGTACCTAGCCCAACCGAATCATATTGAAATGGATTTGAATAGCTTCTCAACGGACTTGGTTAAGGGTAACCGTTGGAAATAAAGAAATATGAGTGTTTTGATGGGAGTCAACCTTTGAAGAGTAGGTGCAAAAATTTACCACCAAGCTGTGTACCCCATTGTGCATGTTACACAACAATAGCAAAGTCGTATGTTAATCTGATTGTTGACCCTGACATCCTAGTCTGTGGGACTCAGGTAATTCATATACTTTTGTTATTGATGTTCTGTTTTGGTTTTACTAATTGTAAGTGTGCTTGGCCATTGTTTACAAAGATGTATATTAATCTGATTTTGCCTATTTCACCATATGTTTTCCTGCTGCAAGTTTCAGTTTCCCCGAGGGAGTGTACTGGATGAGAGGCTAAAATGCAGCATTAACAGTACATTGCTGCACCAAATATTTCAGGTTTCATGATTTAAAAAATTTCCCTTAAATAATTATTAGACATTTTTAATATAATTTTAATTACTCAGGAGCTAGTTTGGGAGTCATCATTTTATCAGACTCCTACTGTAAAATTTTTGGAGGGATATGCCAGAGTAGTTCTCCAGAAAAGTATTGAGAGCTTGTACGCATGTGGAGGCGGATATTTATATTGATGTCAATTAGCTATTGTTTTCAGTCTCTTTTTGGTGACATTATCAAGGTTTATTGCCAACAGGACATATTTCAAGAACGTGGGGTTCTAACTGAGACCTGGGTTCAAATCTAATTGTTAGTGTGAGATTTGGGAGGTTTACGGATGGGACCTGGCCGATTCTTTTAAATCGCTCAAGCCTTGATGCCCCAATTATTCACCACTAATGAAAAAGAAAGAAAAAATTAAAAAAAAAAAAAAGCAAAAAGAGTGACTTGTCAAACTATAAATGATATTATATTAGTTAAATTCACCATATTTCATAAAAAATTTCCTTCTCGTTATTTCCATGATAACTGGATTATCTTTTTTAAAGTCCTAATCACAACCTTCTGGAATTTTGCAGTCAATGAAAATGATACGTTGAAGACCTTGGTTGACGCTATTCCGAAAATATTAAATTGTAATCATCCTATTCAAAGGTTCACAGGTAGATTATTGCCTCAACAGGATATTTTGTCTGGTTTGACACGTGTATTTGGGATGCATTGCATGAGGCCACCCTCTTTGTCATCTCAATTTTGCTCCTCATGAACTCTGAATTTGTTATTTCCATTATTGGTGTCTATCATGAATCTTGTGTGAAATGTGACATTTGTATTAATTAGAAGTTATATATAATATTGTCATATAACCTTTCTTTTCTTCATCTCATTTCAATTTTAAGTGAAGTCTGATGTGTTGAATATTTTTGTTCCTTTCTTTTTATGAAGTTTGGTGTGCTAGGTATGATGTGCATGTCAATCACAATGATATATGCATATTCTTTTATTTAGAAAATTCTTCTTTCTATCCATTCTTAATACTAATGTTTCATAAGTTGTTGGTAGGATTCAAAAGTCCCTACTGTTGATTTTGATTTTGATTATGGATTGAAAAGAATATACGAGGTTAGGTTTCCACTTTTACATGTTTAAATTATTTGATGTACTTTTGTAATATGCATCCAACTATACATCACAGATATGCATATATAGATTAATGATAGCTGCATATTATAATTGACGGTATACACATTAGTCGTATCATAAATTTTGTTTGCACATTGACTAAGGGAACTTTTTGGATTAGTGGCATATCTAAAAATACCAACTGTGAAATTATTTAAACCAGCATTTGCTAAACATTCTATTGCTCCAGAACCCCATGGGAATATAGAGCTAGAATTTGGGAATTAATAGAAACATAAGAGATTATAGAAGAAAGCGGTAAGAGAGTAGCAGTTAAAGAGAGAGAAGTTAAGAAGAGAAGAATAGAAGAAGAACAAGGAAAAAGTATATTTGGTATTATTCTCATAATTGTCAATCTCTAGATACAATTCATTATTTATATTAGAACATATGATTTTCCTTCCAAAACTAATTGTTTTTGTTACAAACACAATCTAGTTGATCTCCAATAAATTCACAATTTCCCTCCAAAATCAACTCAACTTCAATCAATAATTATACCTCTAGCTCCCTCATTCTTATTTCAATATCTAGACCTCTTATAGGTAAAAATACCATAAAGGACTCATCTTCCCAAGTTGCTTCTTCCTCCTTCACACTCTGCCACTTGATGAAACATTGAATGGCAGATTGATCATTCATGTAGATAGTTCTAATCTGCAATAGTTTCTTTAAGAGTCATTACTAGTGCTAGGGAATGGGTTAGTTTAAGGCTGTCATAATTCATAGCAAGCTTGAAACCGGATAAAACATTTCTTCATTTCATTTAAACCAAATTCCTAAGTAACTCATAAGCAACTGAGAAAAAAAAAAAAAAAACTCATAAGCAACTATACTTTAGCATTTCCATCAAAGTATAAAACATTTCATTTAAAATGGCTTTGAATTTTTAGCCTTCTCATAACATTCATAAATGCTAAAATATAGTTCATCCATTCATTCGTAGTCATAAAAGAGTGCTTAAGGTTTTGAGGCAAACATACATACTATTCCGTTCTTGCATGTTACATATATTTATGAATTGAAGCCAAGCACAGTAACTAACAATTTGCATTTACATGTCCACCATGCAATCCTCAAGTCATACATTCCTCGAGTCATACATTAAAACTTGCTAGATCTCTGAAACTTGGTAGCCTCTTTATTGACACCTTTTATTCCTATTGTTCTTTACCTGGGTTAAGGGAAGGGGGTAAGCTTTAGAAAGCTTAGTGAATAAAAATAGTTGGTTATATTTCATTTTATTCCAATCATACATACGCAATGCATTAGGCACATGATTTTATACAATACAAATAGTTCACATAAGATAGATTTGTCACTAATGATTTTCCAAAATCAATTTGCCCAGCTCATAAAGATGCTCCTCAAGACTTTCTATTAGTACTAACATAACCAATATGCTTGGCTCATAAAGAAACTCCTCAGGTTTTCCTCTATCATAAATAGTTAACCAAGGGCTTATTAGGCCTCACCTGGTCTTATCACATCAAATCATGCATGATCATATCATCTAACATCTATCGATCATCAATAATTAATTATGCTATAATGCAACATATTTGTGTTCTAGATATATACAACTTAATAACATCATAAATTAATGCATGTGGATGATTATGAGTCCAATGATAATTAAATAAATTGATTTTTATTTATTAAGGTTAGTGTTACTCATCTTTTGAAGCCTATCAAACACCAATACTTACTGTAGCTTTCTTTCTAACTGTAGCTCTTTAGGTCCCTTAATGTATGATCCTATAAAAGATGGACCCTCATGAGTTATCTAGATTTCTAATACTTTATAAACACATTATAGCATAAATTCTAGGTCATTTCTATATATAATATTGGGTTTTGAGCCTTGGAATGAAAAGGGAAAATGGGTAGGCAGAAGCAACTTCGACTAATAAAGTCCTAAACTTCAAGTGTCCTTAAGAAGTAGCAGCTACTTGGTTGCGTACTCCTCAAGTATACGGGTCATTCAAGTAGTAAAGAAAAGATATCGTCTCAAAAGATTTGTTGTTTGAGTACCAAACTATAAAAGTCACGATTATTTGGGTTGTCAATAATTTGAGCTAAAAATAAAGCAAGAGATGCAGCAAATTAAATTGAAAAATAAGAAAATTATAATGAATTAAGCAATTAAAATTCTAAGCATTATACTAGTTTACTAAAATTTCAGCAAGTAATTAAAGATTTAATTAATTAATAGTAAAAATTGATTCCAGAGTTGAGGTTCATGAAGCAAATTTCATTGGGATTTGGATAGGCAAAACCAAGATTAAGGGAAATACAAGTTTGAAGGAGGTTGATTTTGATTTCCTTTAATTTCTCTTTCAAGCAAACTAAAGAGTGTTTTAAAGGAAACTAAACCCCATTCTCATGCGATGTTTAATTACCCAAAACCCCTGAAGCTCTTTAATCAACTTAAAATTCCTCTTAACCCACTAATTTATTTCTAACATTAGGTGATAAAGTTCATTATCTTGATTATCTATCATAGATTTTCACCTCTCTGTCCTTCAATATAAAATTAAGAACAAAACCTAAAGTGTACCAACAATGGGTATGTAAATATGCACACAAGATAAGAATCAAAATTTATAGATACTAAAATTTGGTTAAAATTAGTCCAAATCCTCAAATAAAACTTAAATCATTATACCCAACTCTGAAATCCTAAGTATCTACTCACTTATGCTTCTATTTACTTATGGAAAATATGAAATGGAAACAATAAAACATGAAAATAAGACTAAAAATAAAAGAACCCAGAAGAAGAGAATCCAAATCTCTAAAAATGGAAGCTGAAAATGTCACTCTGCAAGTGTTCTTCCTCCAAAAATGGCGTGGTTCCTTCTTTCTTTTCGCTTTTGATTTTTCTCTCTCTTTCTCCTTATGGTAAAAATGAGAATATGATGCTTATGTATTCCCTTAAGCTTTGCCCTAAAAATGGTCTCTAAAGGGATAAAGACAAAAGGTGTGAAAAGAGAAAATTTTTCCATGTCAGCAAATCTGTCAGCGCCATCCCACATGCCTCATGTTGATTCAAGTTATTTTTCATGTGCCTCATGTTAATTCGGAGGAGGAGCCTTTAAATTCTACACGACTAGCTACACGGGGCATGTTGAAGTCCTTGAAACTTTTGGTGTGTTTTGTTTCAAAATCTTTGTTTGCACGACCCGCTACATGGGGCATGTTAAAGTCCTTGAAACTTTTGACGTGTTTTGTTCCAAAATCTTTGTTTACACGACTTAGTGTTGAATTTACATTTCTCTTGTTGATTCCTACTGGCTAACTCTTATCTTCACATGACCTTTAACATGGGGTATGTTGAAGCCCTTGAAAATCTCGGCTAGTCTTCTTCCCTAGGTAAATTTTCTTTATTTTTCACACTGCTTTAAGCTTCTAAATCACTTTGAATTTCTTCTATATGGACCTTTTTGCCTTTAAACCTTATTAAAACCTATCAAAAACATTAAAATTCCAAAAATCAAATATAATGAAACTAAAATTAACAAATTAACTAAAATAAGCATTAAAAGCATAAAATTACTAAACTAAAAAGGGCAAAATGGATGCAAAACTACCCTAAAATACCTATACAAAATGGGTTTATCAAATTTCCCCAAACTCAAACCTTTGCTTGTCCTCAAGCAAATTAGAAAATAATTATATGCAATTGGGATTCCTTTTTCTTAGATTCATGAAAATTACTCATCCAAGCTTTCAAACTTACCTCTAGCCACCAACAAACTATATACCCATCTTCAAGGTATAAGGAATTCAATTCTCACCAAAATTATCACCGCCTAGCCTTGGGTAAATTATTCATTCTATCAAACCCAAACCAATTAATTACATGGAGAAATCATGCTCAAATAGGCTCTAAGACAATCCATAAACTAAAGTGTCTCAAATGATGATGAAAATAGTTAAATGAATGAATAATGTGCCAATCCAATAGGCAAACCAACTAATCCAATCTCCACTAATGTAGCAAAACACAATCAAGAGATCAAAAGGACTTTTAGTGGTTGTAATGGGGCTAAGGGGTAACAGTGTGGCTAACAAAGAAAAGGTAAAAGGGAAGCAAAATATGAGAATAATTAAATTGTTAAAAAGATCAAGATACACTTATTTTATTTTATTTTATTTTTATTTTATTTTATTTTATTTTTTTTTTTAGATGGGAGGAAGAACTTTACAATAAATCATCAATGTTAGCATATAATTTTTGAACTCTTTTAGGGACTAAATAAATAACATTGAATTTTGCATTGCAATTGTCCCTTTTTAATCCACCCCCAAACTCATTTTTTTATGTACTTGGGTGGTAAATAATTTTTATAATGTGATATAATTGCTAGCCAATTTTACTTTAGTACTTCTCCCATTTAATTATTATATACTTCTTTTTTTTTTTACTAAGAATCAAAAAGGTATCTATTACTTGAACAAATTATTCTCATAAAGGGTAGGTAAGTATTTAGGTTTATGGCTAGGTAGATTATGGGTACTAAGAAAATAAGGAATACAAATGAAGGTTTAAATTGGTTTCAAAAGGAAATTTTAAAGTGGGGTTGGTTAGGGCTAAAAAATGTGGATTTAAAATTCAAAGAATGTCTTGATCATTTCTCTTTCAAGTGAATACTAAGATTTCGTCTCGAAAGGTCTAGAAGGCTTGTTCTAGGATTAGTGAGAAACAATTAGTTATTTCTTACTCTAGAATTTTTTTTAAGCACTCAAAACTCAATGTAATTAATTGGGTGGCCCTTGGCTAAGAAGATATAAACCTAGATAAGAATCTTATAACCTTATACCAATCCGGAACTTTCAATCCATCAAACCCATCTAGAGGCAAGCTCAATTGCTTTTCAAAATGATTCTCAATCTTCTAAGAATTAGGTAGAAATTTATTTATTTATTTATTTATTTTTTTATGTATGCATGATTCCTAAAATGAATGCAAAACTTAAGTAATAAAAAAAAATGAAATAAAAAACTATATATAATCTATATGCTATTTATATGCAAGTGTATATATTTACATGGTGTAAGTGTATGGTGTATGTGAACTAAGTAACTAAGTATAAATGAAATGCAATGAAATGCAATTTGAGTAATGTAAATAAAAAAAAAGGATTAAAAATTTTACAAAAATTTTGCCCTCCCCCAAACTCAAATGAGACAATGTCCTCATTGGCTTAATTGAAGTGGCAAGGATGTAAATTGAATCAATAAATGATAGCTTAAGAGATAAAAACCAAGAAAGAGTGGAAAGAGTTACCATGTAAAATATATATGCCTAGTGTTGAACGATCAAAATATGTACATGAGGCATGTTAGTTTTAAGTATTTGGAGCATGAGACATGTTGATCAAAAAGCATGAGGCGTGGTGAAGTAAAGGTAAATTTACATGCCTTGTGTTGAATGCTGAGCAACTGACACTGGTAGCAACATGGGGCATGTCATGCTTCATGTAAATTTCGGTCGGTTTCAAAAAGTTTGCAAATTGGAAGCAATTCAAATAGCTCATAGGAGAGCATAAGCCTTAGCATGAGGCATGGTAAAGGAAAGTAGTGTCAGCATGTAGTATGTGAATGTCTAGAAATTACCTTAGATGCTAGATTGTCATAGCTAATAGAAGAGCAGCTGCTGTATTTTCAATAATCCAGTTATATGACTATCAAAAAGCAATATCAGTTATGCTATTAGAATAGCCAATAGAAACTGAGATTAAAGAAAATGATCAATGCAATAGAAATCTGGATTACAAAGAAAATGCAAGTAGCACAGCAAAAGAAACTAATGCAGCCAGCAATGATGAACCAAGCCAACTTAAGATTCATGAAACAAACAAAAATAAAGAAAAACAGAAATTAAACCATTCACAAATAGATAAAACATATGAAAGTTCCAACAACCAGGAGATTAACAGTTGAAATATAACAAAAACTGATCGATGTACAGAATTAAAAGCTAAAGTTTCATAAATTGACTGAAATTAACAAAAACAAAATTCTAAAACTAGGCAGCTGGTTGGTCTTCATCATTGGTGGATTGCACTGGCTCATTTACTGCTACAGGTGCTTGCTCATTAGATTTCTCAGAAGTAGTATCTAGGTTTTTTATCATAGCCTTCATTTCTGCAAAAATATCTTGGCCCCATTTGTACAGTTGGTTAAAAGAGGCTGCCAGCTTGTTATAAATGTCAATCATTTCTTTGTCATGAATTTTCTGCTTTTTCCTGAATGAAGAAAACTTCTTTTTAATCTTTTTCTCAAGCTTGGCTTGCTTCTGACTTAGAGTATCAACCTTAGCCTCTAAAGTTTTCAAAGTAACCACAATATCAGAATTAACATCAGAAACAGGTTGCTGTACTTCACTCATTCTGTCAATTTTGGCTTCCAAATTTTTAAGAAAAATAAGTAAGTCTGATTGTCCAGCAGTAGGTGGGTGAGAGCTAAAAGGACCAGCAACAGTTTGCTATCCTACACCCTGTGATTGCTGCTGTTCTTCATCCTCATGTCCTCCATTTGCCAACACATAAACGTCACCCCTTTTTACATAAATTTTCATTTGAGTCATGATAACCTTGTCCAGAAAGGACTGGCCAACCATAGACACCATAGCATACTTGTGACACCCCTTACCCATCTACAGTGAAGCCGAGCAAAATATGCCACTCAGTGTGCCGGAACACCAATTCATATTTCCCTTTCAATTTATCCCTTTTAATTCATTTATTTATAATTTTTGATAAATCTGAATTTTTCCGTAATTTTTATAGAAAATCTGGCAGAGTGCCGGCTGTAATTTGGAAAAATAGTTCTTCTGAATCTATTAAAAACAATTCCAATATAATCATAATTTCAATCTCAGTCAACCACCAACATATTTTCCACAATTTCTCAATTGACTTCAATATCTCAAAATTTAATTCACTTCATATTATACTTAATTCAATAAAAGATACTTAAATTTATTACTGAACATAGTTCATGAATAATTATATCAAAAGCATAATTACATGAGTTTATAATATACATTACAGAAGTTTACAAAATACAAAATACCGAAATACCAAAAGTGGCCTAATGTCCTACCAAACGCACTGCAAATGTGAGGTGACTCTGAACTCTGTGTGCAGATCTGAAAGCTCACCCAGTATGAGGTCTGTTGGACTCCCCAGCTATGTCTCCAGTACATGCGCGTGGCAAAAGCAATGCGCTAAGCAATTCTGCTTAGTGGTGACAATATGAAATAAAATAAAATAACTAAAATAATATAAATATGTAGAATGTATGTTTACATTTTAGGTATACTTAATTTCGGACATTTGATTAAAATTTTGTAAGATTCATTATCATTGCCCGAGTAACCCCTACTAGTCGACTGGACTGGATATACGGGTAAACTGGTACTGGGTACTAAGTACCTCAGATCATCACAACATCGGTCACATTGTGTCTCCTAGTGTGCAACAAAACAGCTAATAAGCTGTAATAATTATCAGGGATAAAAACCTGAGTATAACAACTCAATCAATATAGCCAAAGGCTATTATGTCACAGAATGGCACGTGAGGCTATAAAACACAGAATGGCATGAAACCATATGCAGTACTGCTAACAGAACCCTATTGGCATGCCAACTTATCCAAACCAATCTTGCTAGGTGTACTAGGGCATGTTACATTCTTAAATTATACAATTCTTGAAATTTAAGTTTAGGTGTTACTATTCATTTCATTAGTCAACAAAAATGTTGACTTTTGCATAGACAATAGGTACATTGGTTATAATATTCCCAACATACCACATTTCGCATTTTAAAATTGTTGGTATTGGTTGCCAATACCATTTCCAAGCTTAATGTTAATTGTTCAAAATTTTTAGATTTCAAGCTTTGTGTTTACTATTCCATTAGTCATTTTTGCAGTGGGAATTTGGCAAAGTGGTCAACATGAAAGTTGTTCTTCATTTTGTATAGTTACATTTATTTTTTTGAATCACTTCATTTGGAGTTTTTTAGCTCAAGTTATGGCCCAAAAACTACAACTGGCCGGATTATAATATTTCCAGATTTTCTGGACTGACCAAATCTATAGTATTTTGAGCAGTGATTTCAGGTCACATTTTGAATATGTTATGGTCATAATTTGGGTTAGGTTTCTTCATGAAAGTTGTAGGTCTATATCTCTGCTTGTTGTTGGTAAAATTTCAGGTCAATTGGACCTTTCTGTACTGAGTTATGACCAAATGACTAAGCACTATTCATTTGGTCATTTTACCCAGGCAGATTGCAGGTTACCCGGATTAGGGCAATCTTTAGGTCAACTTAATTTGGTTTTCTGGGCATAGTTTCTTCACCAAAGTTGTGCCATTATATGTCTAGTTTCATGCACAATTGGCCTTGCACCAATTGGACCTCTAAAACTCCAGTTATTGCTGCCCAAACCTGCTGGACTCATGCCCAGTCCTGCAGGTCACCAAGGGCAGCCTCACTAACTTTAATTCCCACTATACAAACCACTTCATTTCTGATTCACACATAGCCAAATGGTCAATAATTGACCATTAAAACTCTCTTTCACCAAATATATGTACAAAGTCTCAATTTGGATCCAAACCCTAGCTCAACTATCTCAAACCATGCATTTTAACTTGTATTTCATTACTCCACTTAAGAGACTAATACTAAGGGCAACCATACTACCATTTTAGTCCCATGAAATCATCAAAACCTTACCACATCCAAGGCTGCCGAAAATGTGGGATGGGCATACATTTGTTATTAATTAAATTTCTTTGTAAATTTAAACTCGATCATACTCCTCCAACATGAATTGAAAGAGAAAAGCAAGTTAAGTCACTAACCTCTAATGAAGTGAAATTCAAACTTGCTAGGGTTCTTCCTTTTCACTTCTTTTTGCTCCCAAAAGATTCACCAAGATGAAAGAACAAGTTTTTGTGTTGGGAAACTTAGGCTTTAATGGGTGAGAACCAAGAAAATCAAGCTTTGTAAAGCTTGGCCATGGTGAGGCTATGGTGCGGCAAGGAAGAAGAGAGGGAGAGCAGATGGTTGTTTCAGAATTTTTGACTTCTTTCCTTTATTTTTGGTGTATTATAATTGTATTTCTTAAGTTCTAATTGGCCAAACATTTTAATAACCTTATGCTTACATAATGCTTATGTAATAAAGCTAAATTTCTTTCATTTTCTTTTCTTTCCTTTTCTATTTATTTTTAAATAATTTTTCATAAATATTTGCTCATATTTTATGTCATATAATTTATTTACATAAATGGACAAGTTGATAAAAAATCATCTCTGAAGACAAAATGACCAAAATGCCCTCTGTTTGGCTTAACAGACTAAAATTGTCTATACCAATTGAAAAATTTTTCTAAGTATTTTCTTGGTATTCTAATGCCATAGGAACCTCAATGACCCTTCTCTGGAGTCTCAAAAATTATTTTATGAATTTTCCCTAGGGTCTAGGGCTCCTAGTTGCGAGAACCGCAACTTCCCACTAGGTTACCCATCGCTAGGGCAGCAGCTCATTTAACTTGGTTGTATTTTATTTCTAAAATTTTTTCTAAATTTTTCTTATTAATATTTGAGTTAATTATGGTTTCTCCCTTTAGTTAAAATATTTTTCCAGACGTTCTAGCTATTTGGACCGACACCAGTCACCGGAACAGTAGAATATATGGAATTGCTACAGGGAGGGTGTTATAACTCTTCCCCTCTAATTTAAATTTTGTCCTCGAAATTTACCTGATGCAAAAAGTTGAGGGATCTATTTCCTCATCATCTCTTCACTTTTCCAAGTTGCCTCCTCGGTGTTATGGTGCCTCCAATGCACTTTCACCAGTGGAATCTGCTTATTCCTCAACTCTTTCACTTCTTGAGCCAGGATATGTATTGGTTCTTCTTCATATGTCAATTCCGGTTGTACTTCAATTTCTTCCATGGAGATGACATGTGAAGGATCTGAGTGATATCTTCTTAGCATAGAAATATGGAATACATTATGGATTTTATCTAGTTCTGGTGGTAAAGCTAGCTGATAGGCCACTAGTCCCACACGTTCAATGACTTCATATGGGCTAATGAACCTAAGGCTTAACTTACCCTTTCTTCCAAACCGCAGTACTTTCTTCCACGGTGAGACTTTGAGAAACACTTTGCCGCCAACTGCATACTCTATCTCTTTTCTCTTCAAGTCGGCATAAGATTTCTGTCTATCTGAGATAACCTTCAAATTTGCTTTAATTATTTTCACTTTCTCCTCAGTCTGTTTCACCAGGTCTGGTCCTACCAGCTTATCTTCGTCCTATTCAGTCCACCATACAGGGGTTCTACACTTCCTCTTATACAGTACTTCATACGGGGCCATTTGAATGCTAGCTTGGTAGCTATTATTATATGCAAATTCCGCCAGTGGGAGATATCTATCCCAACTCCCCTCAAACTCAATGACACAACTCCTCAGCATATCCTCTAGGATTTGGATTACTCGTTCTGATTGTTCATCCGTCTGAGGATGAAAAGCCGTGCTAAAATGGAGTTGTGTGCCCAAGGCTCCTTGCAACTTTTTCCAGAATCTCGATGTAAACCTTGGGTCTCGATAAGATATGATGGAAAGTGGGATTCCATGCAGTCTAACTATCTCATTGATATACAATTCTGCTAGCTTCTCTAGTGAGTAGTCAGTCCTAACTGGTAGAAAATGTGTTGACTTTGTCAATCTATCCACTATCACCCATACTGCATCATGCTTCTTCTGGGTGAGAGGTAGACCACTAAAAAAAATCCATAGTGACTCGGTCCCATTTCCATTCAGGTATGCTTATAGGCTGTAGCAACTTTGATGGAACTTGATATTCTACTTTAACTTACTGACATGTCAAACACTTAGTAACATAGTCAGCTATATCCTTCTTCATACCAGGCCACCAATAATGAGGCTTCAAATCATTATACATTTTTGTGCTTCCCGAGTGCATAGCATAAACACTAGTATGTGCTTCTTTTAGAATACTAGTCTTCAGTTCCTCATCATCTGGTACACACACTCTTCCTCTGTAGTACAGACACCCATCCGCTTTCATCTCATAATCAGTTTCCTTCCCCTCTAGAATTTTACTCACAATAGCCATCAATTTGTCATCGGCCTTCTGCCCATCTTGTATCTACTGTAGCAAGTATGGCCTCACTTGTAACTCAGCCAAAATAGCTCCATCTTGAGCTAAGGACAGACGGGCATTTAGTGATCTTAAAGCTGTGATGGACTTCCTACTCAAAGTATCAGCAACTACATTTGCCTTCCCAGGATGATAATCTATCACACAATCATAGTCCTTTAGGAACTTAATCTATCGCCTCTGTATAAGATTGAGCTCCTTCTGGGTTGGCAAATATTTTAGATTTTTGTGGTCTGTATATATGTAGCATTTTTCACCATATAAATAATGCCTCCATATCTTCAGTGCGAAGATAATTGCTGCTAACTCCAGGTCATAAGTAGGGTAGTTCTATTCATGTGGCCTTAACTGCCTGGAAGCATAGGCGACCACCTTCCCCTCTTGCATCAATACACACCCTAACCCATTATGCGAGGCATCACTGTAGACCACAAGGTCTTTTCCCGACACTGGCTGTGTTAACACTGGTGCTTCTGTCAACATAGCCTTCAGCCTCTCAAAACTAGCTTGGCACTTATCATTCTAGCCAAATTTCATATTCTTGTGTAATAACTTAGTCATTGGAGCAGCTATAAGAGAGAACCCCTTTATAAATCTTCTGTAATAACCAGCTAGCCCCAAGAAACTTGTAACCTCAGTTGTATTTCTGGGAGGCTTTTATCCCATCACTGCTTCTATCTTTTTGGGATCTACTCTAATCCCTTCAGCTGATACTATGTGTCCAAGGATAGAGATTTCACTCATCCAGAAGTCACACTTGGACAACTTAGCATATAACTTCTTTTCTCACAGGGTTTGCAGAACAATTCTCAAATGTTCATCATATTCTTCCCTGGTCTTGGAATACACTAGAATATCATCAATAAAGATCACTGCAAACCGATCTAAATATGGATGAAAGATACGGTTCATAAGGTCCATAAATGCTGCTGGTGTATTTGTTAACCCAAACGGCATCACTAGGAATTCATAATGTCTATACTGAGTTCTGAATGCAGTTTTTGACACATCTGCATCCTTTACCCTCAACTGATGATACCCTAATCTGAGATCAATTTTTGAAAATACATTGGCTCCCTTCAACTGATCAAACAGATCGTCAATTCTAGGCAACGGATATTTATTCTTCACAGTTTCTTTGTTCAACTGCCGGTAATCAATACATAATCTCAAGGTTCCATCCTTCTTCTTTACAAACAGCACCAGAGCTCCCCATGGTGACACACTGGGGAGTATGAACCCCTTATCGAGTAACTCCTGTAACTGAATTTTTAACTCCCTCAATTCAGTGGGTGCCATCCTATAAGGGGCAATAGAAATTGGTGCTGTACCCTGCATTACTTCAATAGCAAATTCGACTTCTCTTTCTGGTGGTAAACCAGGCAATTCTTCTGGAAATACATCTGGGAAGTCTCTTACTGTGGGTATATCACACAGATTCGGCTTAGCCTGCCTAGTATCAACCACATGTGCTAGGTAAGCTTCACAGCCTTTTCTCATCAGTCTTCTTACAACTGTGGCTGAGATAACATTGGATAGGAAATCTGTCCGTTCACCAATAACAGTAATCTCATTACTCTCAGAAGTTTTGAAAGAAATCCTCTTCAATTTGCAATCAACTATTGCCTGATGATGTGACAACCAGTCCATTCCCAAAATCACATCAAACTCATGTAAGGGCGATTCAATTAGGTCTGTCGAGAATTCATACCCTTGAATCCTCAACAGGCAACCTTTATACACCTTATTCACTACCACACTGTGGCCTAGTGGATTTGCGACCAGAATATCTTGATCACTCTCCTCTACTGAAACTCCCCTCTCTATGAATAGTTTGATGTAGATGTATGAATGAGTGGATCCTAGATCCATCAATGCATGCATAGATATGTTGTAGAGGGAGAACGTACCCCTGATGACGTCTATGGCATCTTGCTCCTCCTGAGCTCTGATGGCATAGGCTCTAGTAGGTACTCTAGCCTCTGGTCTCTCAGCTGACTCAGATGCAGGCCTCAGTGATGGACTAGCTACCTTAGATTTATCGGGCTTCCTACCCCTTTGTGGTGCAGGAGCAGGTCTATCTGCTTGTGCTGGAGAAGCTATAGTAGTCCTATTCGAACAATTTTTGATCTGATGTTCTGTAGATCCACACTGTAAGCATGCACCAATCACTCGCCAACAGTCCCTCTTATGCCACTTCGCAAGACGTGCGTAAGATCTTTGGGTTGGTCCTCGAACACCGTCCCTGGAGAGCTGCCCACTGATGGTGTGGACTGGCCTCTCCTAGGTGTAAACTGTGGTCTGGGCCCCTAGGACTGACTCTGACCTTGTGGTTATCCTGAACCCTGAGCAGAAGGACCCTTACTCTTCTTACTGGGAGCAGAAAATGAACTGGACTGACTCGGACCCCTCTTCTGCTGTCTTTCCATTCTAGTTTGCTCATTTTTTCGGACCCTTTCTACTTTCGATGCAGCATCTACTAATTTGGCAAAATCTGTGATCTCCAATGCTGTTATCATGACTTTGATATTGTCATTGAGCCCTTCTTCGAACCTTCTGCACCTTTCTGCCTCTATAGGGACTATCTCCCTCCCATACCGGCTTAGTCTGACGAATTCTTGCTCATACTCTACCACTGATAGTTGCCTCTGTCTCAGACTGATAAATTCTCTTCTTCTCTCTTCTAAATACACCTTACTGACATACTTCTTCCTAAACTCTGTTAGGAAGTAATCCCAGGTGATTTGATCCGGTTGCACCTCACTGGTTACTGTGTCCCACCACTAGTATGGATCATCCTGAAGTAGAGACACAACACCCTCCAGGTTCTGCTTGGGGCTGCAATGAAGCCGTTTCAGCACTCTGATTGTTCTATCCAACCAATTTTCAGCTGTCATGGGATCATCCTCCTTCTTCCCAAAGAAATCCACAGCCCTATGTTTTCGTAGTTTCTCCAAATGGGATTTCTATGGTGCTGGTGGAGGTTGTGGCTGTGGTTGTGGTGGTGGAATTGCCTCCCATCATTTATCGGTAAAACTCGGTCATTTGTTGAAATAATGCAAACTGAGGTTGGGCAGGTGCCTCAGCTGCTGGTGGAGCAGATTCTCCTCTGGCCCCAGATTTAGCCCTTAGTGGAGCACGACTCTCCACCTCTTCATCAACTGCTCTTTGAGAAGCAGGATCCATATCCTGATCAAAATAACAAAACAAATAGATCTGCATTAGTGTCACCTCAACAGTTATAAATTCAATGCAATGGTATACACTCTATCTAGGCCCAGAAATGCTTAAACCGAAGCTCTGATACCATTAAATGTGACACCCCTTACCCATCTACAGTGTAGCCGAGCAAGATATGCCACTCAGTGTGCCAGAGCACCAATTCATATTTCCCTTTCAATTTATCCCTTTTAATTCATTTATTTATAATTTTTGATAAATCTGAATTTTTTCGCAACTTTTATAGAAAATCCGGCAGAGTGCCGGCTGTAATTTGGAAAAACAATTCTTCTGAATCTGTTAAAAACACTTCCAATATAATCATAATTTCAATCTCAGTCAACCACCAACATATTTTCCACAATTTCTCAATTGACTTCAATATCTCAAAATTTAATTCACTTCATATTATACTCAATTTAATAAAAGATACTTAAATTTATTACTGATCATAGTTCATGAATAATTACATCAAAAGCATAATTACATGAGTTTATAATATACATTACAGAAGTTTATAAAATACAAAATACCGAAATACCAAAAGTGGCCTAATGCCCTACCAAATGCACTGCAAATGTGAGGTGACTCTGAACTCTGTGTGCAGATATGAAAGCTCACCCAGTATGAGGTCTGCTGGACTCTCCAGCTATGTCTCCAGTACCTGCGCGTGGCAAAAGCGACGCGCTAAACAATTCTGCTTAGTGGTGACAATATAAAATAAAATAAAATAACTAAAATAATATAAATATGTAGAGTGTATGTTTATATTTTAGGTAGACTTAATTTCGGACATTTGATTAAAATTTTGTAAGATTCATTATCATTGCCCGAGTAACCCCTACTAGTCGACTGGACTGGATATACAGGTAAACTGGCACTGGGTACTAAGTACCTCAGACCATCACACCATCGGTCACATTGTGTCTCCCGATGTGCAACAGAACAGCTAATAAGCTATCATAATTATCAGGGATAAAAATCCGAGTATAACAACTCAATCAACATAGCCAAAGGCTATTATGTCACAGAATGGCACGTGAGGCCATAAAACACAGAATGGCATGAAGCCATATGCAGTACTACTAACAGAACCCTATTGGCATGCCAACCTATCCAAACCAATCTTGCTAGGTGTACTAGGGCATGTTGCATTCTTAAATTGTATAATTTTTGAAATTTAAGTTTATGTGTTACTATTCATTTTATTAGTTAACAAAAATGTTGACTTTTGCATAGACAATAGGTACACTGGTTATAATATTCCCAACATACTACATTTTGCATTTTGAAATTGTTGGTATTGGTTGCCAATACCATTTCCAAGTTTAATATTAATTGTTCAAAATTTTCAGATTTCAAGCTTTGTGTTTACTGTTCTATTATTCATTTTTGCAGTAGGAATTTGGCAAAGTGGTCAACATAAAAGTTGTTCCTTATTTTGTCTAGTTACATTTTTTTTTGAATCACTCCATTTGAAGTTTTGTGGCTCAAGTTATGGCTCAAAAATCACAACTGGCCGGATTACAAATTTTCCAGATTTTCTGGACTAACCAAATCTATAGTATTTTGAGTAGTGACTTTAGGTCACTTTTTGAACATGTTATGGTCATAATTTGGGTTAGATTTATTCATGAAAGTTGTAGGTCTATATCTCAGCTTGTTGTGGGTAAAATTTCAGGTCAATTGGACCTTTCTACATTGAGTTATGACCAAATGACTAAACACTGTTTATTTGGTCATTTTACCTAGGCAGATTGCAAGTCAACAGGATTAAGGTAATCTTTAGGTCAACTTGGCTTGGTTTTCTAGGCATGGTTTCTTCACCAAAGTTGTGCCATTATGTGTCTAGTTTCATGTAAAATTGGCCTTGCACCAATTGAACCTCTAAAACTCCAGTTATTGCTGCCCAAACCTGCTGGACTCATGCCTAGTCCTGCAGGTCACCAAGGGCAGCCTCTCTAACTTCAATTCCTACTACACAAACCACTTCATTTCTGATTCACACACAGCCAAATGGTCAATAAATGACCATTAAAACTCTCACAAAGTCTCAATTTGGGTCTAAACCCTAGCTCAACTATCTCAAACCATGCATTTTAACTTGCATTTCATTACTCCACTAAAGAGACTAATACTAAGGGCAGCCATACTACCATTTTAGTCCCATGAAATCATCAAAACCTTACCACATCCAAGGCTGCCAAAAATGTGGGATGGGCATACACATGTTATTTATTAAATTTCTTTGTAAATTTAAACTCAATCATACTCCTCCAACATGAATTGAAAGAGAAAAGCAAGTTAAGTCACTAACCTCTTATGGAGTGAAATTCAAACTTGCTAGGGTTCTTCTTTTTCACTTCTTTTTGCTCTCAAAAGATTCACCAAGATGAAAGAACAAGTTTTTGTGTTGGGAAACTTAGGCTTTAATGGGTGAGAACCAAGAAAATCAAGCTTTGTAAAGCTTGGCCATGGTGAGGCTATGGTGTGGCAAGGACGAAGAGAGGGAGAGCAGATGGTTGTTCCAGAATTTTTGACTTCTTTCCTTTATTTTTGGTGTATTATAATTGTATTTCTTAAGTTCTAATTGGCCAAATATTTTAATGACCTTATGCTTACATAATACTTATGTAATAAAGCTAAATTTCTTTCATTTTCTTTTCTTTCCTTTCCTATTCATTTTTAAATAATTTTTCATAAATGTTTGTTCATATTTTATGTCATATAATTTATTTAGATAAATGGACAAGTTGGTCAAAAATCATCTCTGAAGACGAAATGTAACACCCCTAAGTTCGGTAGTGCGTTCTGCTGCTCCGGTGACCAGTGTTGTCCAGACAGCTAGGATGCCTAGAACTACACTTCAATATGAGTGGGGAGACATAAAATAATGAAATACAAGAAAAGAAAATACAAGAAAAACAAAGGAAAAATAATAGCAAAGAAATGTAGCCAAGTTAAGCGAGCCGGGAATCCTAGCGATGAGTGACCGCACCGGGAAGTCACGGCATGGACCGTTGACTAGCCCTGGACTGCGGGGAACCCTGAAAAATATTTTTAGGACCTAAAGAGACATCAATTGAAGTATAAATATCATTAGAAATATCAAATAAAAATTAAATAATTAGTACAAAGAAAAGTGAAAAATCGAGAAAACGGTAAAACTCGGTGTTACCGAAAAATCGAGAATATAACCCGAATATGGGCATTTTGATCATTTGACCCCTAGAGTTGAATTTTGATCTAATTTTCCATTAAAAATAAATAGTATTAAATTTTGAAAATTCATAAAAAAAAAATGAAATTGGAATAAAATATTGGAATTGGATGAAATAAAGGGGTGTAATTTAGAATATTGGAAAGTTTAAGTATTAAAATAATTTAATATTAATTAGTGGAGGTATAAAAGCTGTTTGGGACATGTGTATATCCACTAAGACCCATCTTCAACCCTCATGAACCCCTTAGCCGAATTGTTTTTCTTAAGCTTCCTCCATGGCCAAATTTTGAAAGCTTCCTAAAGTCCACCATTTTCAACTCAAACCCCAAAGCTTGCTTTATTAACTTTGCTCCCCACATCACAAGAAAGAGATTGATGGTAATTTGAAGGAGATTAGTTGAGGTTTGATCAAGCTCCAACAATAGGTAAGTGTTCAAATTCCTTTCCTTCTTAAGTAAAGTTTGTAGGAAGCTTGAGATAAGTGAATTGATGAAGAAATTTTGTGGTTTTGATGGGTTATTATTATGTACTATTTTTGGCAGCCATAGTGATTAAAGAACTTTGAATTGTTTTCACATATATATGATGGGGATTGAAGTTAATTAAAGAAATTAAAGGTATTATATGAGTAGTCAAGCTAATTCATGTGTATGTGTGAAATTAGTGCATTTGAATTTGGAACTTGGTAAGAGATATTGAAGACCGTAGCTAATGGAAATCTTTGGCAGCCTTGAAGTTCAATGAAGAGTACTTAATTTGATGAAATTATTGGATGAATTATGGTACCAAGGATTGATGAATGTGTATGTAAATTAGTAGTGGAAATTATATGTAATGATTAGGTGTATTTATGTGCATATATTGCTAAATTTGGACTTTGTGGTTTAGGGTTGTATTTGATGTATTGAGAATATTTGTATTCTGTCCAAATTGACCATAGTAAGAAGTGATAAATGAATATGGAATGGTATAAAATCAGAATTAGGTATGGGGATTTAAAGTAGAGCAAGTTAAATGTGTGTTTGAATTGGGGTTTGAAAGGCATATAGAGGGCAGTATGCATTTTAGCCTATAACTTTAAATGTGTAACCTCAATTGGTATGAGACCAATTGGAGGTGAAACTAGGCACAAAATGTGCCAACTTTCATTGAGAAAGCATACCAAAATTCTGCTTTCAAGGTGACGTAAAAAAATGACCAATTCGGATTAAGTGCAATTGAAACCTGAAAACTGACCAATTGGGCAGCAGTTAATGTTTAGGCCATAACTCACTCAAAATAGGTCCAATTGACCTGAAATTTTAACCATGAATAGTTAAGACCCATACCTACAAGTCTTATGAAGACACCAAAGCCCAGAAATGACCAGAAGTAAGTCAAAAAGCTTGCACAAGTTCGGGTCCAAAAACTGGCCGAACCAAAGTTGACCAAATTGACCTAAAATTGACCTAATTTGATACCATTTGACCAGCAATAGTATAATGACCATAACTTGGTCTACTTAACTCGGATTGACCTAAAATTTTTCCCCGCGTGCAATAAGACATAGATCTACAAGTTTGTAGTTTTGACAAGAAACCCGAAAACCGAGGGAACTAGATCGTTTGGCTAGGTCAAACTAGTATCCCGGAATCCAGCAAGTTGCATTAAAATGCACTAAACAAGGAAACGAGTTTGGTAAAACGTACCAACCCTAAAATACTATCGAATAGGACATATTAATAACGTTAAAACCTAATTTACCTAGAACGCATCGAGGGTCGATATATTAGGTGATTAAGCAAATAAAGGTTTTCAGTGAATAATTGAATTCAGTGAATTACTTATCGAACATTATCGTTAGAGACAATTTAATTTAGCACTGAAACACTTCAAATTGTGTTTCTCAGTTACTAAAGACTCAGGAAAAGAGAAGGAAACACTGAGTCCCGACCAGGAGACAGTCATCAGAGGTTTGTGCACAACTAGTTTTCAACTGATTTTGCTCTGAATAATATTTCATATGATTAATTGTATGTTATTGTTTTAAGTTGTGTTTGTGCACAACTAGTTTTTAACTGATTTTACTTTGAATATTTCATATGATTAAATGACATATTTTTCTTATGTATTATGTTTAACAAGCATTGGATTTAATTCAATGATTATTGAAAATTGTTATTGTATGTATGAATTCAGCTTTGTAAAATGGTATTTCCACAAGTATTAAGCATTGTTATGGATTGAACAAATTATGTTTTGGAAAATTGTAATAGAACATGTTTTGAGTTGTGAAGGTAATTTTCATGGAAAAATGCAAATTTATGATTTGAATTGTGATGAGCATAAAAAATTATTGGATATTAGAATTGACTTTGAATCGAATTATATTGTGATTTATGCTCACTAAATGGATTGTAATATTGTTTTATATCTCACTATAGATGCTTGACTAGGTTATTACCCGTCTCTCTCATTTGTTGAGAAGATAATGGAGTTAGTTGTGTTTTGATTACCATGGTACGTGCACAAGCTTAGATTTTCCTCTGATTTGAGGTTAGATCTAAGTTTATTTTATCGTTATGGCCCTTGCGGAAGATTCATTATTGTGATGGTACTGTGCACGATGATTCGACCTCCCCGACCATAGGGAGTTAGAATCTGATTCGACCTCCCCAACCATAGGGAGTTAGAATCACATCGAATATGGCCCTTTCGGATTAGTCTTGCATGGTTAGTGAGATAAAGAATGATTTTTGAGATAAAGAATGATTTTTGAGATAAAGAATGATTTTTGAGATAAAGAATGAGTTTTGAGATACAGTATGATTTTTGAGATACAGTATGATTTTTGAAATACATAATGATTTTTTAGATACAGACTGGCTTTTGAATGGTAAGAAATTTTGATTTCAATTATGGTTTATGTATAATTGATTTCGTTAGAATTATTTAAATGGATAGTCATGATTTGATAAATTGAATTTTGTGATCAAAGTCATTTATACAAATGATTTACATTATTGGCAATGAATATTTTGAGTTGTGGAATTTGATGAGTATTCAGATTTCCAAATTATTTACTATAAATTTTATCAATGTATATTGTACTATGTTTTAAATTATAGTTGTGCACCACTGAGTTCACCACTCAGCGATAGCTTTGTATGCTGTCGCAGGTAAGAAGAGCATAGAGCAATGATTAAACTTCCTTGAAGATACATTCAGATCAGCTCCAGGTATATCATAGATATACCCATGTACATAGGTTTTGATGTATGCATGTAATAATATGTATGTAAATTATTTGAGCAGTTGTAAATTAAAATTGTACATTGAAGTTGTAAAGTGAATTATGAATGATTTTGACTTTTTAAATTTGTATTATATTTCCTTTATCTCATCCTTTGAAAATACTGAAAAATTGTTGTGGATTGAGTTGAGAAAAATATTGTGTTGAATTTTGTTAGAGTTGATATTTGGAAAAATATTGAAGTGCTTTTTACAGGTTTTTTGAAGAACTGTTTTATCCAAAATACAAAGGGCACTCTGCCAAAATTTTTACAGAAATTCCAAATAATTCAAATGTGTCAATTCTATCACTTCAGTTCAAAAAGGTTTTAACACCTGTAAATAGTGCTCACCACTGTAAAAGAAGTAAGAAAAGTTTTGAAAATCCCTTGTAGTGTATTTAATGGGTTATCAGTAGACGGAGTTGGTAATTCATTAGGTATACTATGGGATCATGTTATGCCTTACAGAGGGGTAGGGTGTGACACGAAATGACCAAAATGCCCTCCGTTTGGCTTAACAGACTAAAATTGTCTATACCGATTGAAAAATTTTCCTAAGCATTTTCTTGGCATTCTAATGTCATAGGAACATTAATGACCCTTCTCTGGAGTCTCAAAAATTATTTTATGAACTTTTCCTCCGGTCTAGGGCTCCTAGTTGCGAGAACCGTAACTTCCCACTAGGTTACCCATCGCTAGGGCAGCAGCTCATTTAACTTGGTTGTATTTTATTTCTAAAATTTTTCCTAAATTTTTCTTATTAATATTTGAGTTAATTATGGTTCCTCACTTTAGTTAAAATATTTTTTCAAACGTTCTAGCTGTCCGGACTGACATCGGTCACCGAAATAGTAGAATGTACGGAATTGCTACAGGGAGGGTGTTACAATACTGGTCAGGGTTAAAACCAAATGATTTGGCAATTATAGTCACCATCCCTCCAACAACTATACTACCAGCTGAATTCTTAGACCCTATGTGTTCTATATGAGAGCAAAGAAAATAAGCTCCGTTTATCTTCTTCTTTTCTTTCATGCACCATAAAAAGAATAAATCATTCTTTCCTACAACTCCATTACTGTGCCCTCTACCTAGTATAGTGTAAGACATAAATCTTTACAAGTATCTTAGAGCAGGGTCTTGGATAGTTGAGGCCTTAGCAGAACAAGGGTTGTAGTATTTTCCATATGGTGCAATTGACTTCAAAATGTAGGGGGGTCATAAATAGTTCTTTGCTGCTCAATCACTTTTGCACCATCATTACAAAAACCAAATAAGGCATTCACTTGAGCAGTGTCAAGTTCTCTGTCTTGACCCAAACACCTGAAGGAAATGTTGTCCCTATGGTTATTGTTTGTGGGCTAGAAATCCAATTGCAGTGAGCTTAAAAATTCAAATGTCAACTCCTTAGAAGCAGGTTCTTGAATCTTCGCAAAATCACTCCAACCTATATTTTCCAAATATTCACTAACAGATTCATAAAGCCCTATCTCCCTGAGACTGTGTTCATCAATGTACTTGGTGGCTAGAATTTCTTTTTAGCAAGTGCCTCATAATTTTTCCTCATTTCGAAGTCTCTAAAAGTCCATGGGTAAGATGAGTTTACTTGATTACCAGATTGAGGGATAACTGGAGTAGTTTGAGACACTGTTGGTGAATGATGCAGAGGTGATTGAACCTTAGTTGGAGCAAAAGAGACTTGTGGTGAGATAGGAATTTGGGCAGCAGAGCGGGTTTTGGCACTAACAGGTCATGGGGAAACAACCCTAGGTTGTTTCGGTGGAGCAGAAGAGCGAAGCACTGATTTCTTTCTTTTTTGTGTCTCATACATAGCTGAAGAGGCAGATTTTGTGTGTTTTTGGGATGGAGGTGTGGCGTTTTGGGTTGCATTATCGGGATTAGGGGTGGAATGAGAGGATTGGCGAGGAGGAGATTTACGGTTTGTATCGGGACTTTAGGGATTTGCGGCAAAAATGGGTGTTTTGGGTTGAGCATTGGGTGATGTAGGATTTGGTGTTGGGGTTGAAGAGTTACTATTAGTAGCCATTTTTATGGCTGGTAGCTTGGGTATGTGGGTTGAAGGCTCTTTGGTGCGCACCATGGAAGGAACAGTGAAGATTTTTGAGTCGTGCGGTTGATGAGATGAAAATGGAATGAGATGGCTAGGGTAAAGGTTTAAGTGGTGACATACCTAGGGTCTGACATGAGGCATATTGAGAATAGTTGGGAGGTGACATGCCCTATGTGATTTGGTGTGAGATGAATAACATGAGGCATGTTGGAATAAAAGGGAAAAGTTACATGCCCTGTGTGATTGTACATGAGGTTCTACATGAGACATGTGAGAACCCTTGGAACTCTTGGCAGGTTTTACATTTTTAGCAATTTAAAGTGCTAAGAACATGTTTTGGTGGTGACACTACCCCCAGCATACATCATGTTGAACCTAGTGCTAAAATGACTTGATATACAACCTAAAAATGTGATCCTAAACACACTAAAACCAAACCAAAAACACAATTTGCACTAAAATTTCACTCAAAACCCAATTGAAACCCAATTAATCGCTAAGAACAATTAAAATCCATTAGTCCACCAAAATAAACTAAAACATTATTTAAGTAATATTCACATTAACAATCACACCACAAGTAATAACACTCAAATTCAACCCCAAACTTATCATTAAAAAAAAAAAAATCATGAACAAGGAACAAAATTCTGCTGTAGACACTGTTCATATGACTAAATTTCAGCAGAATTGTATCATGAAATTTCACAAAATATCTAATGGCAAATATATCAATCTCAGTGAAATACATCAAAATTAATTACCAAAAAGTAAAATCAAAAGCATGCTGCTATTGATTACCATGAAAGTTCCTATATTTCTCACCAATTTCCTCAAAATGTTGCAACAAAAATGGCCTTTCACTCTACCATGTTGCTATAATAAGACATAAAGCTCAAATTAGTTCAGATTTGGCTTTGTTAAGAACAATATGCATCATGGAAGACAAATATAAGATTCATCAACTTCTCAAACACTTATTCCTTTAATTCAGCATACTCATTTGCTTGAAAAAAAAATCTCCATTAACCTGCAGAAAGAAATTTTAATGTCAAATTTGAGTTCAATGGGGTATAAAATAAAACAAAATAAAAGAAAAATTAAGTATAAGGAAAAATTTTGGGTGCCTTCCAAAGAGCGCTAATTTTAGGTCATTAGCTTGACCCTCCTTAATTTAGTGAATTGGTGGATTATCTAGGAAACAACTTGTTCTCTTCTGAATGAGCTGGCCTGTGATATAAATCTTGAACTTTTGACCATTAACTTTAAAAATCGCAAAATTTTCACTCCAAATATCCACAGCTCCATGGGGATAAACTTTAACAACCTTAAAAGGAGCAGACCATCTTGATTTCAACTTCCCAGGAAAGAGTCTAAGTTTAGAATTATACAATAGAACCAGGTCACCCTCTTTAAGCTCCTTTCTTTTAATATACTTATCATGCCAAAATCTAGTCTTTTCCTTAAAAATCCTAGCATTCTCATATGAATCCAACCTTATCTCTTCAAGTTCATTTAATTGAAGTAATCTTTTATCTCTAGCACTTTTTAAATCAAAATTCAAAGTTTGGATTGACCAATATGCTTTGTGTTCCAACTCAACTGGCAAATGACATGATTTCCCATAGACTAGCTTAAAAGGTGTAGCTCCAATGGGTGTCTTATAAGCTGTCCTGTATGCCCATAATGCATCATCTAGCCTTAATGACCAATCCTTCCTTGAATGATTAACGATTTTTTCCAAAATTCTCTTCAATTCCCTATTACATACTTCAACTTGCCCACTGGTCTGAGGGTGGTAAGGTGTAGCTACCTTATGAGTAGCCCCATATTTCTTTAAAAGATTTTCAAACTATTTATTGCAGAAATGAGATCCACCATCATTGCTTATAGCTCTTGGTGCTCTAAATCTAGTGAAAATGAAAATTTTCAAAAATTTCACTACTACCCTTGCATCATTTGTAGGGGAAGCAATGGCCTTAACCCATTTTGACACATAATCCACACCTACCAAAATATATTTATTCCCAAAAGATGATGGGAATGGTCCCATGAAATCTATGCCCTAAACATCAAATAACTCAATCTCCAAAACTCCTTGTTGTGGCATTTCATTTTTCTTTGAGATGTTCCCCACTCTTTGACATCTATCACATCTCAAAATAAATTCTCTCATAATTTTGAACATGTGTAGCCAATAAAAACCAGCTTGAAGTACTTTAGCCATTGTTTTATCCATACTAAAATGACCTCCATAGTCAGAAGAATGACAATGCTCTAAAATGTTTTCTATTTCCTCTTCAGGCACGCACCTACTAACTAAACCATCATTACATCTCTTAAATAGCAGTGGATCCTCCCATGTATAAAATTTCACATCATGTAAAAATTTCTTTTTCTGTTGATAGCTAAAATCTGGTGGGAGAACTCCACATGACAGGTAATTGACAAAATCTGCAAACCATGGCAATGCAGCAACAATAACTAGCAATTGCTCATTCGAGAAAAACTCATGAATTGGCAATTCTTCTTTATTTCCATCTTTACTCTCATACTTAATCCTTGATAGATGATCCACTACAACATTTTCATCTCCTTTTTTATCTTTAATTCGTAAATCAAACTCTTGTAACAATAGAACCCATCTTATCAGTCTTGACTTTGCTTCTTTTTTATTCATCAAATATCTTATGGTGGCATGGTCTGTATAGACAATCACTTTTGATCCAACCAGATATGAGATAAACTTTTCCACAACAAATACCATAGCTAAAAATTCCTTCTCAGTGGTGGCATAATTTACTTGAGCATCATCTAAAGTTTTGCTGGCATAATAGATTGCATAAGACCTCTTCTCTTTTTTCTAACCAAGTATAGCTCCCACAGCAAAGTCACTAGCATCACACATAACCTCAAATGGCAATGACCAATATGGAGGTTGCATAATAGGGGTTGTTGTTAGAGCTTCCTTCAACCTGTTAAAAGAATCAAAACAAGCTTGGTCAAAATTAAAAGGAACATCATGATTTAACAAATTTATAAGAGGTTTAGCAATTTTTGAAAAATCCTTTATAAATCGCCTGTAGAAACTAGCATGCCCAAGAAAACTTATAATTCCCTTCACTGAAGTTGGTGGAGGCATTTTCTCAATCACTTTTACTTTGGACTTGTCCACTTCAATTCCTCTATGTGATATCAATGTCCAAGAACAATGCCTTCTTGCACCATAAAATGACATTTCTCCCAATTTAGCACCAAATCTATATCTTCACATCTTTTAAGCACTTTAGAGAGGTTAGATAGACAATTATCAAAAGAAAAACCATATACAGAAAAATTATCCATGAAAACTTCCATAATTTCCTCAATAAAATCAGAGAAAATGGCCATCATACACCGTTGAAAAAGTAGCTGATGCATTATATAAGCCCAAAGGCATTCTTCTATATGCAAAAATGTCATATGGACATATAAATATGGTTTTCTCTTGATCACTAGGATGTATTGGGATTTTGAAAAAACTAGAATACCCATCCAAATAATGAAAATATGAATGGTTTGCTAACCTCTCTAACATTTGATCAATAAAAGGCAAGGGAAAATGGTTTTTCCTAGTGGCACTATTAAATTTCCTGTAATCTATGCACATTCTCCATCCTATGACAATTCTAGTAGGTATCAACTCATTGTTTTCATTTTTCACAACTGTCACACCTCCTTTCTTGGGAACTATATGAACTGGGCTAACCCAACTACTATCAGAAATAGGATAAATGATTCCAGCTTCAAGCAGTTTCAAGACTTCTTTCTTCACCACCTCTTTCATATTAGGATTCAACCGTTTTTGATGTTCTATGGTAGCTTTAAAATTGTCTTCTAAAAGAATCTTATGCATGCACAATGTGACACCCCTTACCCGTCTACAGTGTAGCCGAGCAAGATATGCCACATAGTGTGCCGGAGCACCAAATCATATTTCCATTACAATTTACCTTTTTAATTCATTTATTTATAATTTTGATTAATCTGAATTTTTTGCAAATTTTATAGAAAATTCGGCAAAGTGCCGGCTGTAAATTGGAAAAACAGTTCTTCTGAATCTGTTAAAAACACTTCTAATATAATCATATTATCAATCTCAGTCAACCACCAACATATTTCCACAATTTCTCAAATGACTTCAATATTTCAAAATTTAATTCGTTTCATATCATACTCAACTCAATAAGAAATACTCAAATTTATTACTGAACATGATGTATAGATAATTACATCAAAACATAATTACATGAGTTTAAAATATACATGGAAAAATAAAATTCTAATTACAAAAGTTTACAAAATACAAAATGCCAAAAGTAGCCTAATGTCCTACCAATGCACTGCAAATGTGAGGTGACTCTGGACTCTGTGTGCAAATCTGACAATTCACTGGGTCTGAGGTCCGCTGGACTCCCCAGCTATGTCTCCAGTACCTGTGCGTGGCAAAAGCGACGCGCTAAGCAATTTTGCTTAGCGGTGACAGTATAAAATAAAATAACTAAAATAAAATAAATATACAGAATGTATGTTTACATTTTATGTAGACCTAATTTCTGGCATTTATATAAGACACCCCTTACCCGTTTACAGTGTAGTTGAATAAGTTATGCCACTCAGTGTGTCAGAACACCAATTCATGTTTCAATTTCAATTAATCCCTTTTTATTCATTTATTTATAATTTTTGATAAATCTAAATTTTTTCACAAATTTTATAGAAAATTCGGCAGGGTGCTGGCTATAAATTGGAAAACAGTTCTTCTGAACCTGTTTAAAAACACTTCCAATATAATTATAATCTCAATCTCAGTCAACCACCAACATTTTTCAACAATTTCTCAAATCAATTCAGTATCTCAAAATTCACATTTATCTCATATCACACCCAATTCAATGAGAAATACTCATATTTATTTCTGAACACAGGTCATGGGCAATTATAGGAAAAATATGATTACATGAGTTTATAATATACATAACAAAAGTTTACAAATACAAAAGACTTAGGTAGCCCAATGTCCTACCAATACACTGCAATTGTGAGGTGACTTTGAACTCTGAGTGCAGATCTGAAAATTCACCTTGTATGAGGTCTGCTGGACACTCCAGCTACTTGCGCGTGGCAAAAGCGACGCGCTAAGCAATTCTGCTTAGTGGTGACAATATAAAATAAAATAAAATAAAATAAAATAAAAACATGTATGCAGAATGTATGTTTACATTTTTGGGTAGACTTAATTTCAAATATTTATTGCAATATTATTCGATTAAAGTTTGGTAAGATTTATTAACATTGCCCGAGTAACCTATACTAGTTGACTGGATTGGATAAACAGGTAAACTGGTACTGGGTACTAAGTACCTCAGACCATCACACCATCGGTCACGCAGGTGTCTCGGTGTGCAATGAGCGACTAATAAGTGTAATAATTATCGGGGATTAAACCCGAGTATAACAACTCAATATCATAGCCAAAGGCTATTATGTCACAGAATGGCATGGAAAGCCATGAAATACAGAATGGCATGAAGCCATATGCAGTACTGCTAATAGAACCCTATTGGCATGCCAACCTATCCAAACCAATCACATTAGGCCTACTAGGGCATTTAACACTTTTCATTTATGTAATTCTTTGAAATTGAATTTTTATGATTACTATTCATTTCATTAGTCAACCAAAATGTTGACTTTTGCATTGGCAATAGGTAAATTAGTTTAAATATCATCAACGTACCACATTTTGCATTTTAAACTTGTTGGTATTGGTTGCCAATACCATCTCTAAGCTTAATGTGAATTGGACAAAATTTTCAGTTTTTAAGCTTTGGGTTTACTGTTCCATTAGTCACTTTTGCAGTAGGAATTTGGAAAAATGATCAACATAAAAGTTGTTCCTTATTTTGTCTAGTTGAATTTATTTTTTTGAATCACTCCATTTGGAGTTTTATAGCTCAAGTTATGGCCTAAACACCATAACTGGCCGGATTGGACAGATTCCAAAATTCTGGGCAAAACTGGTTCTGCCAGATTTGGTAACCTAAGTTTGGTTGGCAATTTGATTAGGTTATGGTCATAATTTGGGTCAGGTTTCTTCATGAAAGTTGTTGGACTATATCTTAGATTATTGCTGGTAAAAGTTTAGGTCAATTGGACCTATCTACATTGAGTTATGGCCAAATGACCAAACTCTATTCATTTGGTCATTTTGCCCAGGCAGATTGCAGGTCACCCGGATTAGGGCAAACTTTTGGTCAACTTTGTTTGGTTTTCTGGGCATGGTTTCTTCACCAAAGTTGTGCCATTATGTGTGTAGTTTCATGTCCAATTGGCCTTGCCAATTGGACCTCTATAATTTAAGTTATGGCTGCCCAAACCTGCTGGACTCATGTCCAATTCTGCAGGTCACCTAGGGCAGCCACACCAAACCCAAATCCCATCACTCAACACAGTTCATTTTTGGTTTAAATAGAACTAAATGGTCACTAATTGACCATTAATACCCATTTTCATCATCACATGGTCAAAGTCCCATTTCTCCACCCCAAATCCTAACTCACACATTACCATTCATGCATTTTCATTGTATTTCTTCAATCCACTTACAAAATGCACATTAAGGGCAGCCATAATAACCTTTTAACTTCATTAAAATCATCACAAACAAACCCTAACCATGGCCGCCAAAAATTTAGGATTTACATACAATTGGTATTAAAAAACTTTTCTTTGTAATTTACACTCATTTATACTTACTTAACATAAATTTGAAAAGAAACATAAGTTTAAGTCACTAACCTCTTAGGGAGCTAATCCAAAGCTTGCAA
Source organism: Hevea brasiliensis (assembly GCF_030052815.1). Classification (NCBI taxonomy): domain Eukaryota; kingdom Viridiplantae; phylum Streptophyta; class Magnoliopsida; order Malpighiales; family Euphorbiaceae; genus Hevea; species Hevea brasiliensis. The sequence goes on from NC_079501.1 coordinate 71,443,568, forward strand.
GAACTCTTTATTTTTAATTCTTTTTGCTCCCAAAAGCTTCACTAGGATGTAAGAACAAATTTTTATGTTGCTAGGTTAGGGTTTTATTGAGAAAAGACTAAGGAATTCAAGCTTTGTAAGCATGAAAATGGAGGAGGGAAAGGAGGAGTATGGGGTGTCTCTTTTGGGAAGATGAGTAGCTGTAGAATTTTTTTCTAGAATTGTCTTTTTTCTGCCCAATTTATGTATTATAAATGTCTTCCTTTAATTTGATTGGCCATCCCTTTTTAATTACCTCATGCTTACATAAGCATGAGGTAATAAATCTCATTTTCTTTCATTTTCTTTTCATTTCTTATCTAATTAATTTCAATTAAATTTTTAACAACATTTAATCATATTTTATGTTATATAAATTATTTATTTAACTGGACAAGTTGGCCAAAAATCATCTCTAAAGACGAAATGACCAAAATGCCCTCTGTTTGGCTTAACGGGCCAAAATTGTCTGTACCGATTGAAAAATTTTTCTAAGTATTTTCTTAGTATTCTAATGCCATAAGAACCTCAATAACCCTTCTCTAGAGTCCTAGAAATTATTTTATAATTTTTCCCCTGGGTCTAGGGCTCCTAGTTGCGTGAACCGCAACTTCTCACTAGGTTACCCATCGCTAGGGCACCGGCTCATTTAACTTGGTTGTATTTTATTTCTAAAATTTTTGCTAAATTTTTCTTATTAATATTTGAGTTAATTATGGTTCTTCACTTTAGTTTAAATATTTTTCCCGACGTTCTATTTGTTTGGGTGACAGTCCTTTGGAACATAGATTGTATGGACTAGCTAAAGTGAGGATGTTACAACTCTTCCCCTCTAATAAAAATTTCATCCTCGAAATTTACCTGATGCAAATAGTTGAGGAAACTGTTGCCTCATTATCTCTTCACTTTCCCAAGTTGCCTCTTCAGTATTGTGGTGCCTCCAAAGCACTTTCACCAGTAGAATTTGTTTATTTCTCAATTCCTTCACTTCCCGAGCTAGGATTTGTATAGGTTCTTCTGTGTATGTCAAGTTCGGTTGGATTTCAATCTCTTCTGTGAAAATGACATGTGAAGGGTCTGAGCGATATCTTCTCAGCATAGAAACATGGAACACATTGTGAATTTTATCCAGTTCTGGTGATAAAGCTAGCCGATAGGCTACTGGTCCCACACGTTCAATGACTTCATATGGGCCAATGAACCTAGGGCTTAACTTATCCTTTCTCCCAAACCTCAGTACTTTCATCCACGGTGAGACTTTGAGAAACACTTTATCGCCAACTGCATACTCTTCTCTTCAAGTCGGCATATGATTTCTATCTATCTGAGGCAACCTTCAGGTTAGCTTTGATTATCTTCACTTTCTCCTCAGTCTGTTTCACTAGGTCTGGTCCTACTAGCTTATCTTTACCCAATTCGGTCCAACATACTGGGATTCTACATTTCCTCCCATACAGTGCTTCATATGGAGCCATCTGAATGCTAGCTTGGTAGCTATTATTATATGCAGTGCGGTGGGAGATATCTATCCCAACTCCCCTCAAACTCAATGACACAACTCCTTAGCATATCCTCCAGGATCTATCACATAATTCACATTGTTACTATCATTTCAATTTATTAATTGCGAAAATTCAATTAGTTCTTAGGTTTATCTGGATTACTTGTTCTGACTATCCATCCATCTAAGGATGAAAAGCCATGCTAAAACGGAGTTGTGTGCCCAAGGCTTCTTGCAACTTTTTCTAAAATCTCGATGTAAACCTTGGGTCTCGGTCAGATATGATGGAAAGTGGGATTCCATGCAGTCTAACTATCTCACTAATATACAATTCTGCTAGCTTCTCCAGTGAGTAGTCAGTCCTAACTGGCAGAAAATGTGCTGACTTCGTCAATCTATCCACTATCACCCATACTGCATCATGCTTCTTCTGGGTGAGAGGTAGACCACTAACAAAATCCATAGTGACCCGGTCCTATTTCCATTCAGGTATACTTATAGGCTGTAGCAATCCTGATGGAACTTGATGTTCTGCTTTAACTTGCTGACATGTCAAACACTTAGTCACATAGTCGGCTATATCCTTCTTCATACCAGGCCACCAATAATGAGGCTTCAAATCATTATACATTTTTGTGCTTCCTGGGTGCATAGCATAAACACTAGTGTGTGCTTCTTTCAGAATACTAGTCTTCAGTTCCCCATCATCTGGTACACACACTCTTCCTCTGTAGTACAGACACCCATCTGCTATCACCTCATATTCAATTTCCTTCCCCTCAGGAATTTTTCCCACAATGGCCATTAGTTTTTCATCTGCCTTCTGCCATCTTGTATTTGCTGTAGTAGGGTTGGCCTCACTTGCAACTCAACCAAAATAGCTCCATCTTGAGCGAAGGATAGACAGGCATTTAGTGATCTTAAAGCTGTGATGGACTTCCTGCTCAAAGCATCAACCACTACATTTGCCTTCCCAGGATGATAATCTATCACACAATCATAGTCCTTCAGGAACTCAATCCATCGCCTTTGTCTAAGGTTGAGCTCCTTCTGAGTTGGCAAATATTTTAGACTTTTGTGGTCTGTGTAAATGTAGCACTTTTCACCATATAAGTAGTGCCTCCATATTTTCGGCGCGAAGATAATTGCTGCAAGCTCTAGATCATGGGTAGGGTAATTCTGTTCATGTGGCCTTAACTGCCTGTAAGCATAAGCGACCACCTTCCCCTCTTGCATCAATACACACCCTAACCCATTATGAGAGGCATCACTGTAGAACATAAAGTCCTTTCTCGACACTGGCTATGTTAACACTGGTGCCTCTGTCAACATAGCCTTTAACTTCTCAAAACTAGCCTGACACTTGTCATTTCAGTTAAATCTGACATTCTTGTGTAACAACTTGGTCATTGGAGCAGCTATTAAGGAAAATCCCTTCACAAATCTTCTGTAATACCCAGCTAGCCCCAAGAAACTTCTGACCTCAGTTGTATTTCTGGGAGGCTTCCATTCCATCACTGCTTCTATCTTTTTGGGATCTACTCTAATCCCCTCAGCTGATACTATGTGTCCAAGGAAGGAGATTTCACTCATCCAGAAGTCACATTTGGATAGCTTAGCATACAGCTTCTTTTCTCGCAGGGTTTGCAGAACAATCCTCAAATGTTCATCATGTTCTTCCTTGGTCTTGGAATACACCAGAATATCATCAATAAAGACCACTACAAACCGATCTAAGTATGGATGGAAGATACGGTTCATAAGGTCCATAAATGCTGTTGGTGCATTTGTTAACCCAAACGGCATCACTAGAAATTCATAATGCCCATACCGGGTTCTGAATGTAGTTTTTGACACATCTGCATCCTTTACCCTTAACTGATGATACCCTGATCTGAGATTAATTTTTGAAAATACACCGTCTCCCTTCAACTGATCAAACAGATCATCAATTCTGGGCAATGGATATTTATTCTTCACAGTTACTTTGTTCAACTGCCGGTAATCAATACACAATCTCAAGGTTCCATCCTTCTTCTTCACAAATAGCACTGGGGCTCCCCATGGTGACACACTGGGGCGTATGAACCCCTTATCAAGCAACTCTTGCAACTGAGTTTTCAACTCCCTCAATTCAGTAGGTGCCATCCTATAAGGAGCAATGGAAATGGGTGCTGTACCCGGCATTACCTCAATAGCAAACTTGACTTCCCTTTCTGGTGGTAAACCAGGCAACTCTTCAGGAAATACATCTGGGAAGTCTCTTACTGTGGGTATATCACTCAGGTTTAGCTTAGCTTGCCTAGTATCAACCACGTGTGCTAGGTAAGCTTCACAGCCTTTTCTCATCATTCTTCCTGCAACTGTGGCTGAGATAACATTGGACAGGAAATCTGTGCTTTCACCCACAACTGTGATCTCATTACCCTCAGAAGTTTTCAGAGAAATCCTCTTCAATTTGCAATCAACTATTGCCTGATGACGTGAAAACCAGTCCATTCCTAAAATCACATCAAACTCATGGAAGGGCAACTCAATTAGGTTTGCAGAGAATTCATACCCCTGAATCCTCAACGGGCAACCTTTATACACTTTATTCACTACCACAC